>NW_024580667.1:27815997-28019758 GCF_017639235.1 Corvus kubaryi | reverse complement strand
GCCAACGGCCCCACCGCCATCGGAGGAAGAAGAGGAAGAGCGGGGGAGGGTGGGCAGGAAAATCTCCCCCGGCAGCTGCCCCTTCCCCCGCGCCGGCGGCTGGGCGGCCGCCTGGCGGGGCGCGGCGCTGCGCTTCGCGCTGGCGCTGCTCCTCCACACGGCCCGGGCCGAGAAGGAAGGTGAGACCCAGATTTCCCTTCCCTTTCTTGTCCTCCTTCCCCCGCTCTTCCTCTTCTTCCTCCGATGGCGGTGGGGCCGTTGGCGGCCGCGGCCCGCGCCCGCTCCCCGGCGACGACGGCGAGGTGGGGGGGCGGCTGGGGAGGCCGGGGTCGCCGCCCCTTGTCCCGCATCCCGCCGGCTCCCGCATCCCGCCGGCGCCCTCTGCCCTGGGTGTGCGGGGAGTCGCGGCGCTGCCTCCCCCGCCCCGCCAGCGCGGCTGCCGAGGTGCGGGTGTGTGTCTGTGTCCGTGTGTGTATGTGTGTGTCGCTGACGTTTCGCGGGGGTTTCTCCTCCCTGGCAGCGGCGGGGATGGGGATGGAGCTGGAGCTGCCCTTTAAATAGGGGAAAGGGAAATATATAAATAAATAAAATACGAGGTTTTCTCGCGTTGAGCTGGTTTCCCTGCGGCAGGCTTCCAGCAGGAGACGAAGCCAAGCCAAACAGACGGGCGAAGCTGCGTGAGAAAGGGCAGAAATGCACGCTTTTGCATGGCTTGGATTTTGATCCCTCACCAAGTGGCAGTGGGACACCCCTTCTCCTCCCCGAACTTTTGACAGGTGTCCGGAGCCTTTGCGGGGTCGATGGCGTCTTCTCCAAACTTTATAAAGTCCCTGTCTGACTTTCCCTAACTTGTAGTGTCTGTGATTTTGGCATGAAGTCCTTTCATTGTGGTTTAGCAAGGAAAAAAAGCCCCGAGCGAAACACCTAAGCATAATGTGTAGCATTGCTGAGAACAGCTTTCAAGCATTTCCAAGGTGCAGACTCGTAGTCTGCTTGAAAGCATGGCTGTGTGGCAGCATTAAAAAGCAGCAGGTAAATATAATGTATTACAGAAGTAGGTGAAACAGATTTACTTTAGATGGACAGGAGAATTTGCTTTTCAGGCAAGTTGCTGCACTGGAGGAGGGAGGAGATCGAGGTCTGACAGGCAGAAAAAGAGTAAGAATAAAAAGGGTATGGAATAGGAGCTTAGCAGTGAGGAACTCATCATGTACCTGCACCAGACTTGAGGGAGGAAATACATCCTAATAATGCATGTATAAGAAAAAATGTAGATATATCTTAATAAAGAAGGGCTCAATTCCAGTCATTTCCTAGTAGCTTCTTTTTAAAAATATGATGATGTTGATATTAAGGGAATTAAAAACCCCAATCAGTTGTTGCACAGCCACTCTTGTTCAATTGACTTTGTCTACACAGAATGTAGAGAAGTGTTTAGAAAACAGTGTGAGTATGATCCCATATCCTTAGAGTGATAAGAATGTGTAAGTTTGTCAGTGTGGCCTGTACTGTCTTGAGGTACTAAAAGAGTTCAAATGCTCAAGAAATTCCTATTTTTAACTCTGATTGTGATTGCATTCCTTCACAGGTAATAAGTTATATGTGTTTATAAGCTTTGTCAGTGATGTCATGTACTGGTGTGATGGAATTGATTCATGCCCTAAGAGTTGTGACGGCTGGGGCCATGGTCTGGTTTGGTTCACTTGTGAAGAAGATACTGGGGTTTTTTTCTCTATGGACTTCCTTGGCATTCCTAAATAAACAAAGGCAGTTTTAAATTCACAGAGTTTGAACCGATATGATTGAAGCCCTTCAAGAAAATGGAATAGTTTGTACTGATAATGTTTCCTTCTGTTTATACAGTCTATTACTTAAAACTTATCCCAGCAATGCATCTGTTATTTTCAAAAGATGAATTTGTTTCTCAAATAGAACATAGGTTTCTTTTAGTCTTTAGATATCTGACATGTGCTTTTCTTGCCAAATATTCTGTTGCTTAGTGTAGTCTGAGTGATACATTTAAGGTCACTAATAAGTATTTCTTTGATGTTTGTTGGGGTTTTTTCTTAATTATTCATCTTTTATGGACTCCTGAGCAGAATTCATTGGCAATCTGCATTTGTGGATCACGTGTTGGAAAGTGTTGTCTTGCAGTCTTCCTTTTGCTGAGTGCAATGACTGTTTAAACCCTGGATTAAAAAAAAAGCAACACAAAACATAAACCAAACAACAGTTTTAAAGCAAGACAAAGGTTAAAGGAACTTGTGCGATCTTGTCCCACTGATCTTAAGCTAATGTAAGTGCCAGTCTGCAAGAGGTAGTGACTTAGCACAGGAGAGGAGGGACCGCTTTGGACACTGGGCCTTTAGACCAAGGTGGGAGCTCAAAATGAAACAGTAGTTGAGAAGAAAGGAGGGGAGGGTGTTTAGGCTCTCTCCATAAGTGCCTTAGATTTTACCAGGTTGTGTCAAGTTAAACGTTGTAAGACGCTGTTTAAAAATAATAATCAGGAAGCAGGGAAGTAGCTACGAATATCCTTTCCATCTCCCAAATGTGGGCATACATTTTTCATTACAGCTGCAGGAAGGAAGCTGTGGAGAGGGATTAGGGCTGAGGTTGTGCATTGTTGCTCCTGAGCACTGCTGAGTTGAAGGTGACTGTAGTAAGACAGTGCAGTATGTACTTCAGAGAAGTTGCTACAGAAAAAACCTGATAGAAGCAAGTGCCAGGTCAATAGTGTGAGACGAACAGATCAGAGTATGACAAAAGAAAGTGAAAAATGAATGTGGAGGACACTCTTTTCCTCTTACCTTGCATATACATGAGGAGAGACTTGGGGGAATGATGGGGCTGACAGAGAGAAGATAATGCCAGCTTCATGTGAAGAAGGACCAGCAAGCAGTTCTTTATGGATGGAGCTGTCACAAGTAGAAAGATGATTGATGCTGGAGTATTCTAGATAGACATGGCTGTTTCGAGTACCCAATCTTAGTTAAGGAGCGTGAGGGGGGAAAATGTAACATAAACAACTTTGCCTAAAAGCAAGAAGCAAAACTTAAGTTGTTTGCGTGTTCTAGCTGTAAATCAAAGTCTCAAGGAACTGTGACATTGCTGTACACTATGTGCTAGAGAAATAGAACTTATGGAAATTACCTGGTATCTGAACAGACTGCAGAGCAAAGAAAACTGCATATGAACCAGCCAGAGAACCTTAAACACTGATTTCAGACTAAACACTGATATGTGACTTTTCTTTTTTTGTGCCTAGCTGGGTCCTCAGTGCCCATGTATTGCTGAGGAATGAGTATGACTGAGAAGGTTGTAAAATTTTATGGTTTGGTTTGGTTTTTTTTTTTTTTGCTTAGGAAATCTGTGAACCATTGCAAAAGAATGACATAGCCGGAAAAAATTTCAGTCTCAAAGAGCCTCTTGCTATTTAGGAGGGGCAAAAAATAGCTTTAGAGTTTCTTTGGCAAATATGTATGATTTTCAGGATTTTTGTGAGGCTTATCCTTTCCTGGTGTAATTATCACATTCTGTATTGCCACATAGATTGAGGACAGCTATCAGTTTGTATTGGTGTGCTTTTTATGTAGTGTTTTGTTTGGGTTTTTGGGGTTTGTTTTGTTTTGGGTTATTTTGGGAGGGAAGGACACACGAGATACACAGAACAGCCTTCTGGGTTTTAGGTTGCTGGAAGCCATAGTAATGCCATAACCCCATGGTAAGTAAAGTGTTTTGAAGACAAGTGTCTAACATGAGGATGGTTTTTCACCTGAACTGTTTTGTGTTAGCTACCTTATTTATATACAGTTGTATTTATTTATATATGTATATTTTAAATCTTCAATTTATAGAACTCTTTTTTTTTTTTAATCCCCTTTTATTTGGCCAGCTGACTTTTATTTGGCCTTTTGAGACTACTTTGATAGTTCTCTTACCTACCCATCTGCTCACAAGACAGGTGCAGATAGAGCAAGGTTGATATTTAGGCTATGTTCAATCCCTGACAGTTTTTTTGAAGTTACATCTTAGTGCTGGATCTGGGAAAAATTTCTACTTAAACATCTACATTATGATACCAGATAGAGCAGTGAAAATAAGGCTTTCTTTTTTTTCCTAATGCTTGATGTATTCTCTTCTAGCTTCCTAGAAACTAAGTTAGTTACTGAGTGTAAGCAGGATATTGTCATCAGAGCAGTGCACTGATATGTTGGAGTTCTGGTTCCATTTTTGTCATTCTTTCTAATCTCAGACAAGTAACATTTCCTTTTTGTTTTTTATTGGTATCTAAAATAGCAAACCAGGATACTTCACATGAATAGCAAAAGTAGATTAATGTTGGAAGATGATTGGGAGAAAGCTTATATGTTTAAAATAATGTTATAAAAAGTCTCTTCACATACACTGCTTGTGTGTCATATCCTGCTGTCAGAACTAATCTACAGCATGCCACCGTTTACTTTTATGCTGGTGTTTTGACCCTGACTTAAATCAAAATGTGATTCAGAAAGAATGACCTCAATCAAACTGAAAACACTCCAGCAGTTGAAGTAGCACATCAGAATCATGAAGACTGAGGAAAACACAGTGGATAAAAATTGACCATGCTGTCTCACTGTGGTTTTGAAACAAGTGTGGGACAGCTGATTAGGTTTGCACTGTGTCTTTGCTCTTCTGAATAAAAATACTGAGCATGTGCTTGGATTGAATAGTCTCTTACTTGCTTGTGAAGTCTTCCGACTAAAATAAAGGAAAAATTGTACTGCAGTGGACAGGAAATTGAGACCCCATATTCTCCATGACCTTCAGTGTAATCTCAGAGTGGGTACTATTCCCTCCCTACACCTTTTTCTCCCTCACTGGTGTGCAGTTACATTGCACATGTGAAGCAGACTGGGTCCCCTCACCTGCAGAGGTCCATTGAAGCATGCTGTGCTCAGTTCAGGGCCTTGAATTGTCATCTCTTGAAGGAACTTGCTATGGATTTGTGTAGTGCCTAATATGATGAAATCCCAGACTTTGCAGAATTCGATAGGTTTTGCGTTATTTAAAACTTTCATTTGTGATTTTTTTGTGAATGATTGCAATATGGATTGCTCTGGGTCATTCAGACGTGTTTGTGCATGTTAACATTTTCTTCATCTGTTTGCAGTAAAGCCTGGACGTTTGCTATGTGTCACTTTATTTCAAAACCTACCCAGTTTTACGCTGCTTAAAGTGATACGTGTTATGGTTCCATGGTGTGATTTACTGAGTCTGTAAGTTCAAAGCATCTTTTCAAACAGTAAACTTGGTAAATGACCTGGGAGTCTGACAGTGAATGGTGGCTGCTGTGGTTCATGTGTAAGTAGCAGTAAAAGTTATGTGACTGAAGCACAGGCTAGAACCAGTTCTGTTTGTTCCTGTGTTTGTGGGTTCAGCAAGAATAGAAGTCTGTAATGATGTCTTTTATTTCTCTTGCTTGTACCTTCTGTCCAATGCAGCACCCCTGACTTTGTCAGTCTACAGCATGAACTTACCTGGGTATAACAGCAGCTCAAGAAAATGCCTTTTCTTTTTTCTCTAAAAGACAGCAGTTGAATTAAATTTCCACTCTTCATAGTAATAAATGGGGGTACTTAGAAGTGGACTGAGTAATACTTTGAGCAGCCTCCTCTAACTGGACATTCTCTGATCAGGTGACTGGGGTAGAGCCTCCAGGGTCACTTCCAGCCTGCATTATCCTGTTGTTCCAAAAGTTGAGCACAATTGGTACTTACAGTGAAAGCAACTGATTTGATGCATTCACACTGTGGGGGTCACCAAACTTGGTTTAAATTACAGTTATTTTAAAAATAATAATTCCTGTTTTTCAAAACATTTGTGTTAGTATTTCAGCATTTTTAATTATTTATACCAAGACAGAAAATGCAGAATTTCTTCTTGCATAGGGATAAACCAAAGGAACCAGTGACCATTAGAGCTAAATACTTTCAGTTTATATTTCTAGTCATAAGTACAAGCAAAGAATAATCTTGTATCAGATCTGGGTTTGTTAGAGGCGGCTGTTAAAATTTTAATAGGATGCAGGATTGTTGTGTATTTCTGTGTTGTCAACTGTCCTCATGGAATAATTAGTAATTTACTGACTGCAGCAAGGATATGATGCAGCATTTGCATTTAACATTTTTGAAATAGGGTTTTAACATTTTCTCATAAGCAGCCTTGATTGACTTTTGCTCTGGAATATTAAAGGGACTAAACCAGGATCATGTTCATCTCTCACTCTTTTTGAAAACCTTGGGTGTAATGGGGAAATAGCAAAGAGCTGAAGGATTGCCATGTAATTCCAGTCTCTGAAAAGGAGGAGAAAATTCAGGTGTCTCACTAGTTTGAGATTTTCCTTCTTCAATTACGAGACTGATCTTCTCACTAAGACTATCATAGATGCATTTTTAATACCTCTCTTCCTGCTGCCTGGAGTAGCTAGCAGCAGAGAACCATCTGAGAACAGGCGTTTTGCTGACTTTATCAAACTGGTTTTAGAGATACCTGAGTGAAATTTAGTGGAAGTGTACAGGAAATGAAACTACTTATGTAACAGCTCCTTCTGTCTATGTATACAATGAAGCTACAAAATATTGTGTAATAGAACTGTTCAGCTGACTCTAATGCAACATGCTTAGTTTTTTGAACTTATTTTATCAATGGATCCATTAATTATTCTTCATAAAGTAGTTTGTCTTAGCAATGTCTTAAGGGTTTTCTGAGGGTTTTTTTCAGTTGAACACGTAGATCTATGTTGGACTGTATGGATCCTGTGTAGTAGGATGTGTGCAGACTTTTTAAAGTTACATAAACTTTAAAAAATCCCAGACAACCCTTGGTTATAGGGTTGGGTTTTTTAAAAATTGTTTAAGTGAGGAAGCACAGGAAATACGATGTTAAACAGATTAAATCGCCATTTGAGGGAGTGATGATAGGAGACAAAGTTGTAGACAGGCATGGTGCCAATTTAAGTAGTTTGAAACACCTATTTCCTACTAAGTGTTAACTAAACCTAATGTTATATGCTAAATGAGTTTAAAGACTGGCTATCTGAAGCTTGTAAATAAATATGAAATCATCTAGAAACATAGAAGAAGTCTTAATGAATCAGTGATTTACACCAAAATACTGTACAAACATTTACAGGTGGAATTTGTAGATAATGATAAAAACTATCCAGGCAACTAGATAAACTGCAGGGTGTATGGTTTTGTTTTATTCCCAGCAGTGGTTCATGCTCTACCTCAGAGGCTGGCTACAAGGAGCTCTTCCTGGCTCTATTCTAGGACCTGTCCTGCTTTATATCTTTGTCACTGATCTGGAGTTGGAATGCTCAAGGGCAAGTCTGCATTTTGGAGAGATCTAAGCAGGACAGAACAATGAGCTGACAGGACCTTCATGAAATCCAAAAAGGACAAATGGAAAGCCCTTTATATGGGACACAATAACCACCTGCAGAGAATACAACCTGGAAATGCTATACATGAGTCAGCAATGTACCCTGGTAACATACAGGAGTGTAGCCACTGGAGTGAACAAAATGATTATTCCTGTTTACTCAGCACTTAATAGACCACACCTAAACCACTGTGTTCGGTTTTGCTCTCTGCCATCCCACTGGAAGTCTACAAGGATGGTCAGTATGTGCATGACCTATGAATGGAGGCTGAGGGACCCATAGAGATATGTTTTGGAGGGATCTTGTGGCAGCATGCCAATGTCAAAGCAGTTTATGGAGGAAAATGGAGCCTGACTGCTCATGGTGATGCATGGCAGAAGCCTGAGAGACGGTGGCCATAAAGTGAAACAAGGAAAGTTTGTTTTGTGCCAGGAGATGCTGCTCTGTGATGATCTGAGTAAGAGAGGCACTTGGACACTATAAAATAGCATTGAAAATTCTATTTATTAAAACTAACCATATAAAGAGAGAATAGTATAGATAATCTTGGATCTGTTTTGATGCTGGGAAGCCTGAATTGTGCAGCACCAGACAGACCTTTGAAGAGTCCGTGTGCAACACTGTGCAGACCCCATCCTTAGAAAGGTTACCCCATGTTGTTTTTATTGCTGAATTTCCTTGCAAGAAGAGTACTCTATTCATAGTTTTTGCTGTCAGGTAGAAAGGATGCTCACATGGGGACTTCCACCTGCACTTCCAGATAAAGCAAGGCCACCCAGGTGGCATAATAGCTGGTGGAGCTAGCTGCAGCTTCTCTGTTTCAGAGGGCTGTCCGGGCTCCCCCTGCAGCCACGGAGTACGTGCAGCATGGGCCTGACGGCCAGCCCAGACATGCAGCCCAGCACAGGCGTGGGTCTGCTCAGCTTGGCTCTTGTCTGGATCACTGACTCCTCCATCTGTCACAGTCTTCCGGTCAGGATGGCTATGATCTTCTGGCTTGACATAATGAGTCTGTATTTCACCATGAGGATGGTCAGACGTATAAACAGGTTCTCTAGAGAGGTTGTGGAATCTCTGACCTTGGAGGTTTTCAAGGCCCAGCTAAATGACAGCCTAAGCAACATCATCCAAATTCAGCATTTGCTGTACTTCTGCAGAAGGTTGAGCTGGATGGCATATTAAGGTCCATTCCATCCTCAGTTTTCCTGTCTCTATATTTTGTGTCTTCCCCTGTGATCTTAAAACTTAGTTGGAGCTTGCAGTAGTTTTGTTGCAGTTGATGGGAGTATCTGCAAGACAGGAGAAGTCTGACTTTCCATGTAACTCTGTGGTGAAGTCAGTGCTATGGTAATAGTAGTTTAGATATAATTTAGGTAGAAGTAGAGTTGTAATTGTACCAGGAAGCTTCATGGGTTGCTGCATCCCTGAAAAAAGTGTGATCATAGAAACAAGACCCTGTCAACCATTCCTTGTTTCTGTAATTGTGGATCACATAGGCTTTATTTGTCCCCTGGTTTTTGTTCATTCTCTTGAAAAATTTGTTTCAACAGGCATATTCGTATCCTGTCTTTCATGTGAAGCATAGTACAGCTACTAGTTTTCATCTTTGCCAGCTGCTGGCAATATAACAATACATTGAATATTGTGGTTTACATGTTAATATACAAGATGTATTAAAGTAATACTTAATGATCTATGCATCTGATATGTCTGAGGAAATACTGAGAGATTTGGATATTTAATGTTGCGAAGTTTTTGACTATTCCTTTCTTGCAGTGGAGGACATGGAGTACTTGGTCCTCACTAGAAACCATTTCTGTCTTGTGTGCTTGCTTTGGTATTCTGAACCTGTGCGTAGCTTCAATCTGTGGAGCCAGCAACAGGCAGTTTAGAGGTACCAGAAATTACCATTATCTAGTGTGTACTAAGAAGCACTGAGGCTACTCTTGCCCTCTAAGTTGTGTCTCCTAAGTATAAAAAGGTAAGGAAGGTATGTATGTGTGTAACTTTTGTCTTATGATATAATTACTTTTGTATTACCATATACCTTGTCATCTGCCTTTTGTGTAGCTTAACTAGGTCGTGAAGTGCCCAAATAGTTTGGATGACCTGCATCTTCTGAAAGAATCAAAAGATTAATAAATTCCTTGTTTTGGGAGAAACGTGATTACATTTGATACTGAAGGAGAGATGGTTGTCATTGACAGAGACTGAATCTTCACAGTTGAAGTCACTCTGCCACTCAGTACTACTGAATATCATTATCTGATGGAGAAAAGACTGACATGAACTTCCAGTTCATCAGGGAAAATTTGATCAGAGTTTCAGTACTTGATGAGTGCTGTGAATTCTTCCTTGGATTAAATAAAATTTCTCTAGGGAAAAAGACTAGACTAAGGATCTCAGAGACTGAATAAAACATTTATTTATTTAGCATTATTTAATTAATTGTGCTTTAAAGATACCGGTTTTGTGAAAAAAAACCGCTCTAATGTTGAATTTAGCAAAGGTTTGCCTATTTAGGTTGAGACTGGGTACTAGGCATATCAAAGTAGAAATGAGAGGTATTTTTGAGTGAAGATTTGTCTTAGGGGGCAACTTAGTGATGAGGGGTTGTTGGAATCTTCAAAGTAGAATTAGATGTCTTTCCATAACATATTCTGTCACTAAGCTGAAGGGTTTGGAATTATTGGGTGAAATCATTATCTGTGTTGCACTGGGTGTCAGCTTAGATCATCACAGCTGTTTATAAAAGACTGACTAGAAGAGATTGTTTATTTATTTCTAAGGAGTAACTGCTTCCAAGGTATTTTAGGTGGCTAAATTGCATTTCTGCAAGCATTTCATTTTCCTGTTGCCTACTTGCACCTTTAATTTCTTATTAATGATTTTGGAGTGTTCCCCCCAAACTGAAATTCGCCCATTTAGTTTCATTCCTTTTGCTGTGTATTTTATCTTCTTTCAAAACTTTCAGCCATTCTTCTCCACTCATTTCTTCTCTGGTTTTATCAGACCTTGCAGCCCGCTTTTTCCTGCTGGTCTGTGCTTCCACATGACAAGTCAACAGACTGCTATGCTCAGCAATCAATAGGTAGTGTTACTGCCACATCATTAACACTACAGCTCTAACATCAGGCCTTTTCTACCTTTTCCTGGCCTTTGATTGTTGTATTTGTAAGCTTGATATGGTAGCTGAACAACCATTATCTCGCCACTCTTTTTTACTTGTCCTCAGGCTTAATAGCTGTTTCCAGTGGACACTTGAGTGTTGCCAGGTGAGCATAGGAGGGGTGGAGATAGTGTGCTTCTCTGTCCCAACTATACTTCTCTCCAGTAACTTGGTATTAACCAAGTCGCAAGTGTTGCACAACAAAATCTAAACAGTTGTGTTGTCCACGTACCCTTGTTCTAAAAATTCATGCAGTTCCACCCTGATAACTGATCAAGAAAAAAAGGGGAGGGAGGCAAAATCAGGGCAGGGAGGAGAGCAGAACTCTCACTTAGTAGGCTGCTGTTTCTGTGCTGTAAGATGAGTGTACATCCTCTGTAGTAGGTAGCAAGGTGGGAGTAAGGACAGAAAACTGAGCAGTGTCCACCAAGCATAAGCTGTATCTCTTACCTGATTGCATTCACATTGCCAGCAAGACATTTAGATGTCAAGAGGTATCTGCCTGGCTCTGTCACTTTCCTGTTCTGTGGAGCGTTTTTTGGAAACTCTGAAAATTGCATCTTCCTTCCTCTTTTCTATGGTGTGTAGAACAATGCTTGATCTCTGTGTTTATTAAGGTAATTAATCATCCTGGATGTACCTTTTAGGTAGGTCTTTCCACTGTGTCGATACAACCCATTTTTTTGAGTAAGTGGTGGTCTGTTCAGTGGCTCATTTCATATGAGTGTAAGTTTGTAAGACCAATGTTAATGGTAATAGCTAAAATTATTGTCATTTAATGCATTGTTCTCCTGAGGCTGCAGAAGCCATGAACAGACTGCCATTTCTGGCAAGCTCCATATTGAATGTTTCTATATGCTAAAAAGATTAGAATTCCATTAAGTGCGTGTTATCTTTTCGCACATCAGTTTTCAGTGCTACGTGAGTAGTAAAACTGCCACAATGAAAAGTTTCTGATCTAAAACTTGGGAAATTGAGATAAATCCTTTAGAGTAGTTTGGAAGGACTGTTATTTTTTCCCTCTCATTGCAGGACAACTTATCTTGTTTTTGAGGGTAGTTCCAATTCATTTTATGTCTGTACAAGCTCAATAAAAATGTGTATAGGCATATAACTTAATTTAACATACTGAAATTTTAAAATTGCCATCATTAGAAAGAGTAGAAAGCCACATTTTGTATGGCCCAAAGCTGGAAAAAAAGGATGCTATTTGCAGATGTTTGTTTTCTCTTTAGCTTCCTTTTAAATTTTTTGTTCTCTTTAAATGATTTCTGAGAAGTTTCCATGAGTGTCAGGATTATTGTTCTCTTTGGCTTAAAAATAATGTGCACTGAAGTTTTTCTCCTGCTGAGAGAATTATTTCTCCTTTTTATTTTTTTATTTTTAAAATTTATTTTAAAGTAAGTTTTCTCATTCATACCCCCCTATGAATGGAATTGAGTATTATTTTCTGAGAAGCATTTTGGAGCCAGGAAGTAAATATCTTTGGAGGAACAAATGAAATCTTTGAAAACTTTAAAGCACCAGCTTAAAGCATCTGGCAGCTTTCAAAGTAGTATTTTGGTGCTTTTTCCAAGTGAAGTTTTATGGTCTTTATTGCTACCATGGGAAATCCACCATTTTGGCCAATAGCAGATAATTTTTTTAACTCATTACAAAAAAACTGGATGAAAATAAAAATTGCTTTAGTTGAAGTGGACGGAAATGCACATTTCTGTAAGGTGGAAATACAGACTGAATATAGAATAAGCTTCTGAGAATAAAGATACTTGAATAAAATGTGATTTTTTTATGTCAACCTGAAATCATCTAATGTAATTTTGTTCAGAAAATAACTAAATAAAAGCAGATTGTTAGGTATAGTACATGTTACTTTCAGTGATCTTTTCTGTTTCTATGTGTCGGGGTCCCTTCCCCCTGCCATGTGGTACTGGGAGAGGGGCCCTGGGGGGGAGACACGGGGTTTCCCTGGCCCTGGTCAGCCTCATTCCCCATCGGTTGTTTTGTGTTCCCCTGCGCAGGCAAGGACCCTCGGGTCCCGTGATTGAGCAGTTCCTTGGCAGAGCCCCGGCCATGCGGCTGGAGAAATAAACATCTCTGAAACATCTACCAAGAATCAGTCCATATATATTTCTTTTCCACGGGCCTCATTGTCTGATACATGTGTTGCAGTATCCCCGCTGTAACATCTATGTATGTTTGTGTAGTTTTCTTGCAAGGATATATCTATCACAGAACACATGCAATCAGTGTTAACTGTAAATGAAACCTTTAAACAGTTGCACTGTCTTCTGAAGCGTGAAAGTTGTGAGCCAGATGTGTGAGCAGTGGCTTCAGGGTGGAGACCCTCTTTCTTCCTTTCTCAGTCTAAGCAGTAGCTTCATTGTCTGTCTGGAGCCTGTGTCCTCAATCAGAATCATGCTGTCATTTTCTGTTTCATGGCTAGCTTTAAAAACTCAGTTGGTGACTGAATTCCTAAAAATCTGCATCAGCCTTAACTAAGGGGAAAAGAGATGAGTGGATGAGCACAACGTGACAGCTCTTCTTACTAGGGAAGGGCCTTGCTGTGTAAAGAAGCTTGTCTTTTATCTGAAGGCAGAAATGACACAAGAGTAAGTTAGTGAAAGATTATACGCAGGCTTGGTTGGGTGTCAATGATACACTCAAACTGTGCTGTTGTGTGCAGTAAAGTACAAATCATTGGACTTTTTCTCCCCACTATGAAATAGTAGTGTGCTCAGGTATTGCAGTGCAAGTGGTCTACTGTCTCTGTTCAGCTCGTATTAACTTGGGCATAGGTTGGTGCATATGAACTTACTCAAGTATGTATTGTGTAAAGTCAGAAATTCTTTTTAATCAGTAGTGCAAAATGAGGGTTTTAGTGAAGATTCTGTATTTTTGTTATTTAGCTTAATGTATTGCTTTTTCATTTCACATGATGATTAAAGTGCATTGTCTAGGAATGGTTGTATTTCAAATCTAATATATAAATAGAAAATACAAATTTGGCCAGTTGGCTTTTTGAGGGATGGTTGCTAGAGGTTTTAATAATGAAGAAAGAATGAATATGTTTCTATGCAAAAAGCCTTCCAAGTGTGACATTTGTACATGTGATCTTTACTGCATTGTGTGTATTTTCTTTGTTGTGATGACTCTTCCTGAATTGGAAATTTTATTAATTGGAAAAATTATTAATTTCCCCTTGTTATGGAGTACTGGAAAATAAACAAGCAAATTGCCTAGGTAAGTGCAAGAGGATTTAGCTGGAAAGCAAGCCTGCTGGCTGGTGATTCTCACTTGCCTGACATTCGCTGTCTCATAAAAGAATGACCTTTTACATTTCCAGTGAGCAGTCACCTGTTGGGATGTAGGCAGAAATCCAGGCTGATAGCTAACACTGACTCTTCCGTCTTGGAGAACAGGCCTTTCTTTAATCAGATTTATTGTGTTGAACACTGAACTGGGACATGTTTCTTGAGGCTCACCAGACTTCTGTAGTCCTGAAGCTGATTAAAATGGTTGCTCGCATACGGTGTAATACTGTTTTCCCTTATCTGTATGGTATTTTATTTTTTACAATGTAATTTTCCGTCCATAATAATTTTATTTTTTTGTTCTGTATCCACCTGCCTGTATTACCCATGTTGCTCAGTTTTCCACTGTTCAGGATGATTGAAATTGAGTGACTGTGCATTAGCAGTTAATTCATAGTCAAAGCTTTAAAAATAACTTGTCCAGGTTTAGTGCTGCCGTTTAACCAGTAGTGATACAAATGTAGCAATTACAATTACATTGACAGAAGTGAGTGGCATTTAGCGCATTGTAATTGGCTCATGTGGTTATAGCTACCTTAAAGTGGGCTTAGTCATTAAGACAAAGAGTTGGAAACTGGACTTCAAAAAAAACCTTAGTGTAAATTAGAAATTATTTAAATAATTGATCTGTCCCTATTTTGGTAAGATATGACACTATTTTCAGAATTTGGAGAAAATTTGGAGACTAGATGATACAGGTTTGTATAAATCCAATTTAAAAGAAGTAAAACTGGTTTAGACAAGACTTAGGAAAGAAAACAGTTCTTGCAAACATGTAAGAGAATATATAAAGATCATTAACATAGAAATAAATTAATGCACTGTTACTGAGTAGCTTTAAGTTATGTTTCAGAATAGTGTTTTTATAAATATACATGCCAGAATATACTTTCCTATTAAAATGAAGAAATTAGCAGTGGCTAAAGGAAAGATAAGTGTGCACAGCCACCTTAAAAATCAGATCTCAGTCAGAGTAGGCCTCATAACCTGTGAGCTGTGGAGATTTTTTTCATTGTTGTGCACCAGGAGCCTTGGCATATTCACTGCTCTCGCATTACATGCAAATTTATTCTGTTCTGTGTGATTCAGTCACAGCTAAAGACTGGTGTTGGCTAAAGTGATTTTGATATTAAGTTCCTGTTTGCTTAGATGTGTAGGATTTTAAAATTTTCTTCTTAGTTGATGGTTTATAGGTCTGTATTTTTCTTGTTTTAGCCCCAAATATGAAAGGCTTAGACAAGAGACAATCAAAATAGGGATGTGTTTGAGCAAGATTTGTCTACTAGCTATACAAATTTGTGAAAAGATGCTTCTTAAGCTTTGAGGAATTTAAGTGAATTCAGCTACTGTTGGTTTAATTTTTGTCATGTTAGGTGTTTACCATCAAGCACTGTGATGTTCTTGGAAAGGGCAGGGGAAAGCATTTAGGAATCTACTGGTAATAATGACTAGATAGTGCTTTTATTGTTCCAGAAAGCTGTAGTTTGGGGACTGGGGGCTGTGGTTGTGGTGGTGGGTTTTCTTTTGCCATTTTTAAAGAGTTTGGAAAGCTTGGAAAGTGCTCTCAGTAGAACAAGCTGTTCTGAAGCAAGTGGAATGACTAGGTTCATGGTCTTTTTCTGATATCTTTTATGGGCTTTTCATAGTAAAACTAACTTAATCAAAGAAGTTGCATTTTAAAGGTTGTAGATTGAAACAAACAGAAAATGAAACTTAGAGTATTTTTAGTGTTTGCTTCTATATATTCTGTTAATAGTAACCTACTGTCTGAGAAGAGGAAACCAAGGATATACAAGCTAGAAGCTGAAAAAATTTGACCCTGAAATAATGTAATATCCTAGTAGCAAGAGTGACTGAAATTGTTACATAGTCTCATGAATCTGTTACATTTGCTTTTTGAAGAAGCTTGAAAGGATAGAGGTTTTCTGCTGGGAGGAATTTGTGTATACGTCTCAGAAGAAAGTATTCTGTTCAGCATAGGGGAAGAGGAAAGGAGACTATGATTTTTCTAGCCTTGAAATCTGCGGATATGAATATGTATCCTTTTCCTTCTTTGGTCCATGAACATTTAAAGTTTGACTAATAGCTATTATAATTAGCCTTCAGGGCTTCAATTGCCTGTAGGGTCAGGAAGAAATTATTTTCCTTATGTGTAATTTGGCTTCTTGGCTGCTGATTTGTGCAGTGGCAGATCACGCTGTGACAGCTGAAATGCTTCCTACCCCAAATATTATGTTGTACCTATCTTGTAGCAGTTGCCAGTCATATGGCAGGGGTGACTGAAATGGCTCGGGCAGCAGTTGTTAATTTGCTGCATTTTACTGTTCCAGAGTATTAAAGTATTTGTATTTGCTACAGTATTAGACTGGTAATGGACCATGATGGTATCAACTCAGGCTTTGGGAAGAAGTTTTTCCAGGGGAAATTGTTAGGGACTTAGCAGAAAACAGTCATCTTCCTCTGTAGCATGGGGAACGGTTCACCTTATAAAGCACGCCCGAGTGATCTCATACTTAATTACTTGCAGTGACTTTGCGCATTGGTAACAACCTATTGTCTATTGGTGACATACATGTTTTGTGTAAAAGGACAGAGAGAACTGTTTTGGGGCTTGCATTGCAAAGTTTGTAAACTTGCTTAGGTCAGGTAGCACAAGTGCAAAAATGAGCGACTGCTAATTCTGGAATGGGAAAAAGCGTACCTGGAAGGGCACTGTCAGCATTTCACTTCGAAGAAGGCTTTGTCCTCTCTGTGGTCCGTGTTGGACAGTTTGAGAGCTGGTCTTAGAGGGATTTAGGTGATTCTTTATGACTCGTCAGTGGAGGTTTTTTAAAATGTAATTAACTTTGCCTCATTTGAGTGAGGTGACTTGTTGCTCATCCTGAGTTAAGAGTCTGAGAAGCCAGTTGCAAAAACAAGCTTTCATCTCATGAAGGTATACATATTTACTTTCCATTTCCTTGCTTTGATGAAATAACCAATAAAGAGAAACGCAGGCTTGAAAGTTAGTCTAAACCAAAATAAAAGGTATAACCACAGCAACTTCATCACCGTCTCAGTTGAGATGTGCCTGCTGTGAAATGGCCAGCAGCCAGGCTTTGCAGTGCATCTGACTTAACCTGGCACTGTCATCTGCCCTCTGAAAATATTTCTTAAATGATACAATGATGAATGGCACTTCTATTTAACAGTGTCATCCACTCAAAATGTTCTGTAACATCTGTTGCTTTGTTCATAAGTTGTCACTAAGATGAAGTAACTAAAGAGTGGCTGAAAAAGTGTTCGGGGTCTACAGGTCTGAATTCAAGATGCTTGGGTAGAAAGTTCAGGCTAATTTCTGGGGTCTTCACTGTGTGTTGTCCTTGTGGAATAATGGTTGCTGCTTTCTGCTCTTTGTACTGATGGTGTATCATATTTAAAACAAAGGGAAAAAAGCCTCAAAAAATATTAAGAATTTGTGATTAGATGAAATAGCCTTTTATGCTTTGCTGGTTGTTGATAGATTATTTATATAAAAAGTTGTTTTCTAATGATTTTTTTTGTTTGTGCCTGATGTCACAATCAAATGCTGTGTATTCTTTGTTTCCAGACCAGAGATCTAGAAAGCGATACAATGCCAAAAAGTCCAATCTCAGAGGTGCAATTCATTTTGATTAATAGGAAGGTGTGCTTGTATCTGTAAGTTTTTAAAATTGTGATTGCTGAACTTTGAATAAATCAAATACATGAAAAAATATAATTTCATTCTGAATTTCTCCCCAAGTTAAAAATTGAGAATTTTCCCTCTGTGTCATTTAATCTGTAATTTGGGATTCTTGCACAGAGGATAGGCATGATACTTCTGTGAAATCACAATTAACTGTCATACTCTGCATTTTAACCTAACATGTCAAAGCTTCATTTTCTTACATCTTGCAATGCAGTACACTTACAGAACTTTTTGGTGATTTTAAAACCAAAATTAAACTGTGAACTGAATGTCTTGCATCATATGTATTGCCAGTTAAATTGAGAAGAATTCACTTGTTCTTTGTTCTAGCATTAAACTTTAAACTGGCAGACCTATTTCAGTAATTTAAGTTTTAAAAGCCCAAACTTTCATAAACTGTAGGACTTGATATTGTAAAAGCTTTTTACGTGTTGTTTTGGTTTGGTGTTTTTTGGGGTGGGTTGGTTGGTTGGTTTTTCCTTTTTTTTTTGTTTGTTGTTTTTGTTTTTTGGTTTTTGTATTTTCTTTTTCAGTGGTTTTTTTGGTTGTTTTTTGGTTTTGGGGGTTTTTTTTGGGGTCTCTTGCCCTCTGTTCATTATAGCTCTTCCATATTAAATGATTGACCAAACTCCTGATTCTTGGATCAGGGATGGATTTTGTTTGTTTTGGGTAACATTAAGGTAATAACAATAAACACTAAGTTATTGCTGACACAACTGACTAGGATTTCTCATGCCACTGGAAATATTGCAGGACATACATGTTGTTTATAATCTGAGCTCCTTTCTCCTCTGTGGTGATTCTTACACTCCACCTGAGCAGGGCTGCTTTCCCAGCCTGTGGCACATTAGAATTGTGTGGTATGGTAGCTTGAAAAGTAATTGCATAAAATTTTGTAGTTTGGGGATTTTATTTATTTGTTTCAGGTTTTTTGCATACTAAAAGAGACTTTTCGAGATGACTGCAGCAATCTTTGTCTTGTGTTAACTTTTACTTTGGGTCATGTGAAAGCAAGGTTGTGGAGCTTGTGCCTTTAAGGAGAAAGTATCGAAATATGGGGCGAAGTCAGGGATGCAGAATGGGATTTGCAAACAGTGGTATGTTAAGTAGTATAGTGAATTTTGGGTACTGAGTGAGATGTCACCAAAGCAGCCAGTGAGGAAATGTTTGGAACAAATATATGTCAAAACTAACGTTTCTCTGCATGGTAGGTGCCTTTACTCCTGTCTACCAAGAGTGCTTTTTGTTTTCTGAAAGTACTGTCACTTTTTCTTTTAAAGCATCTTAGAGTGGCATTGTTGGCGACCTTATAATAATTGTTTTTATTAGAACACTGAGCTCCAAAGTGGGAGATGAAGGTTTAAATCTCCTTCTTCGGACTGGGATTCAAAATCCATCTTCCAGAAGTGCGCACTGTGTACTGGAAAATCTTAAAATTCTTCCTGTTGAAATTGCTCCTCTTTGTGGGAAGACAGGCATGTTATCACTCACTCAGCTTCATCTAGGATGAATGGTAAATGGTAAAGACAGTCATGGAAAAAGGACATAGGGTAGAGGAGGAGTTATTTATAGGGCTTTTTTTTTGTAATACAATTTTCTCATTTAAGGTTGTTACTGCATTTTGTTCTAAAGACCTGCTTTTGTGTATGTATGTGTGAGAGCAGATTTTTGCAGGGAAAAATGTAGAATTCTTTGAACTTTTCTTTCCTCTTTAAATCATACTCGTTCTTGTACAGATTATTATATTTTACAGGAAGGGCAATACCCTTATTTCTTTGTCTTTAGAAGAAAGTAGCATCCCCTACATTTTAAGAGGTAATGAAAATAATTGCCTGACCAAACTTGTAGAGGAAGTGAGTGGAGCATTTGAGGATCCTATATGTGACTGAGGCATGAACTTTTCATGGAGTTTAGTCCTATGGTGCAAACACTTCTAAACTGTTTCAAATTTTAGTATGTGACTGTCAAGATGGAGAGGATTGTTACCATGCCAAGGATTAGGCTGCAGTGTGAAGGAGGCTTTCCAGGTGTACAGTTAAGATTGTTGGTGTGTAAATGAAACAGAAATTCAGAAACAAACAGTGTCTGAACTATTTGTGGGCTTAGACATATTAAACTCAGTTGTTCAGGTACCCAGCCTGTCATATTCATTGAAGTATGGAGTTAGCTTGGTACAATCACTCTTTTTAGGGACCCTTGAAGAACATGTTCCCTTTGGAGTTAAACATTTTTAAGTAAAAGGCTAATTTGCCACATGTGGTACTTCTCGAGCAAAATTAGTGTCACAGATTTGTGTTTGATATTTTGTTAGCTTCTGCGTTGTTATTTTGGTTTGTCATAGCTGTCTACAAAATTATATACAACGGATTTTAGATATTTAAATTGTTCTTTTCATTTATAACTAAATGGGTTCTTGTTAAATTACTTCATTCTTTTTGTTTTTCTTTGCAGCTTTCATCCAGTCGGATGGCATAATAGAAATGCTGCGTTTTGATGAAGGAGACCTATTGCAGGTATGTAATCTGAGTAAATCATCTGAGCTAGCAACATTTCGTCTTCTTTTTGACAGCTGCTTTTTGAAACACATGGGTTAGTGGAGTTTTGAAAATAAGCAAACATTAAGCTCAAGTCTGCAGAACCTTTGGACTTTCTAAAGTTACTTTCAACAGTATACTTTGGTGTGTTCAGAGGTTCTGGTTCCCTGATGTTTTGTGGTGGGAAAACTGGTGGGTTTTACCACAGGTTCTCTCTGGCCTGTCTCTCTGTCCAGTTCCTTTTATCTCAGAAAAATTGGGGGATACTTTGTGTTTAACGCTCATCTTGATCTAGAGTTGGGATGCAATTGGCTAACTCATCTGTAGGAACTGCAAGTGTTGTAAGATTCGCAAACCTAAAGGCAGTTCTTGGAACCAAGTTACCACTGGGTTTAAAAAAATTCTAGTTACTGCAGTGAAGTAATTACTGTTGCAAGTAGGTGTTTTTCATGTATGATGTTGCCATTCCTGTCAGTTTTCTTTTGGTCTGAGTCAAAAGAGGAAAAAAGTTAATTTTAAAGGGTATCTGCTGAAATTTTGAGATGGCAGTAGTAGTTGGGATGACATACATAGCAGCGTGGCTCGATACTAGAGCTACATAGCTCTGAAATTCTATTGAGTAGGATTTCATATGCATGCATTTTGTGGATTGTATGTATGTTGAGAATATTTTTCTTAAAATTCCTTGATGGTGATAGCCTACTGCTTGAAAGGGAGCAGAGGAGTTACCAGGTGCAGTGCTTGATTTATAATTTCTACGTCCTATCTAGTCCAGACAAGTCAACATATGCGTCAACGTATTACATGTTTCAGATTTATGATGGTGTCTTTTTTTTCCCCCGCCTACCAAGTTGTTTGGGTTGTTTTTTTCTGTAACTCAAGAGTATCTTACTATAGGTGTTAAGACTATAATGTACCAGAGTAAGATACTTCAAAGTTATGTAAACTAGTGACAGGAAACACTGAAGTTAAAAACAAACAGGAAACCCCCAATACAAACCCCTCAAAACCCCGGCCCCCCCCCCCCCAACCCCCCAAAAACCCTACCAAAGAAGCAAACAAAAAAGCCTCAGGTTCCTCATTAGCCAGTTGTTTAGCTGTCATGTGCTAAACACATTCTCATAATAGATATCTGTGTATAGGCTTATGTTTGGATGGGTATAGTGGTGGAAGTTTTCCATATAGTGATTACAGTCTCAATTATTGAAGCTTTTGACTCTGAATATTTCTTTAACTTGCATGAAGATACCACATATCACTAGAAATACAAGGAAAAAACCCACAAGGCTTAGTTTCTTTTCTTTTACATACTCTATTACAATACACCTGGTTTGACACAAGTGGTATAGTAAAAACGACAGACACGTCATTGGCCCAGTGTTTAAGGTAAAGAATATGTAGTCACATTTGCTCATCTATATTTTAAGTGTTCCTTTTTCTCCAGGATCCTTTTTTTTTAAACTAATTCAAATTACTCTTACAAATCTGTAATTATCTTACTCATTTGAGCACTCCATTAACAACCAGTTCTTAGACCAAAAAGTAATGGTACTGCTGTGAGCCACTCAATAAGTCATATAAAGATGGGAAAGTAAAAGGATTGTTAATTACACTCTTGCAAGGTGTAGCAGAGACAAGAGAACTTCTTATGGTGGGACAAAGTCAGGCAATTCTGCATGTTGCACCATAAAATTTGCAGTGCTTTAGATCTCATTGGGCTACCACTTCCCTTAATATGTTGCTGAATGTTTGATTTAAAGCAAAACAAGAGAGACAAAATTTCTGATAA
The DNA here is from genome assembly GCF_017639235.1 of Corvus kubaryi. Lineage (NCBI taxonomy): Eukaryota > Metazoa > Chordata > Aves > Passeriformes > Corvidae > Corvus > Corvus kubaryi. The sequence continues at coordinate 27,997,814 of NW_024580667.1, read as the reverse complement.
GTGGTTTGTATGTTTTATATTATGGTTGTGGCTCTTAAGCCAAACATACGTATATAAAGTGAAACCACTTCCTTTTAATCAGAATGATAGCGTATACTGTTTTCTAGCTAATAGATAATTTGGGTTTTTTTCATGTAGATTTTAATATGGTGACCTCTTGTGACTACTTACTGCAATTTAAAAAAGCCATTACACTGCTGTAAAACCAGGCTTATGTCTTGTGAACAGGAGTTACTAAAGTTTTAAACGTACCTTGATGTCACTGACTGTTTCTCTTTCGGGCTTTCCATAAGCTTCCACAAATGTCTGTTGTTCATTACAAATACCATGATGCAGTAGTAAATCAGTATTGTCTAATGTTATGTCACCTTCAGGTGATTTTTTTTTTTTAATATAAAAAATAACCAATACAGTACATAAAGTGATTAATAATCAGTGAGGTATCAAAGCTATCTCCAGTCTTGGTTTATCTCCACTTCCCTAAAGAATTTGATGTCTTTAGAGTGGAAGCAAGCTTTTTCTTGTTTGAAAGAGTTGCTTTCCAACTAAGGCTAATCAAATGCCAAGCCTTGAATAATTTTATTTTTAGGGATTCCTGCCACTTCCATCCAGTTAGTGTCAACCCTCTTGATGCTGGTTTTCTTTACTTATTTGGAGTATATACTGTTGGTAAAATACTTACGTGTTTCAATCACATTTCAGGAATTTTGCTGTAAAAAATAAATGAAATGTGTTGAGAAGTCTGGTTTGACCAGTCTGACTGAAATCAGCTATTTACTGAAAGAGAATAAATCTTTAAATGTTTAAGCAGAAAAACATTTCATGGGTAAAAATAAACTGACAGTGGAAATTTCGTGAGCTCATGCTACTGAATAACTAGCAAAAGTAGAGACTGTACTCTCTGGGTGTGGACTTAGAGTTTGTGGTTTAGAAAGTGCTGTAGCATGTAGTTCAACCTTCTGTCTTGCCAGAGCGAAAGTGAGAATTCTGTTCTTTAGCATATGTGTTCAGATTAAAGGTTTATATCTAAATAAATTTATGCTAGTTCTGTCTGTGGGTTAAATTAAAATAATGAGGGAATTTCTTAATTCTGTCTGTTCACGTGAATTGGTTCCTTTAAAAACTCAACTTTTTGAACTCTTCAAATAATTCATTTAGATCCTGAACATAGGGTAAGAATAGTATTAATGTAAATGCAGTGTACAGTTTGGTTGTTTTCTTCAATAGCAGGTGGTTTGCAGATGTCTATGTAGTTGTTTGGCCCCTCAGAGTCATAGACTTGGTTGATTGTAATGGACCTTGGGGGAGATCATGTATACATTTATCAGGTGCTGTTGTGTGTAGATGGGCTATGCCTGGCTGGTGCTTGACTGTTCTGTTCTTAAAACCTCTAGAGAAGTACATAGTTGTTTCATACCTAAGCTGATTTTGCTGCTGCTTTTTTCTCAAACGTATGTTGACTTGGGTTTTTTGTTAGGTTGCTTTGCCTCTTCATCAAGAGAATTTTGTGCTATAATCTACCTACAACTTCTTCGTGCAGGTTTTTTAGAGCACTCTTTAACTTTACTGGATTTTTATTTATCAGTACTTAAAGTATAGCATTTATTTGGGACATTGTGCTCAGAAAGAGGACAGAGTAGTTCCTTCCCTGTCTAGTAATGCTTGTGTTAGTAATGCCAAAATGAGTTGTAAATTTTTGGCAGCATTTTGTTTGCTCATATAGTTCATATTTCACTATGCTTTCCAGGCACATTGTTTTCTTTAGTGTGCTATCAGTTACTCCCTTCCCAGTTTTACATTGAAGCTCTCCTTCATCTGAACTTTGCTATGTCAGTGTCAGGCCATCTCCATCTCCTCCATGTGTCCTGATTATTTCAACCCTTGTCCAGACCTGACAGATGCTTCATGTCTCTGACAATGATGTCATCTGCAACTATTAGGAGGGCTGAAGTAAACTACAACTGTTACTTTTAATAAACTGTTATTTCATGCTAAGCTGGCATACTGTCTCACTTTTTGAGGACTTTACTTTGAAAAGTGAACAGTAAAGGAAAATTTATTTTTCAGAGCAAAGTTTTCTTTTTTTTTAAGCTAATAAAGGACTGTTTCCCGGGTAATTCTATTTGTTGTTAGAGCTTTTGCCTTGGGTATCTAATATTCTTCTGCACAGTATAGTTGGGACCACTATTTCCTAGAGTGATTGTTTTTGTTTTGTTTTGCTTTTTTTATTCAGACTGAGTGTTTGGAAAGTACTTCTGCGTATGTAGTAGTATTTTTAAAGTAGCGTATTGCTAAAATAAAAAAGGAAAGTGGTAAGACTTTCCAGTCAACTTATCTTAACATGAATCTGCTGCAATAATCATAAGTGTATGAAACCATTTTTTACAGGTAAACTCCTAGAAATTATTTTACTGATAATTACTGGTTTGCAGAATAGCTGAAATAGGAAAAAAAAGAAAACTTGTGTGCTTATATATACTTAATATAATATATGTATACTTAATATAATACTTTGATGTCTTTGTTCATAAACTGCTGTAAACTGCTTATTACAAAGACTGGTAGTGAGAACAGTTGTCCTACATGACAAAGAGACAGGACCTTAATATGACTTGCAGTGGCTTTGTAACACAGAAGATGTGGAACCAAATTACCTTTGTGGGACTCAGCAATGCTGATGTCTTACTGGAGGAAGTTTAGTATTTTCTGCGTGACCTATTCTTCATTCTCAGTGGCACAGCAAAGAATTCTCTTAACAGAAGCAAGAAGCATTCAGTTCTGGTATATCAGCAATAGTGTTCTCAGGGAGCAACGTCTCAGTGTATTTTTTAATTAACTCGAATTTTCATATTGTATGTTGACTTTTTAAAGGGGTTTGATGTGATGCCTGTTGATATCTGTGTAGCCAAAGCACTAAGAATACAGGCCTTGTAGGTAGCAGTAAAGTGGCTGGACCATTGACCTCGATGGGTGTATTCTACAGGACAGAGTTCAGCTGGCAGTCAGTTACCTGTGATAGAGCTTGGAACTGAGGACAGCACTGCTAAATGTTGTCTTTAGCAGCCTGGTTGGTGGTATGGAGTGTACTCTCAGTGAGTTTGGAGATGATACCAAATTGGCCAAAGTAGTTATTACACTGGAAGGCAAGGCTGCTATTCAGAGGGCCTTCGGCAGGCTGACAGGAACCTCGTGACATTCAGCTCAGACAAATGCAAGGCCTGCACCTGAGAGGGAACAACCCTGTGTCACAGGATAGGCAGGGCTGTGACAGCAGCACTGAGGAAAAGACATGGGGGGATTCTGGTAGACAACAGGTTGAACCTAAGTTCTCCGTGTGCTGTTGTAGCAAAGACAACTGCCAGCCTACTGAATTGTGAACAAATGTGAACCCAGAAGATAGGGGGTGTGATTTTTCCCCCCACCCGTGGGGCTGCAGCTCGAGTATTGTGTCCAGTTTGGGCTATGCAGTGTAAGGAAGGCACTGACATACTGGAGCAGGCACAGCAGAGGAATACAGGATGATCAGGGGCTGGAAGGTGTCTCATGTTAGGATGTATATTTTCAGCCATTAGAAAAGACCAGAGGAATACTGATTGCTGTGGGCAGTGTGGAGAAGAGGAACCAGATTTTTCACTGTGTGCACTGGAAGGATGAGAAGCTTTGGACACAGATCCAAAAACCCATGTCAAGACAAAAAAAGACTGTTAAATTGAGGAGGTTCAAACACTGGACCAGGTTACTAAAAGAAGTTGTAGAATTTCTATCTTCTGAGATACCCAAAACATGATGGCCCAGAGCTGTGAGCCACCTGCACTAATGAGATCTCCACTGAGCAACAGCTGACTTGATGGCCTTTCTTTCCCGTATGTGTGATTTTATAAAGGAGTAACGCCATCTTAGTTCATTGCCATTGCTTGTGAGCAGCTGAAGTTCTTCTGCTTCTTGTACTGGAAGAATTGCCATCCCCAGGCTTTAGGTAAAAATAATTGGTGCCCAGGAGTGACTGTTGCAAAGCCAGCGTCGGTAGCATGTGTTGCATCAGCTACAGTCAACTGATGTTTTTGTTTCCTTATGTGAGTCTGAGTCATGAAAGACCATGGCAAGAATGACTTCAGTCCACTTCTAGCTACCTTTCAGATTACAGCATTCATTTTTTCATTACCTGAAGCAAGATATTCCTCATTAATTATGTTTCTTTTAATTATGCTAATTATTATCATAGAGCTCATGAGTGCAACAATGAAGATTTAAGCTGCCATCTATGTATCACTTTTGTAGCTCTCTCAACATTTAGTTGCAAGCAGCACATACCTTTTTTTACAAAAAGGGGCCAGCCTTACTATGAAATAGCAAGATGTAAAATGTTCTGAGTCTTTCAAACTGCAACAGTCTTTTAAATTGGTGTGGATACTCTCTTTTGTAGGAATGCAGAAAACTTTGGTTGTTGAGAATTTTGTTAACATTAAAGAAATATACTTGGTGTCTGGAAACCCCAGATCTTGACTAAGAGGGTCTGCCTCCTTGCTTTGCCCCCACCATCATTGTTGAAGACTTCTGAGCTCTAGTTTAGTTGCTTAAACATAGGTAACCAGTGCTATTTGAGATGTCCTGGGCTATCCTGGGCATCTACATGGACCTGGCAGATATGGCACAGGGTGTAGGAGAAACCATGTCCTTCTGGATGTCACTCTGAGACCAGGCAGGCTGCCCTGGGACATTTATCTCAAGTGGCAGCAGATGCCTATGTTTAGATGACTGAATGTAGTGCTAGGTAATATGACCTCTTACCAAGAAGTGGAGAATAGCTATTATAACAAATTGGTGAGACATTAAAATTAACTTGGTGGTTGTGATTGTTTGTTTGTTTGGTGGGATTTTTTGTTTTTATGTTCTGGCTGAAGTTAGCAACCATGTGTATTTCTTTAGAGACAGCTTCAGGCTGTAAAGTATGGATTTTGATTCTCCATCTATGCCAGATTATTGTCTGGTGTCTTCCACAATTATACTGAGTCTTTAAGGTGTACTTTGAGGTACAGATTCTCTGTGAAATCTGTCTTGAGAATATAAGCCTGTGGAGGGAAACGATTCTTAAGTCTTGAAACCATGGTGTTGGCTGACTGCCTGCCTTCAAATTTTCTAGCTCACTGTGTGCAAGTTTTCTCAAGATCTTTATACTGAAATCCTCTTGGTTTATAGTTTAATCCTTTTAGGGTTATATAAGAGATTAAATTAAGGCATGATACTGTTAGTAGCAACAGCCTAAATGTTATATGCTGTCTTTAAATTAAAAAAAAAATATATTTAAAAAGTATCATCTATCTTCAAGGCTTGAACACAGCCTTTTGGGCAGAAGGATCATAGATACTGCCCAGTAATGGTAAAAGGGGTGATTTTTCCCTCTCTTTTTTCCCACTCCGTTGTATATTTCTACTGTTTCTTTTGTGCTGACCTTAGGTTTTGTTGTTAGGGATTTGGATTGGGAAATTAATCCAATTGAGGAGGTTTTTTTCCTGTAACTTAACTTATTATATATCTTGAAATATTAGTAGTGTGCACATGCATTGTGCTTCCTGATCATTACAATATTTTGTTATTTGTAATGCTTCTCCAACACAGATAAGATCTAATAAATGTTTCATATAAATCATATCTTGCTAATTCTGCTCTTTTACAATGTATCCTTTATGGAAGAAAAGACAAAGCTGTATTTTTTAAAGAGCATAATTTTATTTCTCTTTATCTGATAAACCAACAGTATTAAACAAAACATACACATTAAATAGTGGTTTTGCTTTACTTCCTGGCAGTTTTGTGCAGTCACGCAGGAAAAATAGCAGGCCAGACTGCAGTACAATAGGTCCAGAATTATACTTGAAGATCAACTTAAAAACAAAAAAGCCAACCAAAAAAACCCCAAACAAACAAAAACATATTTAGGATTTGTAACTGAACACAGTTGTATGTTTTTGTTTACTGCATGACTTGAAAGATTGACATGTAATAAAAATGAGTGGTAATTATAGAAGCTGCCACATGAGATTTATTTTTGGTTTAGTTCCATGATGCTATGGTTGCTGAAGCTGGTATGCTACTTCGTTGCTCTTGATTGACCCTGATCCAAAAACCAAAAAACCCCAGCAAAATCCACACAACAAAATACCCACAAAAACAATCAAACAAACCAAAAAGCAAACAGCTCCTGCTCAAAAAACAGAAAATGTCATTTAAATGAATTTATAATGCTGCTTGTGTTTAATGGACATCTGTAAGCAAAAAACAGGCTTTTCCTTTTAAACATGAATCTTTGATGGGTTTTTGCTCTTGAATATATCTCAGAAATACCAGTCTTATCAGAGTGATTTGTAATTTTATACCTGATCTACAGATATTTGACTTAATATTTTCATAGCAAATGTGTAATTTCAGAACATTGGGGAAAACCTTGGGTGTGCAGTCAGATAATTCAACTCCCAACAGTTAACTACAGCCATGGCAATGTAGTAGTTGCACTTTTGTCAGTTATGTGTATTTCTGTTTGTTTCTGCATTTTTCTGGAGTTAAATTTGATCTCCACTGCCCTCTGTCTAAAAGTTGGCCTGGGTGGGGTCTTAGGCTGAGTCTTATATTAAGGTATTGACAGCCAATTATGATACTTAAGAGTACTTATAACTAACAACTTAATAGAACATGCTGTCTTGTTAGAGCCAAAGCTAGTTGTCAAGGATGGGACAGTGCTGGTAATGGCTATTTTAGTTGCCCTGTCATAGGATCTGAACCTGTTAGCTCCATAATCTGACTGTCAGGTAACTGCTGGTAACTTAATTATGTGCTTTAGTTATGTTTTGAAAGAAAAAAACCCTTTGTTGGTGAAAGAAAGATTTTATTTAATTCTAGTGATTAATGTGCTTTCAAGGACATTGGTAAGGATTACAGGGTTTTATATATGGCTTTATATATCTGTTAATTTCACAGAGTAAGTTTGGTTGTTGTCATTTAACCCCAGCTGGAAGCTTAGCCCCGAACAGCTGCTTGCTCTGCTTCCCTCAGGGGATGGGATAGGGGAAGGAAATCTGAAGAGTGAAAGAGAGAAAACTCATGGGATAAGATAAAGACACTAAGATAAAGCAAAATAAAGAAATCACAGAATTATAATCACAGAATATTTTGAGCTGTAAGGGACCCACAAGGATCAACGAGTCAAACTACTAGCCCCGCACAGGACAGCCCCAAGATTCACACCATGTGCTTGAGAGTGTTGTCCAAACACTTCTTAAATGCCTATTTCAGTGCCAAACCACCGTCTGGGTGAAGAACCTTTTCCTAATACCCAATCTAAACCTTCCCAGACACATGCTGTCACAGAAGTCATATACCCACTGTCCTTGCCTCAACCCATGAGTTTTCTCATGGTTGAATTGAGAAAATAATGTGTGGCAGTTTAAAACTGGAAGATCTGCCTTTGTCATTCCAGTCTGAGGAAAATACAAGGTATGGAAGGAAGAGATCTGTCTTTTTCTGTTTATTTCTTTAGATTTCAGAGCTAATTAACTTGTTAGGCAGTACTTCCTAGAAAGTTTTAGATAGAAAACATTTTGTACCTTAAGCATTCATCACTTAACTAAAACTATTTTAAATTTCTTCCTTCTTCATTTTAATTGACTTTCTCTTACAACCTGTTGTAAATTGTTTCAGAGTGTAGTATTTACCTGTATCTTACTGGAAATAGAAAATGGAGTGTGACATTGGAAGTTAAGAAGCTGAACTAAAAGCTTATGAGTATATGAGTAGTATACCTTTGCTGGGAAGACTTGGAAAGATGTGTAAGCTTTTTTTTTCTGTTCATTAAAATAATGGTGTTTTAATGAAGAATAAGAAATTGACTGTTCTCCTAATTACAGTACAAATGTCATAAGTAAGTTTAAAGGAAAGCTTGCTGACATTGAAATTACAATAACATAAAACAACTTAGCTTGTTTTTTAGTCTTTTCCTCACTGAGGAAAAACTGCACTGATTATTCTGTACTGTGAAGTGTAATTTCATGTGAGCCCCTTCCTGTAATAACCCTTTAGCAAGGCAGTCTAGCTATCTATATCAGAGGTTTTAAACCAAAAAAATCTGATGAATGCTCTGTGTTGCCTTTCAAGTTACAAATAGATTAGCGTTGTTTTACAATGGTAAATAATACCCTTCCAGTTTTCTTTAGTTTGTTGCAAATTGGAGGGTGAGTAAACCAAATAACTTCATTCTGAATCTGGAACACCTCTTAGATTTACAATCCAGAATTGATCCTTGACATGAATCAAACATTAATGTTTGTCGACTCAGTGATTTAATAGGAGTAATTATAAAATTTTCAAAAAGTGTCTCCAAATAGCAAAATTAAAGTTCCTCTAATAATAAAATCTATATTTTAAGCAAAGATCATTTCAAAGAAACTATTTAAAAAAATAATTTTGGCTTAGAAAAAACCAAAGAAACAAAGTGTAATTTGTAGCTGAACTAGAAATCAGTGAAGTGTCCAGCAAAGGGACTTGATTTTTTGTTCTGAAATGAGATACAAGTTTGCATTCCCATTGCAAACAAGTGCTATCCTTGTGCTAGAGGTGAACTGGGTCTGATGAGCCAAGGTGCACTATAGACTTTATCAGACCTGTGAGCTTTCTTCCCACGCTCAGGAGATAAATATTTAGCTTGGCCATGACATGTCTTTAACAGGACAACTAAAATCCCCAGTTTGATCACCAAACCCTGTGGGAAGACAGTTTTCCAAGTCTGCGATGTTTTAACATGAACTGTATCAGAAGGGCATTCCATATGCAGGCTTCTAAACCAGTTGGTATTTCTTAGGCAAGAGTAAACTAATTGGAAATCCGTAGACAACCTAACCTCCTTGTTTTCAGGTAATTAACTGTAATGTCCAGCAGAGTTGAAGGAAGTGTATGAATTATAGAGGCTAGAAGATCATTAGCAGAGAAGGAGATGATGTTTCCTAGTCAGATGGAGATTATAGCCTTCTTTGTTTTCTAGCTGTTAAATTACATCAATGACATAATTGCTGAACTGTTTCTTGTTCTATATGCTTTTCTTTGTAGTTTGTTTCTTACATTTATGCTAGGTTTTTCTTTTGTTTCATATAGTGTTTTTATTTCCGGGACTTTTTCCTTCTCTCAGTTTTTAGGTTGTTGAGTTGCTGCTTGTTTTATAGTTTGTGGGCATTCCTACCACTGGAACTGACCGCAGTTCTTGTCCAGGGCCAAACTTAATTTCTTTAGTTGGAAAAAAAACAATTTACATTTTTTGCTCCAGTTCAGAACTTCTTTTGTCTTTCAAGCTCTGATTTACTAACTTGTTGCAGTTGCCAGGTTGTTAGGTTGGGGTTTTTTGCCTGCTGGGGGTAAAATGCTGTTGGTGTCTTAAATTTAATTTTTTTTTTCTTTTACAGACTGAGACAACTTTAGGCCTCAGTTCATATCAACAGAAAAGGTAAGCATCTTTCTTAAAGTTTAATACAGACTTTAATTGTGAGGTTTGTGATACTTTTCATAAGAGTAATAAAGGTTTAGTGTAAAAAAGATCAAATACAAACCATGTGATTTTTTTTTTCAATTATTTTTCTCATACAGAGGAAATGAAACTAAAATGTGAGGTAGTTTTTAATACTGAACAGCTAAATCATAGAATGGTTTGGGTTGGAAGGGACCTTAAAGATAAGCTAGTTCCATCCTTCTGCCATGGGCAAGGTTCCTGTCCCTCACTATCCTATCAATAAGGAATTCCTTCCTAATATCTCATCTAAACCTTCCCTCTTTCAGTTTAAAGCTCTTTCTTCCTCGTCCTATCACTAAATGACCTTGTGAAAAGTCCCTCTTCACCTCTCTTGTAAACCATATTAGGTACTGGAAGGTGCTCTAGTGTCACCTCAGAGCCTTCTCCTTCAGGCTGAGCAGCCCCAACTCTCCCAGCCTGTCTTTGTAGGAGAGGTGCTTTGTCCCTCTGATCATCTTCGTGGCCCTTCATGAGGAAGAAGCTTCACATGTGGAATAAAAAACTGAAGAATTCTTTAATTCCTTTTGTAATGTATATCACAGAGCAATTCTATGTAATTAAACTCAGAGCTCTGCTTGTAGATTGCTTTAAAAATCATTTTACTGTAGTTTCTTTTATTGAGGAGAAAGTGGGTTTGTTTGCCTGCTTCAAAAGTTGTTGGTGTCCTTTTGAAGAAAAGTTTGATGTTATTTTTGATAGATTCTTCCCCACATTCCTTTTTCCCATCACAGAATCATTAAGATTGGAAAAGGCCTCCAAGATCACCAAGTCCAGCCTTCAGCCAAGTGCCACCATGCCCGCTAAGCTATATCATAAAGTTCTACATCTACTTGTTTTGTGATCATGATGTCACCTCTTCCCTAGGGAGGCTGTTCCAATGCTTAACCACATGATGATTTTTTTTCCAAATATCCAACTTGAATCTCCCCTGGCACAGCTTGAGGCCATTTACTCTTGTTCTGTCTCTGGTTGTCTGGGAGAAGAGTCTCACCCCTTACATGGCTGCATTCTCCTTTCAGGTGGTTGTAGAGAGCTGTGAGGTCACCTCTGAGCCTCCTTTTCTCTAGACTATGAAACCCATGACTCTGTCTTGTCCTCTCCTGTCCTGAAGACATAATCTGTTACTGAAGAGCTTGCCATGTATAATATCTGAGAAGGAAAATAAGTGGCCTCTTTTTACCCTGGTCCCTGATTTTTCTCTAGAGAATCATTAGATACTCTTGTTTATTTAATGACTGCATTGAACAGTAACAACGAAGCTTATTTCTTGTACAGTAGCATTCAACAAACTCATAGTGCATTTTCAGTAAATACAGCTATGTTTTTTCCACAACCTGTTTTCTGTTCCTTTTCAGGAAATCTAGTAAAAGAATTTTCCATTTCTGATGAGTTCCTGTTTTACTGTGTGTATAGTTGCTTAATTGCAGGCTTAAGATCCTTCTTTTTGCAAGTTTTGAAAAACCTATGAAATCTCCAGCTGTGGTCAGGAATGCAAACTCACTATGTGCTGCAGTATGTCAGTCAGATTGCAAGTATGAGAACATGAATTTTTAGGAATGACAATTGAACTAAAGATAACAATGATTAGTGTATTTCTATGTCTTGGATAGAGCCATACTTTATTGATATTTTTAAAATGGAATAGTATCTTGTTTAAATCGTCAAGTCTCAATGGCAGAAAGGAAGTGCCTATATTGGCATCCACGCATTAGGTGCAATATTTTTGTTTCCCAGAAAACAATTGAATTTGGTGGTTCTTGAGATTGAGGCCATTGACTGGATTGCCTACAGGATTTTTTGTTTTAATTTCTCAGCTAAGAAGATTGTTTTCTGTATTGGAAACTTAAGTGTTCTGGAGTGTGTTCTATTAAAACACTGGTTTAGATATCTGAAAACAAATAGTCCATTCCACTTAGGAATGCTGGCCTATTTGAAGTTCAGACACAATGTGATGAAGGTCTGCATCACAAGCTCTCTGATACCATGTTACATAGTAAATACCAAATTTGCTTTCTGTTTTTCTCTCTCACTGCTGTTACTAGTTTTGCATGACTCTTTCCTTTTTTCTGTGATTTTTTTCAATGGCATTGCTAAAAGCAATATTTAATTTCTCTAGATGACTTGTCTTTGTTTGTCCTTATTAGAGATTATAATATCTTCTTGGTATAGCTTGCCGATATTTTTTCCCTATTTAGACAGTTTATTCAGTTCTCTGATCTACTTTTTAGCACTAATTGGAAGGAGGGAAATGAACTAGCAATTTAATTTGTTTTGTTCATGCCCATGGTCAGGTTACAGTGCATCTATTCAAGCTTCTCCCTGTTCTTTCCCCAGACACTCCCCTTTGGGAATTGTTAGCTTTGAACTTTGTCTGGTATGAGTGTGTTTTTCTGATACAGGGTTAATGTTGACATATCTGAGCCAGCTACTATCTGGGTAGCCCTGTTAAAAAAAATTGTTGCTCGTATTTTTATTCATCGGCCTTTATAGCAACAGGTACTGCCAGATACTGGAGTGGTTCCATTGTTCGGTGGGAGTTCACTTTCTCACTGAACCTGTGATTAATACCCATATTTCTAAAAAAATTTTCGTTTTTAAAATTAAAATATCTTTTCTGATACATGCAGCTCAGCCTTATTTTTAAATATTGAAAAGTTGTGGATGCACTCAGGTTACTTACAGAACATTTTTGGTAAAAAGTCTGCAGTGGCTCTTTCAAGGATTCTGGCACAAAAAGTACCCACTGTGAAGTATTTGCCAATTTGTCATTTTAAAGGTTCACATAGTTATTTTTAGATATGCTTTAATTTGATTTTGTGGTAATGGAAATAAAGTAGCAGCTTTCTAAGAGTTCATGTTGCTAAAAAAAATCATGAGATCACTTGCTGTTTCACAGCTTAATGCTGCTGTCTTTATTTCTTTACAATTTATGGCACAAGAGAGGAAATAAAACCCTTTAAACAACAGCTAAACTAATGTGGGAAAAATAAATGTGGAGTATGCTTAGATTTGAATTTTCTACCATAGTAATTAAAGATGTTACAGATAAGATTCCACAGAGCACACAACTCCTCCAGAAATCCCAGAACAGCTAGAAAGGTAAGGTGAGGATACAGAGACACAGTTGCTGCCCAACTTTGCAGAAATCTTTAAATACTGTATGTGACAAGCATTTTCTTCATCTCCAAGTGCAAAGATGTGCATTGATTATCTAAAATTGGGTGCCTAGTACTCTGATAAACAGCAAAGCATTATGGAAGTACTGAAGAATGTCCTTAAGACAGAAGAATATTGTGGCTCAGCACAGATGGATACCTATATCAGCTACAGTGTTTGCAGGCATTGCTATTTTGACCGTGTTTATGACAGCATTTGTAACTAACATTATTGAGACATGAAGTTGCACATCAGTAAATTGCATCTGGTAGTAGGTTGCTTCTGGGTAGCAGCAGAACCTTAGTCAGTAGTTGAGGTAAATGCCCACTCAAATATAGCATGGATGGAACAGGGAGGATAATGATCCTGCTGAGGGACTGAGTGTAGTTCACTCTCAAGTATCATTTTTAAAATCAAAATTCTTGCAGAAGGAAAAAGGTATTGAGAATATTTAAATCATGGGTTCAGCTGCCACCTGGCCAGTTCTTAGTCTGCTGATGCTTGTTGGCAGGTATTAGCAGTCCTTTCTTCCAGATGCAACTTTTCTTTTTTGTGTTGTTCTTCTTGTCTTTAAAAGTTAGAAAACTTGGAGGGGTAGGGAAAGAAAAATGTTTAAATTGTGATATAAGACCGGGAGCCATATTTCTACATGCATACAATAGTAATTAACTTCATGTTGTTATGCTGTAAAGTTGCCCTACCCATGGGTGTATCCAGCATTCAGTGAGCAAATGCCCAGCAGAGCAGACATTATAATCATTTCCTAGTCTGCTGCAAGTTGACTCCTGTTGGGCCCTTTAGTAGGCAAAGTTTGTGAATCCCAATATTGCTTGTTCCCGTTTGAATCTTATTATAGTTGTTACTTTTGTTATCATAGTTGGCATTCATTATGATGTTGCTGCCTTTACCAAAGTTTAACCATTTTAAGTTTTTTGTTGTCCAGCTGACTTTCCAGGATAATATAGCTCTGTGACATGAGAAAATGTTGCCTAAATTTTACACATATGTGGAGAATTGAGTATGTCCTGATTGTTCAAGTTAGGCCAAGTTACTCTTGACAGTATTTTCAATGCATTTGAAATAAAGATTTTTTTAATATACTTTTGTAAAGATTGTAAATATTTTTAACATTTTTCTATAAAAAGAGTTGATACGTCATTCTACCAATAATTACCAATACAAAAGAGGTGCTGTCTGACTGTTCAGGGTTTTAATTTTGGAAGAAATTGACAGAATTATTTTTAAGATCACTTTGAGTGGTTTCTGTTTAGCGTTACCTTGACAATGGAGGTACAAGAGCTTTTTGACCTTTTTAATTTAGAAATGCACTCTAAATGGTTTTTAAAATTAGACTCTAAACTCTGGAGACATACGATTCACTCGTTTTATCCTTACGAAACATAACTGCTCGTATAGTTTTCCAGTTGTATTCTCCTGTGTCCAGTGTCTCTGTAAACTTCATATTGTTGAGCATTTGTTCTATGGTTTGAGGTTTGACTTTAGCTGAGAAGGTGTACCTAAGCACTCTCTTATTTGACAACTGTAATGTGTCACAGCTGCACTTAAGAGTAGCAAGAATTTTAGGGGTTTTTTTAAGATCTGAATACAGTTTTTCCTCTTGGCATTTTCTTATATCTTCACTTCTGTTGTACTGTGATCTGCACACACATGGCATATGTACACACACATATTTAAGTATATATTAAGGCTGACTGGATGTACTAAGCCCACTCCTGTCCTGATAGTGTTTTATTACTTTTATGTGGACAAAGTTTTTTTTAGTGACTAGGCTCTGTAGCATTGAAGATGTTTTGACATCCAAACATAGAGAGCTGGAAATTGATTAGCATGCTGTGTATTATACTTGAAGTGTGAAGTTTCAGTTGTGGAGTTTTAGAGTGAGTCTTTGAGACATTGTAATTTTATTTAAAAAGCTTTTGATTTTATTTTGATTGAAGGATACAATTAAGATTTCCTAACCTATTCTTAAACTTTTACTCCTGTAAGTAGCTTCCTTGTTGAAGTGGTTCTGGAGTATGGAAAGACATCTGAATTTTGTCAATAATTAGTTTTCCTGGAATTGCACTGGATGGAATTGGATTGATCTTAGTTCAAGGCCCCAGCTTTCATAAGACAAGCCACATGTGCATGTCCCATTTCCTAGCTGCTCCTTCTTGTTGAGGCAGAACTGTGTAGTTCTGGGTAGAGAACTGGGTATGTGGAGTAGCTTTCCTTACCCAGGACAAGTGGCTCCAGCTCTGTCTTTGGGCATCTAGGATTGATACAAAGTCAGAAAACAATGATCTAAAACAAGAATGCTGTTTTAATATCAGAAGAAAAAGCATTTGAAGAAAAAAAAGAGGCTGTTGGTCTTGCCATTCAGGAGCCATTGATCATCTTCTATTCTTTAGCCTTCCCTGTTTATTTTTTTAGTGTTGTTGTCTCCCTGTTTTGTTTTTTGTATAAATAGGATTTTTACTTGGCTCAAAATAAAGTGTTTCAGTTACAAAGATGCTTAACTGTGGTCACAGTCACATCATTCTGAATAATAAAAAATGTTTCAGTCAATGAAACTGCTTTGTATTTTTTACTTACAAGTTTTGTTGTGGGTTAACTATTGTGCTCTGTATAACTATACTGATAAAATAAGCAGTAATAGAGAATGCTTCCAGATACTTTGTTGACTTCACTGTTAGATTGTGTGAGTGCTATTTAAGTTTTGGTCTTCATCTACTAGAATTCTCCTAAAGAGATACCAGTGGGGGGTTAGTATAGGCAAAGCTAAGGAATGTTTCCAGAGCAGAGTCACTGTCTCCTGGATATCGCAAGTTTTGAACAGTATTGGCTGTTTTCTCACGTGGCCTCAGTACCATCAAATGGATCCAAGATTTTTTTACGTACTAGTACAGAAGTAACTGGAGAAACTCAGGGATGTGTATGTAAATTACTGTTACACATTGGACAATATCCAAAAAGTCTTTCATAGCAATGTTTGGATATTGCAATGAAAGATGATGTCAACCTGTTTAGTGTGTTGCTTCACTCAGCCGTCATTATATAAACGAGAGGTTTACACTTCAATTATGTCCATTTTCAAGATATCTGCTCTTGCATAATCTTTCTTGGAGACACCACATAAACATGTTATAAAATTACGGTATTCTGACTAGACAAGTTTCTTTTGTTGTTTCTTCTTTTGAATTAGTTGCTTTGCTAGTATTAATGAATATTGTGCTAAGAAAGCACTGTTTGAGGTGGGAAGGGAGCAAAAATGTGTCATTTAGTAGTATCTTTTACAGCATTTCAATTTTTCTTGCAGTGTATCCCTGTATCGGGGAAATTGCCGACCTCTCCGGTTTGAGCCACCAATGCTGGACTTCCATGAACAGTAAGTTGAAAAAGTTGAAAAGTCTTTTGATCTGCTTAGTTATACAAATTTTAAAAAACCAACCAAGCAAACAAAAAAACCCAAAAAAAACCCCCCAAAAAACCAACAAAAAAACCCCCCACCAAAAACAAACAAACAAACCCCCAAAATAAAAACCAACCAAACAAAAAAACCCCCCACCCACCACAAAAACCAAACAACAAGCAAAACCCCAGAAAACAAATAGGAACAGCATTTAAAGCTGATGGAGAAGGTTGTATACATAGATTGCATTAATAGATTGTGTGATTGACCTGCAGAGAGATGCTGTACTCAGTCTTAAGCAGCATGTAGCGACCTGTCAACTGCCGTGGTTTTGATTATGTAGGTACTTGTACTTTTTAGGTACTTGTACAGCTGCTCTGCAGAGTGGGCAGTTTTAAGTCTGGAACGTGATGTCCTGAGGTGAGATTACCTTTCTGCTTGAATGTAACCCACGTCAGGGAGCATGTACCCTAGCATATCAGTTTTACTGTTGCTTTGGTGGCAAAGAAACTGATGGTGGATCTCCAATTATTAGAACAGTAATGTTGAGTTGTGAAAATACAGCCTCAAGGAGAACAAATAGCCTCCAGGAACCTAGCTCCATGCTCTCTACCTTGCAGCTGGTTGCTGTTTCCACTAAACAAAAGGGAGGAGGAAGGAAATTAAACATTTCATCGATGTACCTGTTTGTAATCAGTTCCTCTGAGAATTACATCAGTGTTAACTTGTCTTACCATTACCTGATTATTGTGTATAGGTAGCTCAACAGTCAAAATTGGTTCTGGAGTTGGTGTTCGTAGAGCCTCTTTGTATGATTGATACTTTGACTAACGTAAACTGCAGTAAAGCCATTTCAAACATTTTGTTACCAGTTCAGCCTGGAAGAATGAAAACAGCCCAGGTGTGCCTCAGCACAGCATTGCTTCCCCCATCCTCAGCCAGTACTGCTGCTGCATGAAAGGCTGTTTCATTTACAGAGAAGCCACAGATAATTAATAAAAATATAGTACCCTTTTCTGTTGGAAAGAGTGTTGTACAGTGTGGTGACTACAGAGTTGTGCAAGGAAGCTCCTGTATATTGACATGGTATATACTTGTGTCTTTCTGAAAGAAGAGAAGCTGTAACTGTACATTGTTTGCAGAGTAGCTTTCCAGAAATAACCTCTATACAAAAAACCCCAATGTAAATGTCACTAAATAACAAAGCTATATGAAAATGCCTCATTTTACAGAACTTATTTGTACTCAGCCTAACAAAATTGTGGCTTTACTTCTGATAACAGACAGAATAAGTCACTCTGCCCTCTCTTCCTTTTTGCTTCAGAATTTCCTTTAGTTTTTAATATTGTGTGGTTTTGTTGTTTTTCTTCCTAATGTCAGTAACTGGTCCTAGGTAAGAGAATATTGGGTTTCTAAACTGAATAGCAAAATACATAGTGGTAAACCCTACTGTACTGCATCTCTGCTGTAAGAAAATTAGGTTATAGTTAATAAATTATTTCAGTGAGTGCAGTACAAATTCAAACTTGTAGAGCAGTGTGCTTTTAGTTAGAGTTACTGTAAACTTACCTATTGGTTTGAGTTTAAGCTATTTTCTTTTAAAAATTGTAAAAGTTTTCAGTTCATAGTAATTCCAGACTTGGATATTGAGAATGTATTTTATGTACCTTTTTCTACTATGAATAAATTTGATGTTCTCTAAGATATCTTTTAAAGGTTATCTAAAGTTTGCATGCTTATGCTCTGAGGAATGCTATACGTGCTTCTTTGTTTTGTGGATTTCCAAAGATGATTTTTTTTCCCCTTGCTACAAGTAGATCCAAGACAGTATCATAAATATTTTGAGTCATTCTTCATTGTATTTCAGCTTTTTATCTAAGCTGTTATTGTCAAAACTGAAATCACTGAAAAAATAGTATAGATCTAGTACACTGTTAAAAGTAGCACAGTCTCGTACTTGGGAATGGCTCTGTACAATACCTGCAAAACTGCACTGGGGGATTGCTGCCTTTGGTCAATTAAAATAAGGAACCTGTGTGTTAGATCTTGATTCACTGTGTGTTCCTTCTTTGGTTTGGGTGGGGTTTTTTTGTGGCAGTATATCATTAATTTATCTGTTGTCACTAAGGTTGTAGTCTCAGGCAGAAATCCTCTTCTGATTTATTAAAACTTAAATAAGTTGCCAAAAGCAGTTTTAGAAAAGGTTTAGATATGGAGTCCCAAAGTTTAGTTTGACATCTGTGAACCAACTCTGAGAAATGCTGAGTAACTCAGCCTTGTGGTGGGAACAAGCTGCAAGTGCCAAGCACCTTTGGAAGTCAAATAATGCAGATTTAAGCTTTTGAGTTTTTTGCCTTTTAAAGCAGACAAGGTTTTCACATTCAAATTCTGGCTTTTCTGTCTTTGTTATTAATGGATTTTAGAAAAGGCATAAAATGCATGTTTAGTTTCTGAATAAGTACTATACCCAAAGGGTGTTTTGTTAATAGGTAGCATATAGTATTTAATAAAGCAAACTTGTTGCAAGTTCATGTTTATGCTGAGCTATCAACATGTGTCATACCTAGGCTAAAGAAAGTTTTAATATTTATTTTCAGTTGTACATCAAGCCATTCTTCCCGTGACATTTTTGGTCTGCTAAGAGTGTGTGGGTTTAATGTTTCAAAAACATGCCAACTTAAGCTGGAATAATATTTAATAAAAGTTGCTTTATCTAAGGATCTCAGAAAATCAAAACCAGTATTAAGTTGATAAATATGTGCTGTGGACACACTTCCTGTGTTCCACCTGGAGATGAGATTACAGTGGCCTTCTACTTCTGGTTTATAACAGTTGGAGGTTTTTTTAATGCTGTTTTAGTATAAAGCAAACACTGCCATATTCTGTCACTTTGAAGGTAGTCCAGGTAATCTCACATTTATCAAAAGAAATGTATGCCGTATGTCAGGATATGCAAAAGGATATGCAAATCTTTAGCTCACTTGAAGAGATCCCAAATGTTCTCTGTATACATTAAGCCTCTGGGAATGGGATAGAGCTGAGGCAGGTTCTCCCGTATCACTGTGCCAGGGGGCTGCTTGGACTAAGTGTGGAATACTCATTTGGTTATTTAATGTGTAAACCTCTTTCTTGTGTCTCTGAAGCAATACCAGTCTTTTTCTGGAACAAATTCTGCAACATGTTGGGTATTGGAGATTCAGGGCTTTAAAGAACACAAGAAAAAACCTCCCGCCTAAAGCCAGCTCCACAATTAGTTGACTTTTTTTGTTTACCAGCATTCTGTTCCTTGTATTCTCTCTTTTAAACTATTACTCTCCCCTGTTGTTAAATGGGAATAACTGAGGTGTTCTAACCTACAAACAGTAATCATTGTTACCCTCCATAGCTTTGGGATTTGGTTGCTCAATCTGAGGCTATTTTGACAGAGCAGTCATTATCTGTATGACTTTGTGTTTAAGACAGGTCTGCATATTAGAGGTCTTACAGATGGTCACCTGGGGTGAAGGCTGAAGAATACTTTTGCAGGGCAGTTTATATTCAGTTCTTACACCTGCTTTGTGGGAGAATGTGGATCTTCACAGATCTCGATACAT
Source organism: Corvus kubaryi (assembly GCF_017639235.1). Taxonomy (NCBI): domain Eukaryota; kingdom Metazoa; phylum Chordata; class Aves; order Passeriformes; family Corvidae; genus Corvus; species Corvus kubaryi. The sequence continues at coordinate 27,978,106 of NW_024580667.1, read as the reverse complement.
TGCCTTCATCTTTGTTAATTCAACTCTGACTGTATCAAAAGTAAAGTTTAAGCTCTTCACAACTAAACTTTTTGATAGAGGTAACTTTTGATAATGGAGCACTTGGGTATTGAGTATTTTAGGATACTGCCACAATATAAGCTAGAACCGCTTATCAAAAATTTTTTAAAATATGGAATTATTTCAGATGAAGTTGACATCCTACCCCTGTTTTATAGAAATGATTGGTCAGGTGTGAAATTATGGTCTTGGTTACAGTAATATTTTAATCCTTGATCAACATATTTTTCTGTGGTGAATGGAGGTTTTTGCTTCACTCAATTTGAGCAAGGTCCCATTCTCAGACAAAATTTTCTCATGGGTAGGACAATGTTCTTAAGTTCTTTCTTTCAGTTTTGTGTTGATAAACAATTTCATTTTGCATTTCCTTTGAAGTGTTTTGTTTAGGGGCTTTTTGTAATGTTTTCTTGTTTGTGAGCTCTAGTATTTGGCAGAATATTCTATGAAAGCTTGAGCTGGCTTGAAAGCAATTGCTTGGCAATGTTTGCATATTGAGACCTTCTTGCAGGTGTGGAGACCTTATGTTAGTCTAAGTAACGTAAGGGACATGCTTTACTTTAAGGACAGGATAATGTCAGAATGGGTAAAAATCTGGAGAATACAGCCAGGCTAAGCCTGTCTTGATATACCTCTCTTTGAATCTGGACTGCACTGCCTGTAGTTATACTTCTAACTACATGAACTACGAACAAGAAGGCGAATAAAAAGGGGGCATTTAGAAAGCCAAAGTGTATCATGAATGTGCCATACTGCAGTGTAAACTGATTTACTCCCTTGTAAGGCTTGACTGCTGTAAAACTTAGGGGAGGACTAGCATAGTAAGAAAATGGAGAAATGATATTGTTAACAATATAGCTGTTGGAAGTTTTCCTGAGCTATAGTTTAAATACTTGCATCTACTAGATATACAATAGATATAAATGTCCTTAAAACCATGGGAGTTACTTCAAGTAACATGAGGTAAGTTTAGCAAAATGGTCTGTTTTCTTCAAGACCTCTAATCTCTTATACAAAAAAATTGTGAAGAATTTTAGCAACTAGAGAATTTACTCAGATTGCTATTTTTCCTACATTTTACATACATTTACAGCTGCTGAAAGGACCTGTAAGTTGCCTATAACATACATCCAACTATTTACACAGTACATTTGATACACTTGTAATGTGTGAGAGTTGGAGATTGTTGGAATTTTAAAGAAATGTTGCAAAAGCAAACTTCATTTCACTTGGAGTTTGCTGAACGTGAGAAATTGTTGACAGTAGATTGACATTTTGTCCAGATCTGCCTCGGGTTTTTTCACATATCATGCTAGACTGCACAATGTGGCCAAAAGTTCGTTACAGTCTTAGATTCATTCCAGTCACACTCGGTGACATGGTTGGATAAACTCTACTACTTGTATATGTGGTTTTGACAACTGTTTGGAAAAGGCATGGTTTTGTTGTATGGAATCTTAAGTTAGATTCCTAACATAAAATGGGGCACTTGGTCCATTTAGCATGTTACACTGGCACCAACTTTTTGTCAAGTCTAGTGTCAAAGAACTTTCTCTGTTTGTTAAAAGCCTGTGAGATCTGGAAGCTAAAAAACAACTGATTTATAGGTTAGTACATATGCAAAACCAAAACCCTTCTGTTTTCTTTTGCTTTTCTGAGTTGGAGACGCATTTGAGAATGTAAATGTATGTGCTTCAGCTACTCTTAACTTCAGATGAAGAAGCCACTTGCCTGTGTCACTCAACCATTTTTGTGTGAAGCAGGAAGAATGCTCTGCTTGCTAATTCTCAAGTTTTGTACATCGTGCAGGCTTCCTTTGTGTAAGGAAACTAGCATTTTCTTCAGTACGGGCACAAAAGGCATTCCCTTTCAGTTTCTAGAGGTAACCTTGTAAGACCAGCTCGTTTTGTTTTTTTTTAATTAAAAGTAGTTGGATACATTACAAGTCAACACCCAAGTTCTTACTGTTGGAGCTTGCTCAGTCTGATCTTCTGGCTGGAAAACTGTCTTCATTGGTTCTGGAAATTCCCAAGCATAGGAGAGTGTCCTCAGCACCTGACTTTGTATGCTTTCAGCATTACACTCTGCCTTCTAGGCATCTGTTACTCACCCCCTGTCTGATAGGATACTGTATGACAGGATACTGATTTAACCCTTGTGACACTTCTGATATGTTGCGTGACAACTGGTTTTGCAATTGTTTCTGCAGTTGCCAGAGATGCTAAATGAAAGAAATACATGGGGGAAAACATATGTCGCATTCTCAAAATTCATGAGGAATTTACCAGAACTGAATATTGAGTATATTTACCTATATTCCCAGCATTTCAAAATGTAACTGGGAAGCTTTTGGTTGACTTCATTTCTCTCTCCAGTCTCATTAGAAAGAATTAAGAGATGGAAGATGAAGAATGTATCTGCTGAATTTATATATTTTGCTTTTCAGTAGAAGATTTGTATCAGTTTTCATAAATCAAGTGAGCATTTTACAAAGGTGTTTAAACAATATGCAGTAAGAAAAAAAATTAATTGTGCTTTTAAAAGGGCATTTTCTCAATTTATGTTTGCTTCACAATGAGTAGCTACTAATTTTTGCAAATCAATTTTGGGCCAATAACGCAAGGACTCATCTCCCAAAAATTTGCAGGAGCTGATTTCCGTTGTTAAAAGAATCTACCCTTTGATCCCTGGAACAGCAATGAATTCCATTACAAGGACATGCTTACAATACACTGCAGGTACTAACTCAGACTTTGGAAAGAGTTGAGTTGTAGCAGTAAAGAACATGAACAGAGATTTCTTTACCCATTTGACCAGGCACCTCACCCTTGTTAATTAGCATCTTCTCATCTAGGTTATGGTATCGGTTTTTTTATCAGTGTAGGTGGACCTAGCATTATGCAGGGACAAAGGATCAGGAGCAAAATCTTACATGCTTTGATAGTTGGTGTTTGCCTGAAGGTCTGTGTCTATACCATCTTCTCACAAAGAAAAGTGCTAGCTGTTGACTGCTCTGGGAAATTCCACTCTAAAATTGGCATCAGCTACAGCCGTACATGTGCAGTTCATTGTGGTTTGATAATCTGCAGCTTGGAGAGCATCCCTCATGAGATTATTGCTTGGGATGCAGGTTCATTAGAGGTGTCTGGTGCACTCTGCCCTACCTGGATTTTACCATGTCTGATGGCAGAAAAAATGGGTGAGGTTTGTGAGGTCCTATTTCTGTATATTTGGCTAACATCACACTTAAGGAATATAAGGAACGCTGTATCTCAGCCAAATGTAATATCAGACTCATTGTTTCAAAATCAGAATGATCAGCAAAGGAGTAAAGTAAAACAAAGTCCTATCAGAATTCCTTTTTAGTGCCTTCTCCCTTTATTACCTGTAATTATACTGTAGTAATTTAGTCTGCAATATGAAATTAGTGAGCTGTGTTGTTGGTCATGGTCATGGCTGTTTCCCTACCAGTTTGTTTTTATAGACTTGAGCCTATCGAACAGATGGATTGTCCCTTCTTTTCAGAACTGCAAAAGCATGAAGGTCCTAAAGATTTTATTTGCAAACTACCTTTCTGGCATGAGCTGACTTGTGCTTCACTATTGCCTGTTCATTCAAGATCATTTTCTTGGCTTTGTGATGTTTCACACATGATGCATCATAGGTGTCACTGAAGTGAACTTCTGATCTTCAGTTTTCAGTACATAACTGTTTCTCTTTAGAGACCACAGATAATACACTAGTCATGTCATTTGCTCACATGTAATACAGTGATTAAAATCTACTCATCTCTCTCTTCCTGCTGTTGTGGTTGGAAGGAACTGTTCAGTTTGATTCTAGTTTTTGCTGTTGAACTCCTCCTATGAAGAGTGGTTGGAGTGCTTTGTTACATACTAGGAGGATAATTTCCCCTTCTTGACAAGCTGCTGAATGTGCTGTGGGGAAGTGTCTGAAAACTGCACTGTGGCAAGCAAAAGAGTTACACTAAGGCGCTAGGAGCATGTCTTCCACTAAGGAGAGTGAAAAATTGTAGTGAGAACTAGAGAACAAACAGCTGATCCTCGAGCTGAAAGAGCTTTCTTCGGTGGTGGAGGAGATTGACTGACTGTTTTATTTCTTCCCTTTTAAAAAAAGAAATTGGCTTTGGATACTGGTTTAAGGCTTGACCACTTTGTCTAAACAAGGAATTTGCTGCAAAAGTGTTGACTGGTATAAAAGCTTCTGCCTTTCATAGTTACCAAGCAGATAAAATACTCAAGGCCATCTGTAGTGATGTCAGTGAAAGAGTGTTTGAAGCAGTGGGTTCTGAATTCAGGAGGTGTTGGGTAACTCCGTATCAGCAGGCACTTTTCTTGGTTGTGGATTTGCATGTTTGTTGTTATGCTGGGATTTTTGGTGGGGGTGGGGGTAGAGATGAGGAAGTTTGGAGGGCTGGCTCTCATTTGCATTCCTCTGGTCTGGTAAGCTTTATCCTAGCAAAAGAAGAACAGGTGCATAGGTTTACTGTTTAATTCCATTGATCAACAGTGTAGCAGTTACAGTAGTTAATGCAAAATGTCACAGCTGATAAACCATTTCCCTTTCTGACATCCCCTTGTATGCTAGCAAGAGATAAAAATATATTCTGTTAGGGCTCAACCCAGGTGTTTGGTTTTGTACAGGTTTTAAAAGGCGAGAGAAATTGTGATCTTTGTTACTGGTGAAGTTAGAGGAATCAAAATGAGATTTTTTGACAGTGAAAGAAGGATCGAGAACAAGTGTTTGCTGTTGGAGACGTGAAATTAGGTGACATGAAATTTGGCAAGCAAAGCAAAGAGTTTTACAGTGGCAGAATGCAGATATATTTTTGTTAGTGATGATGTCCTTTATTGATAGTTAATAATTGTGTCTTTGAATTGTCTTAGCATCTGCTTCTTTAGCCCGTGTTTCATGTGTAGGAGGTTCTGTAAGCACAATCACTTTGAAAATTATGGCATAGTTTGTTTATTGTCACTAAATTCTCCGTTCAATGGAGCCTTTAATTTACAGCAAAGTTATGTTGCTTCATCTCTTGAGATATACTCCACACCCCCTCTCAGTTGAAAAACTGAGACTGCAATAGCACATATTAATTTGGTCTGTTAAGGTTAATTGAGGATGGCAGAACAGCTGCCTTTTTCTCGTCAGCATCACTGCAGGTACTACAGGTCGTAATTCTTATCAGTAGTTTTGGGTGTCCTTGCAGTGCTTGGAGCAAGTGACATGGGGGAGAGTGCTGGATGGAGTACATGTAACCTGAAAGTTAAGAGTTAACTGTTTTAAATTCCAGAATTCCAAATGCAGCGATTTGTAATCGGCACGCTCTATTAGTGCTTTGGTGCTGATACTTAACATGTATGAGTTAAAAGGCATGAAAAAAATTCTGAAGAGAAAGTCTGAAAAATAATTGCTGAAACTGGAGCATCTATTGTCACCTCAGCTGTTGTAAGCAAAAAGAAACAAGCCAAAAGTTTGTGTTGAATAAATTTGTTAGCATGTCTTGTTACTGAAAAATTGTGCAGTTGTTTGACTGTGTAACTTCCATGTTTTAGGTTCCTAAGTTCTAGAATTTGTCTCAAGCCTTTATTTTTTTACTTAAGGTATCAATTCAAACAAAATACAGAAATAAAATAGTTGTTGCTGTACATGTCTGCATACTTAATTCTGTAGACAGTGTTCTAAAATATAATACCAGAAAAATTCTGGGTTCTGGGTAAGCCTACTTACAGTATATCATAGAAAAAATTGGCATTTAGACTTTTGTCTAGGGTGTGTTCTCTTTATTTTCAGTTGCTGTGTGCACCCTGTCTTAAGATAATTATTTAGAGGTTCTAGCATAGGAATAGAAAACTTTGCTTCTTTTCATTCTGAAGTAAAAACCTCACAATGGAATGAGCATGATGCAACATTAGGTAAACCTTCAGGAAAAGTAAGCAATAAAATAATGGAAGATAGGTTAACTAAGTAATTCTTCTAGGTCCAAGTTACATACATTACTTGAAAAAAGCATTAAATGCAAAGCTGTTGTCAGTGTTCATCACTTTTATGCTCCTATCTGGTGTAATGGGAAAAAGTCCAATGCTCTATTGTCTAGATTTCTAACACTTTGAAAATATTTTCTCTCTCTATTTTGACAGGCCAGTTGGAATGCCAAAAATGGAAAAAGTTTACCTACATAACCCTAGCTCAGAAGAAACAATTACATTAGTATCAATATCTGCTACAACATCACATTTTCATGCATCGTTTTTCCAAAATAGGGTAAGTTTTTTTGCTTTCTCAAAATGAGCTTTTCTTCCCCCTCTCCAATCTGAATGGAAGCTTCTTTAGAAGAGTGACTTACTGCAATAATTACACACCTAGAAGTATTAAGATACTGCAGTTCTTCATCTCAGAGCAAATCTGAGCTGAGCACAGAAACACAAGGAGTTCTGACTGCATTGGAAATGTATATTGTAATTGATGGTTTAACAGCAGATCTCCTTTGTTGCTGAGGTGAGTACATTTCCTTAGAGCACTTACAGAAACAAACTGTTCCTATATTTCTTCTGAATATTCCAAGTCACATGAAGTTGTGTTAGTTGCAGTAGTCACTCCAATGTACTTAGAGCTGTAAGTAACAGTTCCTGTGTTACAGGAACTCGCACATTCAAAAGCCTGGTGTCAGCGGCTGGTTAACTCCTAACCTGCTGTCAGGTAGAGCCCTCGAGTTTCACTTTTGTCTGCGAGGCCTGTGGCTTAACAAGAGCCATTAAATGTGAAAAAATTCAGAAAACCTGTCCATAATAAACAACCTGTGGCATTTATGGAAGTCTTGTAGCAATTGCATTTCTCCAGTGACCTTTGAACTATCAGTCTAAAATATTTTTGTGATAAGCTAAAGTCTAAATTCAGAATTCAGCGCAAAAATTCAAGTAAATATGATTCTGTACTAGATAATAGTTTTAAATGAATTCTATTTTTATTAGTTTGTACACATTTCATTTTTCTGAAAGTTCTGATTTTCTCTTTCCAAATCTGCAGTTGACTGCCTTAACTTCAGTATTCCATAAAGAACACGTGAGAATCTTCTGTAGCACAAAAACTTTTATTCATCTGCATGATGCAATTTATTCAGTAAACAGTTTTCCTTATCCTTCTGCTTGCTTGCTTTTATTTTATTTTTTCCAGAAAATTCTTCCAGGAGGGAATACGTCCTTTGATGTAGTTTTCCTCGCAAGAGCAGTGGGAAATGTAGAGAACACTTTATTTATTAACACTTCTAATCATGGGGTATTTACTTATCAGGTAAGAGAATTACACTCTTTCCAGAAAAGTGAAGTGTGAGTCAGCCAAAGCAGTATCTATTTTGGTATGCTTAACCATCCAAGGATATTTGCACAACATTGGTGGGTTGTTGGTTTGTTTCTTTTTTTCCATCAACCCAGTTGAAGAAGTTTCCATCCCTGTTGTTTGTTGTAACATGGGTACACCATTGTAAAGATCAGTAGGACAGTACTGTAAGCCAGATCAATGGAATTAATTTAAATTCTCCCAATACCTTTTCTTGTGTGTGTTATTTTACTGGCTCATTGTAGTGATCTAGCTCATCCTTTAGCTCTTGACTTATCTGATCCAGTGGCAAGACAATGTTATTCATTAAGCTGGCAAAAAATTACTCACTGGAGATTCAGAAAGATAATTCAGACAGATGAGAGAGACTGAAAAGTGAAAAATGAGAGAAATCTTCTTGTTGAAAGAATATGACTCTTATCATGACGGTGTTTTGAAAACAACAACAAAAATGCTTCCCAATATGAATAGTTTCATAATTATATGATTAAAGGAACGTATCATATTTCATTAACCTTTATCTGGTATCTAGTATTCCAGAGTGTCAGAAAAAAGGGTGGGTTTTTGATTTCCTGTTTTTCAGTATACATGTAAGTAAATAGTAGAAATAGCCTTTAGAGGAATATAGCCTAAATAGAGGAATAGCCTTTAGCTGCAAACTAAACCAGTTTCTTTATTTCAGAGCTTTAGTATGATACTGGTTTTAAAGGTTTGGTTACAAGTATACTATAAAATTTATCAAAAAGAGTTTTTGATGGATTGCTAAAATGGGTATGCATGTTAGGCTCTGCAACAATTGCATACAGCTGCTTAAGTTTGTGTTTCTTTCTCTGAACCAGGTGTTTGGCATTGGAGTTCCGAACCCCTATCGATTGCGCCCATTTATTGGGGCACGAGTTCCTGTAAATAGCAGTTTCTCTCCTATAATAAATATACATAACCCTCACAGTGAACCTTTGCAGGTGAGCCTAAGAGAAAAATCATTAAATGCTCGTTTTTGGTATTAAACTGAAATTTTGTTTATTTTGGTACTTCTTAAAATTCTGTTTGAACTTTAGAGCTATTTGAGATCATGTCTTTCATATTATAAGATTTTTTTTTTCTGCTCAGATGCAAATCAGTTCTCGACATTGTAGATTATAGTCGCAGATCTCTTAATTTCCAAAACTGAGGTTTTCTGGTGAAATTTCAGTTTTTAAATGGTTGTAATTTCTGAAAAATAAAGATTTAAACTTCACTGATAATTAGGAAGAATACTGAAGCAAACAAAGCTAAACAGATCTTTTAATCCAGTGATGCCTCTTGGCTTCATTCTGTCTGGTTTGCACAGCATAAGTTGTTGTTTCAGTATACTCCAATATGTAATGTTGGAAAACATTCTTTTGTTCAGGCAGGATTGATGTCTTTACCTAACCAAATGCTGATTCTGTTAAGTGATTCACAAACTGTAAAATGCTCTAGAAAGCACATAAAATGTAGCACTAGCAAATGGCTATATCAGCATTAAAGTGAATTTGTAAGATATTCCAGTAGTCAAATAGTCATTAAGCTATGCCATTGCACATGATAATATCTGATAACTAAGCAGGATCCCTTTAAGCCTGAGTGCTAACCTTTTCCTGTTATCCACCTCAGGTGGTAGAAATGTATTCCAGTGGAGGTGATCTCCATTTAGAGCTTCCAACAGGTCAGCAGGGAGGTACAAGAAAGCTATGGGTGAGTAGTTGTGTCTTGCAGCACTTATTGTACTTACTGGGAGTTTTTATTTTGATATGAGCTTAGGCTTTGGGGTTTTTTTACTAGCTTTGACTCTTGTCATGTAATCATTAAAATACCCCATAAAAATGGAAACAATAACAGGGTCTGTTAATGTTGTGGTAGTAGGAGTTGAATGAAAGGTTTAATTACAATAAGCCATATGTGTAGAGCTGTGCTGTTTTGAAATGCGAAGAACAAAATGATTCCCATTAGAATGAATTACACCTACCTGAGCTTTCAGTCCTGGAGGCCTGTGAGCTGGATCTAACCCACAGAAAAAGTATACATGGTTTTTTTGTGTTGGCTTTTTTGTTGGTGATGGGGTTTTTTTAACTTAGAAAGTCCTTCCTGCAAATTACTATAAATGCACACATGGGTTGAAAATGAAGCTGAACAAATTTAGGGAAGAAAAATCTATCATGGACTACTAAATAAAACAGCAGTGTGTCTAGCTGAAGTAAATCGCTAGATCATGAGTTGAGAATGGCTGGAAACTGTTCTGGAAAATATTCCTACATGCATGCCCTGCAGCTACTCCCTACTCATCATGTCTGCTGCTAGAGTCAAGGTAGTGGAATGGATGGACCCATGGTCTGGCTCATGAAATCTGATTTGAAGTAACACAAACTGATATCTTTAAGTGAAATAAAATTTAGAATAATCCCGAAGGTATGGTTTTTGGCTCCATGCTGTATGTCACACCATTGATAATGTCCAGCTAGATACAAAACTTATTTTCCTTTTCAGTTAGAATGAGTTGATTTTGTGATGACTGGTTTTTGGTCTGGGAGAGACTTCAGAGCCATTGAGCCCTAAGCTTGTCTCTTGCTCAAGTGTGTCATTACAGTCATGTGACAGTTATATTTGTTTTAAGAGGATATTTCCAAGGCAAAGTAATTTCCAAGTGAGTTGCAAAGGACAATCACAATACTTAATTCTTGTCTTTTCTGGAGAAAGTCCATTAGAATGGCAGTATTTTAGTTTTAGGTACAAAAGTTGCAAGGAAATAAGTATTAACACAGATCACAACTTTTTAAAAAATACAGTGGAAACAGATGCTGAGGGTTAGATGTTCACATGAAAATGGATTTTAAAGCATAAATGTCCTAATGTTTTGACACTGTTTTAGTCAATTTGCATTGCTTCTATAGATAGCCCCTTCCTAGCTGTCAGGAGAACTCAAGGGAGATGTTTTTCAGAGCATGTAGCTTTTCAGCTTCTCTCAGCCAGGTTGCCAGTTAAAGCCATGAGGACTTGCATGTGAAAGCTTCTGGTGTCCTGGAAGGACTAATCCTCTTGTTTCTTATATCCATCCATTTTCATACCCATTGGTATGCATTTTCATATAACTATTGGTATTTCAAAACAATAAGACAACTTGAAGAAATCAAACCAGTAGGAGGAAACACACAGGTACATCATTATATTGGTTATGTCAAGAGCTGTACTGCGGTTAGAAAAAGCTTCAAAGTAGAAGAAAATATTTGAAATATGGTGATGATACTTTGACATATGGATATGCATAATTGTATAAAATTGTTGTGATGGCAAATGCTTGAATGATTGGATGAAGCAGTCTGCATATGCAGGAGTATTTTTGTAATCACTCTTTGAAGTTACTTCAGGGATCTGACTGACTTTGGATCCCTAGTTACACATATGGAAGAGTCAGATCACATCCTTTGAAACATTAATAAATGGATGCATTATGTTGGGTCTGTGAATAAATGTGAAAACAGAACTTGAAATCTTCTTACTTTGATAATCAACAGTTTTCAAAGAATACATCTGCAGTCATTGTGCCTTAGAAAATTTCAAATCAAGGTTTTCGTCTTCTAGTTAAAAACAAAAATCAAGCAACCAACCAAAAATCCAATCCTCAAACCTTCCGTAGTATGGCAGGGAAGACAATCCAATGTTAGTATTTCAGCTGTGGTGCTGAGGTTCGTCTTGTGCTGCAGCTGTGTCCAGCTATTACAGAAAGAGTTGTCTTTCAAACCCTGAATGCCAATTAGAACTGATAGGTGTGGTACAGAAACTAAAATATGTTTTTACTTTGTCCTGTAAATTACATGGTGACTCTCAAAACCTGGAGCTCCACAAGCTTCTGGCTACATGGAGTTGTGCACTATTTTAATTTGTGTTTAGCACTGAAACTATATGGCTTGTGTCTCCTTTGGAGAAAAAACAATTAGAATATGCAAAGTCAATATTTGATGTTACTGTCAACATTTTTTCTGAATATCTTTTGTTTATTGCCAGATTCTGTTAATTTAGTCTGTGTTTTTACCACAAATTTAATATATAAAACTTAGAATCGTAGAATCGTTAACTTAATCAAATGGGACACAAAAGTTCTCTTGCATATACCTATTTTTAATCAGTGTCATATTAGATGATTACAACTATCCTTTATGAATTTAATGGTAATTTTAGTTCTATGAAGTCTGTCTCTTCCTGCTGTTGTAGCTTTTTCTCTTAACACAGTTATACCCAATGCTTCTATTGTAATTATTTGGTGTGACAGCTTTTTTTGTAATTACTGTGCTCTCATAGATATGCTTTGATTATTTATCAGGAAATACCTCCCTATGAAACAAAAGGAGTGATGAGAGCCAGCTTTTCTTCAAGAGAAGCAGATAATCATACAGCCTTCATTAGAATAAAAACAAATGCCTCAGACAACACAGAATTTATTATTCTCCCTGTTGAAGTAGAAGTTACAACAGGTTTGTGAAAGAGTGGTTGAGGTTTTGTTGATTTTTGGGTTTGTTTTGTGTTTTGGTTGGGGTTTTTTTCAGTTATTCAAATTAATTCTTAGTATAATAAGAATATTGTAACTTTTTTCTTTTTTGTTTTTAAGCACCAGGAATCTATTCATCAACAGAAATGCTAGATTTTGGTACACTAAGAACACAAGGTAAACCATTCTTCAGTTCTCCAAGTATTTATCAGGAATAGGGTGGGGAGGGGAAAGCCCAGTTACCTTTGTACTCTTCAGGGTTGCTTGTGGAATGATGCTTTTAAAAAGACAGATAACAACAGCAGGTTACAACAGTGCACAGATGTGAGAGTACTTGGGGTGTGTACAAGCAAGCAGTAGTTTGCACACCAGGTTGTAAGTCCAATAGTAACATTAGTGTTACACAGTTGCACATGGCATAGTCTGAAAAGCATTTGGGTTCACTTAGTTTGTGAACTTGTTTTGAAAGATTGCTTCACATCTGGGTAAGTTTTAATGATTTTCAGACACAGCGAAAAGTGAAGGTGTGCAGACTTGATCAAATGTTTTATGACAGGATCTTTTTTTAATTGCCACTTACACATTTGTGCTTAACATTTTATGCTTACATTAATATTATTTAGTGATAAAAATATATATATCAGAAAGTAATAAAACTGGAGGTATTTTTTTTGAAACTGTAAGAGGGATTTATTGCTGAAGAAAAGTGGTATATTTTTTTCAACCAAAAAAAGATAGCTTCTGAAGAACTTTTCCTTGCAACTTTCTTAACATGTAAAGATTTTCAAGTAAGAGTAATTTCTTCTGAACATGGGTGCACCTGACAAAGTCATTCATTGTGGTATTTTTAGTCTGTTCACTTCTTAATGTGTAGAAATATGAGTGGTAAGCTGAAGCATGTAATACATACTAATACACAAAATTGCAGTTTGTGTCAGATTCTTCGGACTACCTATTTTGACTGTTCTGTCATGTTAGTATAACTTTTTAACACAGAACAGTGGAGTTACAGAAGAAGCCAGCTAGTGTAAATTACTTTGTATAAGATTCACATGTTAAAGTAGCCTAATAGACAGGTGTGGTTTTTGTTCTTTAACAGATCTGCCAAAAATTTTGAATCTGCATTTATTAAATTCAGGAACAAAAGATGTGCCAATTACAGTAAGTTTTATTTTCTTTCAATTTGAAACTTTCTACTTGGATTTACTTTTTCTCATAAAAATTGATCATTCACAGGTTCACCATATAGTGTTCAGAATTAGAAGCTAGGTTATGTGTGACTGAAAATGTAACTTAATAGTAGAGCAAGTAATTGTGATGCGTGGTAAAATTAATTTGCTTCATAGCCTTCTTTGAATGCTCTGAACAGCATTTTTAGGCTGCAATATCTGAACCTTTGTAAACTTTTATACTTGAGGACTGTAATTCATGTTCAGTGAGTGGGAGAGGAATACAGAGTCTGTGAGATTCTTTGTCCTCATCATACACACATCACATTTACACATCAGTGTAAAAAGCGGTTGCCCAACATAATTTTTTGAGATAAGCAAATAGTAGCTTTCAAGAGCTGACTGTAAACTGACCCTTGTTTTCTTGAGCTTATCTTCTTTGTTGCTTGAAATATGAAAAGAACTCAAACACTCTAGGGCCCTTAGCAGTAAGACCACTGCTGCTGAACGTGAAGTGCAGCCAGCTTCAGAATTCTAGCATTTGGATTTTCTACTTTCCATTTTTATTACAGAATTTTGGCTCTAGTCTGGTAGTCCGCCCTTGTTCATTCATACCTTTTCCTGTGTGATTTTTCTCATTGCCCACTGTTTTTCTCACTTCTTCCTTCTCCCCTTCCTGTCTTCCTTCTTTTCCAGATTTAGTTGTGTAGCTAGCTATACCTTGTCCCAGTGCACTTCAAAAAGTGTTGAAGTGTTGAAAAGAAACCAGAGGAGCCAGAAGAATGACTGAAGGATTGGCAAAGGTTTCTTACTTGAGATCTTGGAGAGCAGTTCTGTGTTTATAAAGCTTGAAGCTGTAACTATGAGGAACAGTGTTTTAGTAGTAGAGATCTGCAAAACTTTAGGATACTGGAAACTGAGGCTAGATGAATTTAAAGTAGAAACAGGACACATTTTTAGTGATGAAGATAAGTTTTCACAGTGACAATAGTCCATTGCAGTACTTGCTAAGCTGTTATTCACTAATAATTTTTAAGTCAAGAGAAACTTACGGTATACTGCAAACAAGAGAAACTTACAGTATAGCGCAAGAAGATTTTAATTCATTGAGGTCCTAATGCTTATTGCATTAATGAGATCAGGTGATCCTATAGGAATCATGGCTTTGTAAGTTATAGCACAACTTCCATAGAGGGCTTTGAAAACCAAAAAGACCTGTATATGATTTTTGCATTGAGAGGGTTGGTAAATTCATTAAATTATTTTCCAGCTATATTTGACAGCATGCTTGTCTTCTTAGATTTTACAGTTTTTCCTTTTTTTTAAATTTATTTTTTAAAGTGTGTAGTATACTTGCTGAGTACAATGCAGATAACCATATTTTCAGACCATCAGTATCACTCCTAATACCTGGTAGTGTAGAGCCTAACTCATACTCCTCCATTTAAAAAAACCCCAAGCCTATCCATTTTTTTAAAAAATCTGTGGTCTTCAGACTATGGGCTGTAAACCATAAATATCGATCTAATGGAAGGCCGTCACTTGATAACCATTATACACATCATGACAAAGCTTTTCCAGATAAATTATTTTTTTATTGTGTATCAAAGCAGTTAATTTGGTATTTTTAAAGCCTTTGGGAGTCACTTTTGCAATGAAAAAGCTACCACACAGGTTCAGACATGATCCGTTTTTCAGTGTATCACATGGCACATCAAGTCAGTTGTTCTTTTCATTAAGGGACTCTGTGAATTTCTGCTGCTGTACCAATTAAGGAATTTAAAAGTGGTAAGCAAGAGTAAAAAAATTTTGGAGGGAACTTGGAGAATAGCTTACTTCTAGGAAAGCTTGACAAATAGACTTCTGACCCTTGAGAGCTAGGGTTTAGAAGTAGTGAGACAGAGCTGTGTGACAAATTTCATCTTAATGTCAGAAGAAAAGGCCAGGGCTATATTTAGCATATGTTTAAGCTGGGTACTGGAGGAACTAAATATCTTCAGGTCATCAGTGTGTGAGAGACCGCTACTACTGTTGCCAGAGTTGTAGCTGTTCTGCCTTCAAGTACTTAGTCATGCTGTGGTCCAACCAATTGGTTGTGGAAAATAAGAGCAAGTCACTTTCTTTTTTGAGTTTTTAAACTCCTTGTAATATCGCCCTCATTTTGTAGGGTTTGTTCCATTATTAAGGAGGATAATGCTTATTTCGTGACGGATGAACTAGTCATGCTGCAACAATTAAGCCATTCTGTCAAAAATCTGGTAAATGTAGATTGTTGAACACTTTCGTTTATCCCTTCTCTATAATGAAAACTTTGTGTTTCCTTAAGGCACTTTGGGCCTATTTGACTGCCAAAAGCAAAGGGACACTTCAAAACTTGAGGTCGTGACCATATTTGATGCATGAAGAACCAGGAACTTCAGAACAGCCTTAGTGAAGCTGAATTGTATCAGTTCGAAAACAAAAGTGTTTTGTATAAGGAAGTATTTAGTTCTGTCCCAACTTTAGAATAGGGGTTAATTTCTCGTAGCAGTCTGCAAGAAATAGTTTACTTCTGTGTTACGTTTTCATCCGCACGTTTGAGTACATGTGTCTTGAAATTATCAAAGATTACAATTTAGTAGTAGTTTATTCCATGGCTGTTCTGGATGGTTCTTTATGGAGAAAGTGAGCTTTAGGTAGTTAGGGGTTTCTCTGTCTATACAGAAGGCCAACAAATTACTGACAGTTGTGTCTGTAAAAGCTAGTAAAACGGTACAGTAGTGGTTCTGACACTAACGGAACTATCCTAAAACTGCTACCTGTAGCCACAGGGCTTTTTTTGTCTTTGTTAAGTGGGCAAGACAAAACTAGGTTCAGGAGCCTTCTGACTGGTAGACAATTACAGCTGAACATGTGCCAGTCTTTCAACCCGTACTCTTTAGTTTATTGGAATACATGTAGTCCGAGAGTCCTGAAACCTTCAAAGTCTCTCTCAAGAACTCCGCAAAAGCACAAAGTTTTAGCCCCCCTTTGTGTCCTTTAGAACATTTAAGGTCTTAATTTTTCTGCAGTTACGCTAAATATTGAGTGTGTCTTTACAGAGCGGGGTCAGGAATCTTGAGTGGGGCCATGTGTTACTGAAGCATGTCTATTTAAAATTATTTTTCCCTACAAAAGTTGCTGTTAGATTAATTTTCTGAGAAAATTGGTAGTATTATGTTCTTGATTAAACTTTTATGTACTTCCAGGATCTGTCCATGTTTGATGATTTTTAATGCATATTTCAGGACAGGTTTTACTTGAGCTTTAATGAAATAGGTTGAAATTTGAGGAAAGTGAAGTTGAAAGGATTCTTAAGGATGTTTGTTTTTTCTTTAGTTGTCTTAATTCTGTATTTCCCTTTATAGTATGTAATCAAGCAACAGATGAAAAATGTGCATTATGTAGTTCAGAAATTTTCAACAAAACAGTGTAAATTCCTTCCTTAACTAAATTAACCAGTTGTAGACATTTTGAGTAAATACTTGTAGGTTTGTTGCACTTGTGGTTTAAGAGATGCATCTCTGTAACCTGCCATTTTTCTGGCAACAGGCTGTCCTTCTGAATATTTCCAGTTTGATTTACTAAATGAAATCAGCATTATTTCAGACCAGTAATTAAAGGAAGCATTTTTCATGAAAAGAGCTTCTAAAAATGGTTGTCCTCTCTGTTATGCAAAAGTTGTGAACTTTATCACAGCTTTGGTTTCATCTGCTTTAAGAGGGTTTTTTTTAAGGATATGTCAAGATTTCAGTTTTGTAGTGTGGATTTCATCAGAAGAAAATTGAGATAGTTATTAATTGACTTATGAAGAGAAATACAAAATATCTGCCCCCCATGTTTGCAGACATGATGGTGGACAAAGGTCAATGCTATAAATCCAAGATACAAAACTTCTGGTTGAGTTAACTGCACTTATTCGTTAGCTGCAGGACTAGTGCTGCTTGTTCCTGCTAAGGATCATGTGGTCTGCAGAACTTAGTTATTTATGCACACTTTTATGGCTTTAATTTACAATCAAGGACAGCTTGGCTTGGGAGGACTGTAATTGGTTTGTACCGCTAGCTGTCTGCCTTGCTCCTCCCTGACCAAGAAAGGCTCAGCTGCTTATCAAGCAGTTGCTAAACCTCTGCAGCCCAGCAGAAGGTAAGGCAGCACTCATTTCAGTTTCAGTAATACAGCATCCTGTAATTTGCTGTGGCTTAACAGCTGCTGCATGAGCAGCTGAGCTGTTCTTAAAGCAAGAGAAGACAGCTGGGGAGGAAGAATCATGGCAGCCATCCTAATTTTAAGCAAAACAAGAGTAAGAGCTTTTAAGTGCTTCATGCCCAGTTTCTCTGTGGAATCTAGATAGAGAGCTTGCTAGCAATCTTTATAGTCTTCAGATGACGTGGAATCCCTTATCCTACGGCATGGTACTATGAGTACCTCTACAAATCAGCTCTGGCTAATAACTGACACAATAGCTCATTTACCTTTTCCATTTAGTTTAAAACAGTAATCCTCAGATGAAAAAAGTGACCTTGTAAAGTGTTAGTGTAGAAAAAGTGTCATTGCAGATCTACAAAATGTTTCTCTATACAGTTAGTTGTTTTTTTCTCTGCAGACTTAGCATGGGATTGGAAACAAGGGAGATATCTGCATCCTCTCTGGTAGTTTCACAACTCAGTCAACAGCTTTGTTAATGAGTGTACCAGGAACAAATAGCCTAGCTATTGTAACCCTGCAGCATTAAGAATAAAAATTAAATCTTAATTTAAATAAGGTTTGTTTTCTATTTTATTAATATTTTCTGGCCATACTGTCACTTAATTCAACATCCCCAAGGAGAACTCACTGTTACCCACTTTCTTGTATATTGACTGAGTAATTTGTAGGACCTGAAAAAAAATTCTAAAACCACTTGTAATGCTGCTTTGTCATGGGAAAGACAGACCTGTAAGAGCTTGGCCAAAACTAGTTGCAGTTGTATCACTGTGAAAGACACATGAAGGCTTCACAGCATGTTAGCAATGATAAATTTACAGGTGCTTCTTATTTTGATTGTTTGCAGAGTGTTAGACCTACACCACAGAACGAAGCTATAACAGTACATTTCAAGCCCGTTACGTTAAAAGCCTCTGAAAGTAAATATACCAAAGTTGCAAGTATTAGCTTTGATGGTAAGTACCACTCCTCTCTTCTTATAACTTGTCAAGTGCTTCTGAAAACTTACTGAAGTTTCATTGATTATTTTCACTCTCTTAACAAAATGCTATTTATAATTTTGAGAAGGAAATGGAATTTTCCTACCCGGAAAAGGCTTATAGTTCTTCTGAACTTTAGTTATTTCTGAAAGGATTGTCTTTGTTCATGATCAGCAAGTATCTTAGACTGGTAAATACAGATGAGAAGAGAAGGTATTCTTGATTTTTCTAATAAACATAGCAGTATTCTTATGTTAAGGCACTGATTATTTAAATGTATTTTTATTTTAAACAGGCATTTTAAACAGGGTACTGAGACATCTTGTTTAAACTGTAATTCTGCCAGGAAAGGTTGGACCGAGTGATCCTTGAGGTCTGCTTCCAACCTGGTATTCTATGATTTTTCTCCTATATAGTGTGACTTTAAATACTATGCTGACACTTTGCAGAAAGGCGCCTCTGTTTTTATAGAGATTTTAATCAACTGTTAGAATGGTGGTAACTACTCAGATGTTACTGCTTTAAGATGGTAGTTGGTGCTGTAACTCTTTCTGCCTGGATTGCTTAAAAATGGAATCTTATAGATGCAATGCTTGTGGTAGACATAATTTTAGAAGTAGCATGGATAAAGAGGAGAGGATTGATTTTTATTATCATTTATGGATTAGCACTTTAGAAATTTATTAGCTCATGGTTTCTAAGACAAGCGAAGTATGTTTTAGCTTATAAATTCTGAAATAGATAAATTCTGTCAACTTGAGGTGATAATATATTCAGATTTTGAAGCTGGTGGGAATTGTTATATGAGGACCTACTGGCTAATGTATGGTGCATCTTAGAAGGAATGGTGGTTCCTGGGAAAAATACCCAGTTAAGCTGCTTTACGTGTTTAAGAAATTGACTTGACAAATTCTTATCAGTGAAGCAGCCAGCCCTAAATATTTGCAATGTCAGCTGTCCTAATTACATGCAGGGGCTTTGGGGGCTTGGTGGTTTCTCTTAATTAGTATTTGAATCCCCTTGATTTTTTTGGCACTACTGCTACCCAGCTAACATCGCTTGTTCTGTGATCTTGGAGCAGACCTGTGAGCATCACTCTTGGTGCTTTGTGTAGTTTGGGTTCTTACATGGATTCTACTTCTATTTTTGTCTTTCATTTCTTCATTATTAAGAAGTTGTTATGTTTCTGGTCCAAAGTTCCTTTCAACTGGTAGCTCTTAGTGAGGGGACCCAGCAATCTCAGGCTTCTATTCTGTTGGGGAGGGATATATATGTAGGGTTAGGGGAGGTATATATATCTGTATAGTCCATACTCTTAGTGGGCAGTTCAGTTCATCTGGGGTCCAAATTATCTTCTGGACATGTTCAAGTTATTTATATGACAGAAACAATCAGGCTTCCCCATTGTAGATAAGCTTGCTAAATCAGGCAGGTCATCTAACTGTTGTTAAATGGGAAGAATTCAGAATTGGGATCTCGTTTCATAGACTTTACACCATGTCAGTTTGCTTATTGAAATTAAATTTCCTTAAACTCCACTTTTTTCCTTCCATGGTAATTAATTTGTGGGCTAGCTCTGTGGTTTTATTCTTCCATTCATTCTAGTCTAGTTTAATGGATCAATTTTTGTCAGCTTTAACAAACTTCCTATATTCTTGTGTGTACAGCATCAAAAGCTAAAAAAGCATCACAGTCTTCTGGGAAAATAACTGTTAAAGCAAAAGAGAAGAGCTATTCCAAACTTGAAATACCGTATCAAGCAGAAGTGTTGGATGGGTAAGCTTCCAGTAACTGAACATAGCTCAAAAACTAAATGCTCTAAATTAGAAGGGAATATTCCTGTTTTTAAACAAATGGAGGAGGCAGGTAGTCTTAGCCATTCATAAGTTGGTTTCAAGGCTTGAGTTAAAATTGTCCTTAGTGAGTTGTTTTTCGGAGCAGCTGAAGACTGCAGATGAGACATTGGAAATATTTCTGGTTTTGCATTTGCTGTTCTACTTCTATATGAAATACAGGTAGAGAAAATACTTCTAGTTTTAAGCAAAATTTTGGAAGAACTCTGTGTTCCTTGGGTTTTGTTACTTATTTACAAAGTATGGCTAAGTTGACTTTAAAAACATTTTTGAATGAGGTGCTGCTTTATCAACACAACTGGCAGAGTATTTTGAAGGCAAACAAACTAAACCTTACCTATCAGAATTTTTCTGCTGCAGATGCATGATTTGGTTAATAAGAAATATGCATGTTTTACAAATTGTCTCAATACTTCAACACTTCCTTTTAGTCCTCCTATTATTCTGATTTGCATGTTTTCTTATCTTATTTGATTTACTTAGTTATTAATGTCCCTGTAGTGCTAATAATATAGTTTCAGCATGCAGTGGGGTATGTACCTTTTCTGCTGTTTGATGAATTCTAGTCTATGTGTAAGGAAAATACTTTGAGGACAATCTTTATTTTCTTTACACTGTTTTCTTTTAATAGATATTTAGGATTTGATCATGCTGCCACACTCTTTCACATCCGTGACAGTGCTGCTGATTCTGTGGAAAGACTGATCTATCTATCAAACACGTTCAGTTTCGCAGTCCTTATACATGATGTTGTGTTACCAGAAGAAGCAAAACCAATGTTTAAAGTAAGTCCCATTTCAGTGAATGCTTTTACCTAGTAGTAAATGCTTAAATGTGATGCACTTTGTTCAATTGTAACCTTGGTCTTCATTGTTCACTGATCTAGGTCCAGAACTTCAGTAAACCAGTCTTAATTCCACCTAATGAATCCAGATACATTTTTACACTTAATTTTATGCCTTCCACATCATCTGTTCACATAGATAACAATATTCTACTTATCACCAATGCTTCTAAATTTCACCTACCTGTCCGAGCATACACAGGATTTCTAGATGTAAGTATTTTTTTTCCATTTCTTTTTTTTTTTTTTATCTTCTGTCTCATTAGAGGCAGACTTCATAGGACTCTTTAATTCTTTATTCTACTTTTGTGTCTGCTGAAAAATTTTTTTGTTCCCTTTAAAAGCTTTAGTTTTACATAGGAAATTTAGTTGTGTTAAAGTTACTAATGCATTTTTTTATGAGCATAGAGTTTGAGCACACTTTATATTTCACTTATGCTAAAATACTTTTATCAATCTTTCTAGTACTTTGTACTGTCTCCAAAAACTGAAGAGCGATTTATAGATTTTGGCATATTGAGTGCAACAGAAGCTACCAGCATTTTATTTGCAGTCATCAACAGCAATCCAATAGAGGTAAGGATGCATTATTTTTAGTTTATCTTTTAAAAAAATTACATCAGTGTGGTTGCTGAAAACAGTGCCTTTTGTTCTTTTTAAGCTGGCTATAAAAAGTTGGCATATTATAGGAGATGGCTTGGCTGTAGAACTTCTAACAACTGAAAAGGGAAACAGAACAACAATAATTGCAAACCACCATGAACTACAAAATGCTACTGCTTCTGATCAGTCTTCAGTAAGTAATCCTTTGAATCCATTGCTCGAAGCTAGATTTAGGAGGGGAGCAAAGAGACAAACCTCTGCAACTTCTTTCAGTTTCATTTTGGCAGAGGAGAGATAAGAATTCTGAATTTTTGTCTGAACTTGAGTATGATAAAGCATATAGACTTCCTAAATTTATTCTAAGGAGCAGCATTGTATTCAAATTGCTGTTTATGATGTTTACCCTTTCAAAATCTAACCAATCTCCATACCCTCAGATGATGCTCATCATAAATCTGGGATGAGTGGGAATTCATCACCACAAGGAATAGATAATTTTTGTGTTAGTCACTTATCTATGAGAATTTTTTGTTTATCACTGACAGAGGTTTTAAATGGTTTTGAGTCTGTTCTTAGTGAGGTTTCGTTTTGTTTAATGGAATACATTGGTGACTTTTTCTACCATTTACAGGTGATCCTAGCATCAGGCTATTATGCAGTGTTCAGAGTAAGTCTAATAGCGAAGGAACTTGAAGGAATTCATGATGGAGCTGTACAAATCACAACAGATTATGAGGTATATTTATTGTATAATAAATGGGTGTTGCCCAAAAGATATGTTCAGTCTTTAAGTGTTGTATTAGTGGACAGACTGTAGCATGAGGGAGAAGTTGAGGTTGGAAGGGAACTCTGGAGGTCAGGTTATCTTTGCAAGTTAACCCTGCATCATACAACAGTAGTGCTAATTATGCTTCTGTTATGATTTTCATCCGCCTTTCAGAAATATCCATTTAAATCTGACCTAATGCTTTGCAGTTTGGGTTCTTCAGTGACATGACACATCCTGAAAGCATCAATGCATGGATCTTGGGGCGTATCATGTGCTCACAATGTGCTTCTCCATACATTATCAGTTACTGAAACTGAGCTGTAATATCAGACTTTTTTGTCAAAACGCAATGTGAAAGCTGTTTTGGAGAGTCATAGAATCATTAAGATTTGAAGAGACAAGATACCACCATGCCCTCTAAACCATACTGCAGTTTGCCACAATTTGCTGGCAGCTGATGAAACAGAATCCTTACACTGATTATTAGGGGAGGGAACAGCCAGTTGCCTCAACTTCATGTGCCTTATTTTTGCAGGAGACAGTCTAATGAATAATGCAATCGGTATTTAATATCTTTGTGTGATATATGGAAAAAAACCTCAAATGGGACTCTGTGCTTATGAAGTCAGGAAATCATGTCACTGATTGCATGGTTCTCATGGTGCTACAGAAAATGGGAAATTCCCATTTCTGCCAGTTGACAGAGATTTTAAGCTTTTTTGTAATGTATCCACACATGTATGTGACCCTTCAGTTACGGATTCTGAAGCATTTAATTTTCTTGCCTGTTACAAGTTATTCTACTTATATTGGTACTTGAATCTCATTGACATCCCTTCCACACTACTTTTTGGGTGTGTCTTGAGGTATTACAATGACACCTTACGATGTTTTGAGAAGTTAGGTGTATCTTTTTCCCTCATTTACTTTAAAGATGTTACCCTCCTGTTTTCCAACAAAGTAAGCCCCATTCAAATGACACCTATATAATACCCCATTGGGGAGCTTATGTTTTCAGTATGCTTTTCTGTTCCTTGTAGAATAGAACTGAGGATGGCTGAGTGAAGGAGAGCTTCCTGACAGTATGGAGTGACTGTTCAGAATATGATGATGGGTTGAAATCTTAATTCATGTCTCCATGTTTTAAATGTCTGTATAATCCTAGAGTACATTAATTGTAGAATTTCAGGGTTTTGTTATTCTATGCAATTTAAAAGTGGAAGAGACATTTAAAGGCTGGAAATGTAAGAGGTTTTTTTCTAAATTTTTCTTGGGGTTTTTTTTTTGTCCAGATTTTAACTATACCAGTGAAGGCCGTGATTGCTGTAGGCTCACTGACCTGCTCCCCAAAACATGTTTTTCTTCCACCCTCTTTTCCGGTAAGAGAGTTGGGGAGGATTAAATGTTTACTTGCTGTGTTTTTCCTTCATATGCCCTTTTCAAGGGAGACCACTGTCCTGAGTTCTGTGTCAAATTGCTGGAGAGATTGTGCTACTGAACTGTTATGATCAGTTTGTCATTATTTTGGGGGATGTTTGGAGTTTTTCTGCCACGTGTTCCAAGCATGAGTTGTCCCTACATCTCCTCAATAGCCCACTTGAATGGGATCTTGGAATACTCATGTAATGGAATAGATCTTATCAGAGAAAGATAGGTTAGTGAGCAGGACTTCATTGAGTGTTTGCTGCAATTGCCACTAATTCCATCTTCCTTCTGATCTCCTGTGTCACAAATTCTTCTGAAGTCTTTTGCTACTCTTGAGGTCAAACTGTCATGGCTACAGTTGCAAAGATAACTAGTTGTTTTTTATCTTTAAGATCTGGTTGGTCTTTTTTTTTTTTACTATATAGCCTCACCATTATATGGATACTTACTACACTGAGTACCACACCTAGAACTTCCTTATGAACTGCTTCATAAGCTTTTGATAAGCTAAAACAGCTTAAAGATCCACTTCCCTTGCTTTCACTGGAGATAAAGCAGTTTCTATATTCTGTATCTGAACCTATTAGAAATTATTATTATTACTATTATGAAGAAGAAGAATTCCTGTGAAGAATGCCCCTTTTGAGTGCCACGTTCAAATATTTTGTTCCATGTTGGACCTTAAAGTAGTAATATTTTTTTAATCTCCTTTGAGTTTGTTTTAGCTGAAATGGCTAAAGAACTTCTCAGTAATTCATAGTAATAAGCTCACAGTCTTGGTCAGCTTGATTTTTGGGGGGGCTCTGTCTTGTTTGTTTGTTGTTTGTGGCTTTTTGTTTTGGCTTTGCAGTTTTGGTGGGGGGTTTTTGTTTGTTTGGATTTGGGGAGTTTTGTTTGGTTGGTTTGTTTGCTTTTGCTTTACTTTGTTTAGGCAGATACTACTTCTTGTAGCATCTGTGTTTCTCAGGCATAGCTTCCTTGATGTCATTATTCTTTCTCTTCCCCAGATTGTTGTGATTTTTATTGTCTTCATGCTTTTTCTAGTAATGTTTTCAGACAATTTTTCATTCAGGGGACCTTTGGCCTCCTGAATTTTGTTTGGGAGTATAGATTAAGATACAATTATCACCTTTGACAAGATTATAGGCTATTTACTGTGTTCAAGCCCCAAGTTTTTCAGAGCAGTCAGCTTCACTTACTACTTCCATTAGTTGATCACTTAGCTCTTCTTGTATTTGAGAATATTAACAGCAGACTTACTTTTACTTTTTCTTGGATTCATTTCAAACTAAACTCATGCTCACTGAATTCATGCTACTCTTGCATTTAGTTCTTCTGTAATGCCTCTATTACTTATGAAAATAAGTCTAAAATAGCATCAGTTCTTTTTGTTTCAGTGTTTGGTAGAGAAACTTGACAGTTACACCATCCAGGAATAACTAGGTGCTACTATTTTAGTAACACATGCTTTTCAGTTCATACTTAGGATGTAATTCTCCTGCAGCTGCCTGGTTGCCAGAGCTGTCTGTCTGTTTATAATTTTAGCGTATTTGTACCTAAGTGTGATTTCTGGTATTCTGTTGAAGGTTGTTGGCAATACACTGACAGTGTATACAAACCTTGTAAAGGTCAGTGTCTTGATGTAAACAAATCTTAGCTGTGTTGACTTCTGCTTCATAGTGTCATCTTTACCTCACAGTGCCACCTCTCAATTCTTCCCTGATCAAAGCTCATCTTTGAGGACCTCTATGCTGAATGGCATTGTTCTGTTTCTATTATTACTGATGAACAATTTTTTTTCCCATTGTCTGTTGTTTCATGTCTAAATGCTATGTGAAGGTCTTAGTAAAATACTATTTATTTGTTGTAGACACTTTAACAAACCTGTGTCTTGTCCAGTTGATGACTGTTTGTTACTCATAGGAATCCACAGATGAAGCTCTGACATACCTTCTATTCAGTTTAACAGGACTGTATCATTAAGGATTTATTCTTGTAGTTTCTTTCCCTCTGCAATTACTACTATTGACACTGTTGCAATATGTGACTGTTTCCCGAGGCCACAGTCAAATTTTGAACCTGAAAAAGACCTCGCCCATGTCTCCACTTAAACTTAGAGAATTTTTTTTTGAAGTCTAAAGTATTGATTTAAGGGGAACAAGAAAAACGTTCATTAAAAGATAGTCTTGGGTATTTATATTTGCTCCTACTGATTTTTTTGCTCATACTGAAGTCTCACCGCCAGTCCTGAGTTGCACTTTTCTTCTGCTTTTGTTTTTATTAATTGTTTCCTCTATACATGTCAGAGTTGGGTGTTGAGGTAAGGTGTGAAACATGAGCATTGATTTACATAAATCATTGATTTACAACTGAGGGCAGGGGTAAAGCTTGAGCATTGTAAGGATTTTGATCATGACAATTAAAATGCATTTTCTATGCTTAAAAGGTAAAATAATGTTTGACTCAGAAAAGGAGGCAGGGTTTAAGGGTGTGGGGAAAAAACTTCCTGTTTTCTTCTTAAATGTAGTTTTGGTGTGTTAATTGCATTTGGGAGCAGGAAGGAGGTTTTTAAATGGCCTCCGTCACCTGTAGTGTTTGTAATCTTAGCTTCCCTTTACTCTTCCTTTTAGATTATTTCTAATTAATAGCAACTAATTACTATTTCTAATTGCTAGCAGTGATCTCTTATGAAAATATTGTTTCCCTTTAGTAATAGGAGGCTCAGAAAACTGAACTTTTCTCTTGCCTCTCCTCTTCTGATACTTCTTTTATCATGATTTGATTAAGGAGAGCTGTTATCCTAGCTCTTCCAAGATACTTCACGTGTTCTTAATTTTCAAAGAAGGATGAACTGTGTTTGAAAGCAGATGAAGGAAAGAATACAACTTCACAGAAACTTACTATCTTGAAGTGTTGCAAATGGCATTTCTTTAAGATAGTGTAATTAAAAATCTCAGTTTAGCATTTCAGCAGTGCTGTGGTCTTTGCCAGCCTGCATAAATAGATACATATGCTAGGAAAAAATGCATATCCTGCAGACTTACTTCCTTTTATTTTTTTAGGGGAAAGTAGTTCACCAGAGCCTGAACATTATGAACTCCTTTTCTCAGAAGGTGAAAATACAACACATACGGTCCCTGTCAGAAGACGTAAGGTTTTATTATAAGAGGCTAAGAAGTAATAAAGAAGATTTAGAGCCAGGAAAAAAATCAAAGGTTTGTTTATGCCTTATTTCTAAATCTTTGTAAGTTATCTTTTCTTTATAGCATATGTTAAGTTTCTGTGTTCAAGAGAAATCTTCTTTCTTTTTTCTTTGGTCATCAGATTTACTGTGCTGGTTAACTGATCAGCTCTTACATGTTTTGCAGATTGCAAATATTTATTTTGATCCTGGTTTACAATGTGGAGATCATTGTTATGTAGGATTGCCCTTTCTATCTAAATGTAAGTAATGTTCAACTTTATAATGAAAATCATTTAAAATAAGTTTTCTACTTAAGTAATGATTTTACGTGGAGATTTTTAAAACCACAGTATTTGTTACAGCGGAATCTAAAGTTCAGCACAGCACAGCAATGCAAGAAGATTCATGGGATTCTGACTGGGATTTGCATGAGAATTTATTCAGAGAATGGACAGAAATAAAAGAGAATGCAAGCCATAGGTAAGTATTTTATTCCTGTTGTTTGCTCAGGCCTTAAATCAGTAATAATTCTGTGATATGTGTGCTCTTATTGAATACAAAGCTTCTTAAAAGCTGTGCTCTTTGAGAGGGGGCCGAGAAGGAATTGCTTGGCCTACTCTGCAAAACCTTTAAAGAGAGCATTCTAAAAGTTAAAAACAGTAATAATTTCCTCAAATTAAAGAAAACACTGAAAGTTACTATTCACTGAGTTGCTGGAGTTCTTGAAAGGATTGTAACAGCAAGGCAGTCTCTACTCTACAAAAATCTCCAAAAACAGATTATAGTGTTTGTTCAGTATCCCTGCTTAAGCTGTTTTAAAATAGTATCCTCAATATTGCTTTTAACATTTCATAAGGTTTTCTGTTGTTACCATACCAGGATTATTGCATTTCAGTGAATTACAAAAATTTTCTTATATTTTACCTTGAGATGATCAATGGTCGCTACTTAATATTTAGAAAAAGTCAAACTCTGTAGACTGCTACATACCTTTTACATCTGCCTTCTCACACATAAAGTTGGTTTAATCTCCAGGAGACACGAGTTAACATTAACAGCAAGTGTGTGTCTTTTGTGTTGATAGCATCCAGGTTACCCTTTCAAAACAGGTATGTGAAGAAACAAAATGTCTGTATGCAACCAAATAGAATAACAAAAGCATTCCCCCTTTATCACTTCTGTGTTATAATGGTGATATATTAATAACTCCGGAGAAAATTTGATCTAAACAGAATCCTCTATTTAGCCACACCAGTAACTTTCAAGAATGTCCTATCCCCTACAGTAAGAGAACAGTAAAGGAGAATGCTACTAAACATTAGTTCTGAATAAGCAGTAGTTCTAGCTTGAATATACAATGCTTTAATATTATTTATTATTATATATTCTAGAGTATTTAATACTTTTAAAGAGAGTTAAAATTACCCAGCTGTCCAAGGCATCATTCAGGGAAAGGACAGATAACTTCTGAAAACAGAGGGGTTGTGACTTGCACATTTGGAGTCTCTCCAAAATACTTCTCTGCGTTTGAAGTCTAGTATTTTGTCTGTTTTGCTGACTGGAGAACTCAATACTGTTAGTGTTGTTTCAGTTCATGCTGGAGAGCCTGTAGGAAAATGGAACCCAAATCTGGTGTGGAGGTTGGTTAATAGCAAAGAACTTCATTCACCGATGGAAATAGTGGCTAGCACCAAGTGGGACTTGTTCAGATTTGCTTTAGGTTTATTAGATAGGTGTGCAGGCACACAGTCTGTGTACCCATTGCAGTTAGAGTAGATGTACTGATTTACTGTACATGTGCAGGCAAAATCCATTTTCTGGATTGTGGATGCTATATTGGAGTTTTTCCCTTTCTACTGTTTGTACCTTTTCTAATTATCAAATATATTTTGGGTTATTTTTCTTAGTGATCTGAATCTCAGTTACACTCTCAAAATTTGTTCCTGCAAAATGTAAAAGTAAGTTTTATAACTGTTCCTCCAGACTGAATGCTGTATTTGAAGTAGACACAGATCTTCAGAAGGATGTCCAGTTGAAAATTACAGCAGAAATGTCCTGGCCTTCCATCCTTAGTTCACCACGCCATCTAAACTTCCCTCTAACCAACACAAACAGCTCATCAGTAAGTTCTTTTTGTGATAATACCATTTTAACAGGTGTTTCTGATTGCATTAATGGTAATGTAAACTTCTAAAAAATTGTCTTTCTGAATAGGAAGAAGAAATTTTTCTAGAAAATCCAGCTGATGTTCCTGTGTATATTCAGTTTCTTCCAGTAGCTCTGTATTCTAACCCATCCACTTTCGTTGACAAGCTGTTAGAACGGTAAGTGGTGTTGTGGAATCCTTGGGGTGTTCTCACTCGGTGGAAGAAATGCATTTTACATGGAATGAATGCGTGATATGGCAGTTGTGTTGGTGGTTAGTGTTGGCCACCTGTAGAATTTGAATTCTATTGCCGTTGAACACACTCAGTATTTTTTACTGAGCTAAAATGTGTTTACATTACTTCCTTAACTTGATGTAAGGGGGGGGGAAATAAGAAAAAATCAAGTTAGGCTTTCAGCTGTGTGTTGGGCTACCATAGGTACTTGATTTGTGCTCAAATCCATAAATACAAGTGTGTATTGTATATACCTGTGAGACCTGTGAGAAAGAAAAAATTGCAATTTCATTTCAGGTTTAATTTGAGTAGACCAGCTAATTTCAATCAGAGGACTCTAGAGTTCCAGGTCTTCAGAAATTGTGTAAGTATTTCAGTACATTCTTGGTAATTTTAAATTCAGGTATTTTAATGTTTTAATAATAGTTCAGCCATACATGCCTTCAAGTTTAGGTATTAGTATGGAAAATGGGATATCTATTGGATATCAGGAAATTGGGAAAAGAAATATTTCCTTAAATGTGACTAATGAAGTGTCACTTTTTCTATATACTTACATCATAATACAACTGTTGAAGTTAGAGGAAGACTGCATTTACTCATTCTCTTACTAACAGGATTATTTTCCTCAGCATAGTGGTTACTAGTTCTAAAATTAGGAACGAATTTATTTTTCCATTGCTTTGTTGGTTCTTTTAAGTGATTTGAGTATTATGGACTACTTTTAAGCGTGTGCTTTTTCATATAGAGCATGCCACATCCTAAGCACTTCTTTTTCTATCTGACTTTTCCCCTTCATTTGCAGTTTGTTTTAGATTAACATTCAATGCTTGTTCAGTGTCTGAAGACAAATGGCAAACTTAGCAAAATACACTTTTTTGTGCAGTTGTTCTATTTTGTTTGCTTAACAGTGGAAAATTCTGAGAAAAAAATATTCCATAATGGTTTGATGCTAATTTAGTGTTTGAAATATATATGCAAGAACTTCTGATACCTTTCTTCCACTAGCACTTTATGAATCTACATGGGTGAAGTTTACCTCAGTTCTGTTCTGTTGTTCTCTCTGTGTTGTTCTGCTTCTCCATTAACATAAGCAGTTTACTAATAAGTAGGGAAATTTTTGTGCTA
Source organism: Corvus kubaryi (assembly GCF_017639235.1). Classification (NCBI taxonomy): domain Eukaryota; kingdom Metazoa; phylum Chordata; class Aves; order Passeriformes; family Corvidae; genus Corvus; species Corvus kubaryi. The sequence continues at coordinate 27,947,638 of NW_024580667.1, read as the reverse complement.
TCAGAGTTTCTGGTTGAAAAAACAGAATATGTCATTGAGTAGTATCCTTTGTTTACGACAAGACCACTTTTCTAGCTAAAATAATACCATTTCTATCAAATACATGTAAAAAATGTCCTATTTTTTAAAGCATTGCTTTGTTTTCCCCACCCTCTTAAGGTCCAACCACTACAGATGACTGTGGGACTTACAAAGGGCCTGGCTCATCATTTCATTTTAAGTCTAATATTAAAACCTGGTGAGAGAAAGTCTGTCAAAGTAAAGTTCTCTCCAGTTCTTAATAAAACTGTTTCATCATTGATTGTTATCAGGTAAGAGAGATATTTCTGAAGTAAGTGTGGGTTTTTCTGTGTTTTTCTATTTATATGTAAGATCATACGTGCGATCAGCTGTCAAGAAACTATTGCTTTTACAAGAATAATCGTAGAATCACATGTCTGCAGAAAGATTTAATTTAAATGTAATTGTGACATGTTTTACAGTATTTTAACTGTATTCAGTACATACTCAGTAATGCAAATACATAATCCACTATTATACTTACCACAGAATCACAGAAGGGCTTGGTTTGGAAGGGGCCTTTAAAAGTCATTAGTCCAAACCCCCTGCAATGAACAGGGACACCTTCAGGTTTCTCAAAGCCCTGTCAAAGCTGATCTTGAATGTTTCCAGGGATGGGGCATCTACCACCTCTCTGGGCGACCTGTTCCAGTGCTTTAGCACCCTCATTGTAAAAAATCATTTTCCCTTTATCTAATCTGAATCTACCCTCTTTTAGTTTTAAATCCATCCCTCCTTGTCCTGTCACTACAGGGCCTATTAACAAGTTTGTCCCCATCTTTCTTATGGACTCCCTTTAAGTACTGGAGCTCCTGTGTGGTCACCAGGAGGCTTTCTCCTTTCTAGACTGAATAATCCCCATTCTCTCAGCCCTTCCTCATAGGAGAGGTGCTCCATCCCTCTGATCACCTTGGTGCCTCTTGTCTGGACTTGCTGCAACAGCCCTGTGTCTTTCCTGTGCTCAGGACCCCAGAGCTGGATGCAGCACTCCAGGTGGGGTCTTAGCAGAGCAGAGCAGAGTGGCAGAATCTCCTCCCTCACCCTGCTGGCCATGCTGCTTTTGACACAGCCCAGGGTATGATTGGCTTTCTGGGTTGTGAGTGCACATTGCTGGGTCATGTCCAGCTTTTCACCCGCCAGTACCTGGAGAGTTGATTTCTGAAGTACATCCTACATCTCTTGAAAAAAGGGTCTCTAGTTAGAGATGCCCTTTGCAAGATCAAGCTACAATGCAAGTTCAGTCTTTCTAGTAAAGAACATTGAATAACTATTTCACTTACATATCAGGTGTGATGCCTTAGTAAGAGAGATACAAATTTTAACTACTATTCCATTGGGGTTTGTATTTGTATGCTATGATGTGATTTCTTAAGAGTTTTGTCTTGGAAACACTATGTTTGAGACCCCTGGTGTTTACTTCCATAATGTGGGGACTTATTTGTGGAACAGATTATGTATTTGTTCTCCAGATTTGGGATATAGACTCATAGTCTATAGAGAAGCTTTTATGAATGTTTCCCCCTGCCCTTTTCTTTTTTACACAGAAATAATTTGACTGTAGTAGATGCCATAATGGTACAAGGACAAGGAACAACTGAGAGCTTGAAGGTTGCAGGCAAACCTCCTGGTCCAGGAAGTTCTTTACGCTTTAAAATCACAGAAGCATTATTAAAAGACTGTTCAGAAAGTGAGTACTTCTTGAGCTAATATGCTGAACAGAAAAGAAATCTTATTTTATGTGTAAAACTTGAAATGTGTGGAAATACTTTTCCCCTCTTCTAGTGCCCCAGAAATTCAATTCCTTTAAATGCATTAAAATTGCTACTTTATTTAGGCAGAATACAAAATGTATTACGTTTTTCATTTTAACATGAAAACTAGGAAAGATAAAACAGAAGCTCTTTGTCTAGTAAAATTCAAGACAGAGGAGGTAAAGATCTGGGCATATTTACTAGCAAAATCTCTAGCTCCTAAATTTAATACAAATTGGATCATGGGTGCAACTTTGTGTACTTCTTTTCCCCACACCTTCATAGTCTTTCCTCACACCTTCATAGCCATTGGGGAAGAAAGATTGGGTATGTTCCTTGATGAAAAATTAAATTCCAGGCAGATTCTACTCTGAGATCAGAGAGAGGTTTTCTGCTCTGTGGCCTCAGGCTTACTTCTGAGAGGAGAGCTGAGAGTACATATATTACCTAACAAACTGGTAAAAGAGTTTTTTAGTTGTACCTGGCATTAAAATCTGTTGTGCTACTTTGCAGTCTTCCAGACATTTCTAAGGTGCTATGTTAATTATTATCTGAGATTATTCTGCTTTTTTTGAGGGGTGAGTAAGAAAACTTGAAATAAAACTTAGTCATTACCTTTTACCTGTTGTGATTAGGGATTTTTTTGCTAATAAGACGTGTTGTTAAGCCATGTATTTTTATTTTTAAGACACACAAAGAAAAAGGAACAACCTGTTTTAATTCTTCTCTTGCTGGGACTATTCACATAATACCACAACATTAGGCAGTACATCAAAGAACTTTGCAACTTAGGTGATATCTTTGTGGGGTCTCAGTGCTGTCGGAAGTTAGGGGGTTTTTGGTTTTTTCCCTCATGAGTTAGAGGGCTCTGGAATTGTACAAGTGCCCTACCTTGACAGTGATGGGAATCTGGCTGCAGATATGTTTCCTACAAGTTAAAGTTTCCAAGGACCTTGCTAGTCCCCCTTATGCTGTAATACTGACAGAACTCTCTTCTGCTGTAGAATATGAATATAGTGAAGGATATCTGCTTAGCATAACACTAACCACTGCTGTTTGCTTCTAGAAATGAAATACAAGGAGCCGAATTTCACACTGAGAAGAACATTTAAAGTGGAAAATACAGGGCAGCTGCAGATTAATGTGAAAACTATGGAAATCAGTGGCTACACATGTGAAGGATATGGATTTAAAGTAGTTAACTGTCAGGAATTTGCACTAAGTGCCAATGCCTCTAAAGACATTGTCATATTGTAAGTGTTTTTTCTTAAATCTAAATGGAGTGTTGCATTTGGAATTTTAATTTTGTTTCAGAGAAAAAGTCCCTTGGTTAAATTCTGAGGGCTTTTTACTGAAGTTTGAGTGTATGGGGGATTTATACAGCATTACACAACTATGACATTTTCTCTCTTCTTGCAAACACTATTTGATTTTTCATACCATGTTTTTGTGACTGGCTATAGTATTACTTCTATTACTATCCAGTAAGTATAACTTGCTGTGCTGGAATATGTTACTATATGGGGTTATATTAATTTCCCTCTTTTGACTTGTGAATGCACATGGGACCTAGACCTATGTATCGCTTTGGTGCATTGCAGTATGTAGAAAAGAGCCTTTGGTATAAGGATTGTTATTGTAATGCACAGCATTTTAGTCTTGAATATTTTGTCTGCTGCCTTAATGATAATGTTTGTGTAATTCTGTCTGTTTTTATTGTAAAAAAATCTCTGCACCAAACACTGATCTTTTAACAGTGCTTTTTTGTAAAGTTAACTATTCAGAAAATGGTATCTAAAAAGTTCAGAAGCTGCTTCTGTTCTGCAAGTGGATGTATGAAATATTGCTGCAGTGAAATAGTATTTCACTAGTATTTCTGCACAATTTTAGTTTGTGATGAGACTGTGACGTAGTGGTGATGCTTTTGAAAAGTCACGTTTGTGACTTAAAGGTGAAGTGTTTAAAATATTTATAGCTCACATAGTAGTTGGTTCCATTACTTACTTAGATCTGCTGTTAAATTTTTACTGCATTCACAGCTTTTATTAAATGGTGGTAAAACCTTATTTTCAGTTATTATAACTTTGTATGGTACCTCAGGAGTAATCTAGTATCAGATGTGTTAAGCATAGGTGTTAATGAACATAGTCAATTACATCACGGAGATTTGAAAGATACACAAGTATTTTTAGGCTGTGTGGTAATTGGTTGAGTTACAGGTTTTTTAATTTGTAATTTATGTTATAAAAATTGCCTCAAACCTTTGCACTGTTCATATGGAAAGTTCTAATGTGCTTTATGCTGTTTCCAGGTTTACACCAGATTTCACTGCTTCCAGAGTTATACGTGAATTAAAATTCATCACTGCGGGAGGCTCTGAATTTGTATTTATCTTGAATGCATCGCTTCCATATCACATGTTGGCAACGTGTGCAGAAGCACTGCCCAGGCCCAACTGGGAGCTGGCACTGTACATAATCATCTCAGGAATAATGAGGTAGTGTGTGTGTGTGTTTTTCTTACCGTGGTACAGGCACGAACTACCGCTGCTCGAGCACGGGTTACGGAGAAGCACATGTGTATTCAGCACATGCAGTAATTGTTGTAAAATAAAATAGGCTAAAAGGAGATCAAATTAATAAACACTCCTATAGATTGAGCCTGAACTGTTTAAGGCAGAGGACTACTGACTTTCTGCTCAAACCACGGACAAAATAATACACTTCTTGCTTGAACCGATTTTCTTAAGTGAGATACATACTCCTGTTAGTCTTGGTAATCTGTAGGGGTTTTGATAAATAAGGCAAACTTGAAGCATATTAGGTATTAAAGCACTGTTGGCAGTGAATTCTTGTAGAAATGTAAGCATCCTTCTGGAGTATTGTGCTTTAGAGAGATATGAGGCAGTGACTGTAATGAGCTTAGCAGATGCCTTGGATGAATTTAACTTCGCTGCCACTTGTTATGTGACAGACAACTGGTGATACTAATAATGGGATTTCTAAGAACCTGAAGGACATTGTTTGCAACACTGCACACTCACAGGTTATGTAATAGGATATCAATGCATGTTTTTCTTCAGCAAACAGATGTGTCAATTATACCTTGTTGAATTAGGAATTGAAAATGCCACCATTTTCATAGCCTTAACCTCTACTTACCTTTATTTGAAATTAGAAGTTGTAAACCCTGTGTCCCTTCTCACCTCTTGGATATGAAACACCTTACCCCACTGCTTTTGTGCAGAGAAAACCCTAGCATGGAAACTTACCAGTATGAGTTTTTACCTATCAGTAGCAACAAATGCTGGTTTTCTTTTCATTAGTGTTAAGTTTATATCTTAGTGTGAAATGTATTGGCGCTGTAGATGCCTCTGAAGAAAAAGTGTTCTTTCTGTGTGCTGCAAATCCAAAGCATTATCACATACATGTCACATTCCTTTTTTTTTCCCCCCCCACAGTAAGTTACTGGCTCTTCCATTTTGCAAATGTTCACTTAGGTTGTCTTTCCTTGTAGGGATTAACAAAAGAAATAGAGAAGATAAAGTTACAGCCCACTTCATTTTCTTTTTTGACTCTTCAGCACTTTCCTAAGTAATGCAGTGTTTAGTGAGTAAAGTGCATTTCCCAAAGTAAGAGGAAAATTTCTGTTATTTAGGAAATTTTGTGTCATCGCTAACACTGCATTACTTAAAGTGCTGAGTGAGTACTTGTGTGGTCTCCTTCTATATATGTGCTAGAAATGTATAGGCTGAGTTTGTTTTTAGTTCTTTGACAGAGTAAGTGATGTTTGTCAGCTCCTAAGTGTAGTTTGCTTGGATAATTTTATATGTGCTGTATTTGTTAATTAGACTTCACAAAGAATAGAGAATACTAACCCCTTCCCTTACTGTACCTTTTTCTAAAAAATACAAAAATACATCTTAGCAGCAAATTAGAGAAGATTTCTAATATATTTCGTAATAGTCCAAGATTTCTGTGCATAAACTGCCTCTAACTTTTAGGATGCCATCATGTATGTGTTTGCTAGTTGCCTCTAGAATAACTCTTCCATATCATTGCGAAGTTATCCTTAATTTCTAGGAGTGAGCACTAGGAGTTTATATAGTCTGTGTTTTTTATCTTGATAAGGTGTTGTTTATTTTGGCCTACCGTAAATCACTATTGGTTTGAATAGTTACATGCCTGTGGCTCCAAGTTTTGAAGTCCAGCTTGCTTTCTTTCGGATTTATACACTGGGCATCTAGCTTCCATTCTCAGTGCTGGTGATTTGCATATCATGCCAATCTTGTGTATGTTATATTTCTATCAGACGAAATTGTGGTTTGGATGCAATTTTCAGTGTTTTCAGTACAAGACACAAACTTTCTGTCCTGTGTGATTGGAGTCGTTAGTTTTTAAATGCTCAAAACTAAGAAATAAATCCTTAGATGACTGCCTTTCTTCTCTGCAGTGTACTCTTTCTCTTGGTAATTGGAACAGCCTATCTAGAAGCTCAAGGAATTTGGGAGCCATTTAGAAGACGCTTGTCCTTTGAGGCCTCAAACCCTCCCTTTGATATGGGAAGGCCACTTGATCTCAGGAGAATAGTTGGAATTTCATCTGACGGAAAGTAAGTAAATGTTCGGGCTTCTTGTGGTACTTTTCCAATTTATTTCTTCTTTAGTTATCAGGCCAGTAAGAAAGTAATACTGCTCTGTAGAACAGGTGAATGAATAAGCAGATCCTCACAGTTGCTTATAAAAAGACTCGAATGAAAAGATTAATTTTGTGATTGTGAGGAATATTCTTCTTTTGGAAAAAAAAAGGAAAGAAAAAAAAGAAATCCACCAAAACCCAAACCCTGCCAAGTTTCCTGTTAATATTTTCAAAAATGAAATGTATAGACTGCAAAAAAAATTTCAGGCCAGAAGTTCCTACCTTAGGTGTCTTAAGTAAAGATTGTCTCCTTTCAGTGTTCCCTTCATCATTTATACCAACAGTTATTTTACTGTGTTTTCATTCCTATGTACAGCGGGCAAGGGAACAGGAAATGGTAAAGCTACTGATTTTCCAAACCAGTTTTAGGCATTTTTGCTGGTCGTAAGCCTAGAATAGTGTAGTTCAAGGCTTCTTTTGGATATAGTGATTCTCTTTTCATGGTGAAGAATGGAAACATTGTTGAGTATGTTTCAACATGTGTTATTCTTCCAGCTTGAATACACTTGGATCGGATTCTAATCACAGTTCATCCAGAGGAATTTATGGAGCAGGCAGTTCGTCATCACGATCCAGTGCAGGGAATCATAAGCAATGCAATGCAACAGCACACCTTCACAGCAATAGAAATGCACCTGATGTTGAAAACATCAAATTCAAAACCAATTCAACTATACCTAACAGGACTTCAGCACAAGCAGCTTCCATGCAGTCAGTGAACAGAACAGGCCCCTTTACCTTGGATTCAGGTGCCACAGCTCAGACTCATGCCGCAGGCAAAAGAGCCAAGGGAACAAGGCAGAACCAGCAGCTGATGCAGCAGCAGACACCACCTTTGGCAGAGCAGCCCCTCCAGCAACCCCCAGCATCCGGGCCCCAGCAGCAAGAGCAACAGACTGAAAGTGCTTTGCCACAGCTTCCGCTTCTCAGCCCATCTCATGGCGAATGTGCCAGCAGCAGAAGGCACAGCTCGGAGGATTCAGATCTCACTGGGCTCATAGAAACTATGGAAAAAGACTTTGACCACCCAGAATCCCCTTCCCCTGATGTGTTTACAGAACAGCCCCCATCTCCACTAGCAAAAAACAAAGGTAATACAATTCTGCTTTAATGGAATGATTCACTGTGTAAGCCACAGGACAAGATTTAGTCAGCTGTAAAGGTCGTGTTTTCATAGTGTGGAAAGGGAGCAGCGTTTCTCTGCACTTCCCTGCCCTGCGCTGTGTCCCTGTGTCTTGAACACTTGTGTTACCTTATGGCAGTGAAGTTCACTGTGTGGTGCTAGCTTGTCATTCTTCCTGCAAAAACAGTGGCATGTTTTGATGAAAGCAGGTGTGAATATCTAGACACCTGATTCTATGAAAAAGAAAAATGCTTTTTGTTGCCACTTCTTTGCCTTTGGGTTGGCAGCTGTCCCTCCCACCTCCATCGTTTGGACTTGGGGCTCAGGGCTAAGGAAGGGAAAAGGAAGTTGTCCTAGTGTATTGTGAAAAGTGAGGCAGGGAGGAGGGGTAGAGAGAGAGATGGATAAATAAACCCATCTGGTATTGTTTGGGAATGGAATTCTTCATGTCCAGACTTGCAGTTGTAGAAAATCCTTAATGTCAGGTGGTCAGCAAATTAATATAAGGCACCTGTGTCTATATATTGCATTCATTTTTGGATGAGGCTAGAGTTGAGTTGGACTTGTTTATCAGTCTTTCCGGTTATGTAGTGCTTAAAATAATGTACTGAATTTCATACATTAGATATGTTTAGACTTTTGAAATTATGTCAATTATTTCCTTCTTATGAACACTTTGTTAGAGTAGGATTTCTAATTATGATTTTTGTATTAGCAATTTCAGTTGCATCTCAGAGTTACTTGATTATTTAATCTTAATGTGTTTATTTCTAAATTATTTTTCACTTTTTGCTACCAACACTTGTACAGAATTGGCACTGGTACTGTGTTGCTTATTAGAGATAAAGTTAAGAAACTTAGTCGTGGGAAGGCGTATAAACACTGCACCATCTGTGAGATCATGCACCACCAAAGAGGAAGGCTTCACTCTGTTAGGTGGTAATGAGTAGAAAGTTCGTAATTAGTTCAGAGTGGATGCTAGGATGCATTTGGACTTTCAAAGTGGAGACTCTGAAGTGATGAGACGTTTTGGTGTCTTGCTGAAATAATACTACTCTGTTTCTGGGCTGTTTTGTTTTTAGTTTTCACAGCGGGAGGTGGCTGGGAGAATTAAGAGAACTGCCATCAGTTTGTCAGGTGTTCATTCCGTAAAGGCTAAATGGGACTCCAGAATGTGATGTGATGTGATGGTAGGGAGGTTTTATGGACAGTGTCCGTGTTGGCAAACAGTGCAGTGTTGGAGCTCTGGAAAGCAAAGTGTCTGGTAGTGAGGATGCTACATCCTCATGGGTTACATATGAGCGGGTGTGCAGTGGACTGATCCAGTCTATGTACTGAATGCCTGAAGGCACTTTTGGAGCACATCTTCCATTTCTAGCTCCCCTTAAGAAGCAGCCCTTGCACTTGAGAGCTTTTTGTGATGCAGCTGCACACAGTACATGAAGACCACCACGCTTGGTTTCAAAAGCGAATTCCCGCTCCATATAATGTAGTGTGCCCATTTCCATCTGTCCTCTTTAAAATGTAAAAATGTAAAACCATAGGGGGAGTTCCATAATCTATCAGCACCTACATACACACATGGGTATTCATCTTTAGATAAGTATTTAGAGCTAATCACAAACATTTGCAGAAGCAGCAGCTTCTGGACTAAAACTGTCATAAGACCCTGTGCAGAATTCCTGTCTTTATAGTCTTCTGTTTCAGCTTCCAAATACTTGGGTCCTAGCAGACTGCTGCGGAGGCTGCATTAGAGTTTTGTTAAACAGCTGCTTTATGTTACATTTTAATGTCATGATAACATTTTATATAGATTTTCTAATTATGAACATTGAGCTGTTTAGCAATCCTGAGTGTAGATTACATTTTAAGCAAATTTTGGAATGAGGCCTTCTGAGGCACAGCCAAAATGCCCCCAATATGCTGGAAGCCAACCTTGAAAAAATTTTCATAGGAAGATTTACTTGTATTTACATATCTATTTGCATTCACGCTAAAAAGAATATTTTTATCTCCAATATTTTTGTTGTTCTAGGTACTGAAAACACTGATACTTATGTCTTAAAAAACAAAGTTTGAAGGCACTGATATGTATCTGGTATTGGCTAAAATACTGAAGGCAAGTTTCTGGTTTGGTACAAACTTTACCATTTTGCCATATAAAGTATAACAGCTGTCATGGTGCTTCCAGTCTCAATTCCAGCTCAATCTATTACATATTCCAGAAGAGGCAGAATCCAGTTACTTGAGTACAGCAACAGCACAGGTTACTTGAGTCTTTATTTGAGAGAACAGTTAAATCCATTGAGGAGGTTGTATGCAGGCACTGTGTGGCTCATAAATGAGAGTGCTTATTCTGTAGAGTAGTATCTTAAGAAAGATCCTATGAGTAAAGGCACATACTACAGCTAGTAAGACATAAGAATGTTGTGAAAGCTCATATCCTGTGAGAGCGTAGCAGCAGGCGATGCTCATGAAGACTCCACACACACACGTGCACAGTTGCTCTGTGTTGAGAACAGTACACGCTGTAGGAATAAAATACGTCAGGAGGAGAAAGTATAATTGGTGTGAGATTTTCAGGTATTGGTAGTTTGGGTTTTTTACCTCTTTGCTAGACAAATACTGTTAGTGGTTTTTCTCATCCACACTAACCTTATTTCAAGTTTGTGTTTTGTTGGATTTTTTTTCAACTGACAAGTGTGCTGATCATTTCTGTTCTTCATTTGTTTGCCATGAAGAACATGGCCATCCTCAGAAGTTTATGCTTAATGTTACGTGGTTAAACTGTCAAATTGGATTCTATGGTGTTTAAAAGGAATGCCAGGAACAGAGCAGAGAGGACTTATAGGCAACCAGGTGCCCACATCCACAGGCAATGGGGACACGGCTCAGGAGTGTAAATGTGATAGTGGAGTTCAAGGTTCTTCTTTTGCTCACATTTGGTGCAAAGGGGTAAAAGAGGTTGGTGTGTCATAACAGGCAACAAACTTCAGAGGCTTAATCACATGGGATGGCCTCCAAAATGAAGGGAACTAGCCCATCTCAGAGTACTGCTGCTGAGAATCTGAAGCACCTTTATCTTTCTAGGAAAAGGGAAAACAATTCAGCGCAAGGCTAAGCCACAGAAGAAGCGGGAAGAAAAGGACAGAAGAGGGAAAGGAAAGCAGCAGGAGGATGAGCTGAAGGATTCCTTGGCAGATGATGACAGTTCTTCAACCACAACAGAAACCTCCAACCCAGATACAGAACCACTTCTCAAAGAGGTATGGCACTGCTGAGAAAAGGAGGCCCTTGTGTAGCCATGTGTCACCTGTTGGAGTGGGAACACAGTCTCTTTCCCCCACACCATCCTCAGCTTTCATATAATACCTAACAAAGGAAGAATGTTAATTAAAAATCACTTTTCCCGATTCTTGCCTTCACTCTGTATCAAATCTGCACCTCTGAGTGTGAACATGCTTGAGTCCTGTAGTCTCAGGACTAAAAATTCCCAGGTGACTGTGGCTTGAATAAGCCAGCAGCTATCAGCAGCATTGTGGTAATTGTCTCCTGGCCTGTTCTATTTGCAGAATAAAACACCAAAGTGTGGACACTAATTTCATTCAATAATTGAGGTTCATGCTAAATCCATGCCTTTTGTCAATTACAAAGGCTCAGATCAATGGTGCTAACTTGTCAGCACATAGGTAACTTAATTACCTTATACAATACCCCTACCTTTATTTAACTTACTTAGCTCACATGCTCCAAGGTAATAAACTAAAGTCTACAATTTCTGTAGTGGTTGGATTGCCATAAATATTTTGTCCTAAAGCAAACTCTGACTAAACAAAGCAGAGGTAATGGCAAAGGGAAGAAAACCAAGCCTAAATTTTGATGTCTTAAATTTGAACTTTGTAAAAGACAGGGATTATAGCTGTGGGGGAAAAAAAAGGAAATCCGTGTGATATATTTTAAAGGTTATAGTTTAGTAAGTTGTCACTTGAAAATTACTGTTGATTTTTTCAGGGTAGCTATTTGAGGATATACTTGTATTTAGAAAGTCTTAGAAGTGTGGTTAAAGAAAATAATAAATTGAATGGTGAAGTTGATCATATTATTTGCTTTGTTGAAGAGTCTATTTTAGGTGGCCTGGACTGCATGCAGCAGATGCAGTAAAGGTCTCAGTACAGAGCTAGCATCTTACTCAGTAGACTCAGAGGCTGTGGCCAGGGGAGCTGTGTATTTGCAAACATCAGATCTGCTCGAAGCTCATTAATTTGCTATTTTGATTTCTGCTTCTCAAAATAGAAAAAATACAAACCATATTTTATGGGTAAACTCTAAGTCATAAAAAGAGACCTTCAATACTGCAAAAAATGCACGTTTTCCAACAGCATTCTTTTCTTAACCTTCTTTGTTATGCGTGTTCTGATGCAAGAGGGCGGCTTGCTTTTCATGATTATTAACATGTCATTATGTCTTTTACAGGAACCTGAGAAACAAAAGGGAAAAGTTGTAGCAGAAAAACCTGAAAATGAAACAGTCCCAGTAAAACAGAAAACCAAAAAAGTGCTTACAAGTATCAAGAAAGAAATCCCTGTAGATGTGAAAACCAGGTAAGCATAATGAAGGCTTTTTAGTAGGGAAAGTATCATGTTTAAAGGGAAGATGGATTGATAAGAATAACTGTATTTGACTAGTTTGGCACATGCCAACAGGTACCTTTAAGTAGCTTCATCTTCCTTCCTGATATCAGGGAGGAATATCTGAAACTTGCAAATAATAAATTACTTAATGGAAATACAGCACGTAAGTGAGAGCTAAATCCAGCAATGAAAATCAGGCAAAGCAATGTTAAGGTTTTTATAACAGGTACTGCATACAAAAAGTGGGGTTAATGTTTCTAGGGGCAGCACACTGAGCCCACGTTAACGTGAGTGCCTTCAGCTGCCCTTGGTGAAACTGCAGCCATGGTTTCCTTTTTCATCATAGAGTAAGGTCAGTTTTGGATACATTATTAAAGGAGGATGCGGCCACTGCCAGTCCCTGTTCCTTACTGGCATGTGGTTGATTGCAGAGTAGAAATAAGAGGAAACATGAAGAATCTTAATCTTATTATAGCTAGTTCATTCCAAAATAGTATTATGAAATCAGATTGGTGTCCAAGTGCCACAAAAGTAAACTTTACCAAACAGAGGTATGGTATATCAGCTGTGTTTTTCCTGTTGTAATTAATAGTAGACTGAGTTTGTAGTTAGAAGAAATCAGTTTTCTTCAAAGTATTTCTGAAAACATTGCCTGGCAAAGTCTCCTCCTTATTTATTCTTACAGTTGTGTACTTTGCTTTATCTTACAACTCATGTGTTTATTACATATGACAGTTTTCAAAGTCCACAATGAAAGCTGGCTTGGAATTCTGCAAGAAACGGAGAAAACTGTTCCTCCCTAAAATGTTTGAGAGACAGAATCAAATACCTGGAGAAAAAGAGCAATATACAGCCAATTGAATTTGGTGGTGCATTTGAGCAGTTTTATATTATTGGTTAAGAAACAATCCTGTACATTTAGGGCAATAGAATATTAGGAGCATGGGATCTAACAGAGTAGAAAAAGGGCAGTTGCCATTTCTTGTTGTCTCTGTATAATCAAATGGGTTTTGCGATCCTGGAGCTCCCGGGTGAGATCTGCTGCTGGAATGTGAGTGAGCCTAATACATGTGTGGAGCAGTGTGGGTAGAAAATGAGCCAGGGCTATGAAGGGTGGAGTTGCATATAGAAGAAATACAAAACTCTGATTATTCATAAGAAAGCCAAAGGAGACCAATATTTTGTGAGACAGTATGGCCTGTATATATTTTTTTTTCTTTTTAAAAAGTGCTTTTCAGTACTTCAATGCTTTAAAATAAAATAATTCTTTTTTCTTTCAGTCCCTTGGAATTGTCTTATACTCCCCCACTGGAAAACAAGCAGCGCAAAACCTTTCCATCCAAGATCTCTACACCACACCTTTTGTCAAGTGGCTCTAAATCAAGAAACCTCCCCAAAACGAGAGGTAGTGTGAAGGTGTTTTTTGTAAATGCCTCAATGATTTTATATCATTGTCTGTAACCCCTCTTGAGTGCTTAATTCTAAGTCTGGTATGAGAAGAAAGCTAATCAGTTTATTATCCACACGCTTGGTTTTTGTTTTGTTTTAATAGGTCCAAGCAGTAAGTTAATGGAGAACAGACCATCAGTATTAGCAAAATTTCTCCCCAGTGGTTCTGGACAGGAGTTAGGAAACACCAGCAGCTCAGAAGGGGAAAAGGATTCTCCACCACCAGAGTGGGACTCTGTGCCTCTCCACAAAGCTGGCAGCTGTAAGTAATCACTAGACAATGGCAGAATGAGTGTTCTGCAATTAATATCTGTAGATAGGCTTGATCTGTTTATAGATCTTCCTGTCTTTTCACTGCATAGCTGAACTCAGTTTTTCTGCTGTAGGCCCCCATATTGATAGCATCTGGTATGATTTGGGAGGTTTGAAAATGGTGTGGGCAGAACATGGGTCACTCTGCAGCTCTCCAGTGATGAACAGGATTCAGAAGCTGCTGGGGAAATTGAGAAAATGAGAATTACTGCTCAAAAAATATGTATTTTCTACAGTAGATGGGGTTTTGCCCATCAGGTCTGCTCCAGCCAAATTTGGAACTAATGAGATTATTTGTCCTTGAGAGGGAACACTGAAAACACCTTAATGCAGTGGTTAGCTTGGGACACTGTTAGAATCTTTTTGGTTGCATTGTAAATCCCTTGTGTGGGAAACAACTCATCTTCCTCCTGGTTGGTTGTGTTGCAAAATAGTCTCTCTGAAAATAAACAGTAAACCTGAATAACCACAGGTGAACATAGAGAAGGAGCTGCTGCTTCCATCACTGGGAGCAAACAGCCTTTCAGAATTCCTCCATTTGAACAGAAGGGATAGCAGAAGTTTGAGAAGCCTTTGCTGTAATGTAAATACTACAGGAAGATGTTCTGTGTTTCTCTTTATAGCTACAGACAACCTCTATAAGCTCTCTCTGCAAACCCTGAATGCAGACGCTTTCCTGAAGCAGCGCCAGCCCTCTCCAACACCCGCCTCTCCATCTCCCCCTCCTCCTCCCACATCCTTTGCTTTTGGGCCACGAGGAGGCACTTACAGCAGCATCGTGAACAGCAGCTGCAGCAAGTGAGTCCAGATCCTACCTCCTACTGATTTCCCAGGCACCAAGCACTTGTGGAACTGTGCTTAACAGAGGGCATCTCCCTATTCCCAGACCCATTTCCTCTTCCCATGGAAACTGCTTTTCTGCAGATACACCGCTGTGCATATTTTGCCTTGCTGTACAGCTTGGTAGATCAGAAAAATGTGCAATGACATGAACTGTTGAGCTGTTATAAACATTTTCTTGAATGCTAGCTTTAATTGCTGGGTTTTTAATCAAACTGCTGAAGTCCAAAACCTTACTCTTTTTTCTCTCTATTTTTTGTTTGTTTCTCTTTTTAGTGAAACAAAAAGCAAGCAGCCCAATGGTACCAAACATAAACTGGCAAAGGCAGCTTCTCTTCCAGGCAGGAATGGAAACCCCACTTTTGCTGCTGTAGCTGCGGGTTATGACAAAAGTCCAGGTACTAGAACCAGTTTGGAGTTCTTAATAATTCTAAATATTTCCTGAATAGTCTGTTATTTTGCTGGGGTTTATTTTACTCCTTTTTTTGCATTCGTATTCTTGCAGGTGGCAGTGGTTTACCAAAGGTTTCTCCAAGCAAGACTGATGTTTCCAGCAATATCAGCATTTCCCACACAGTTGTTGACAGTGATGGCTCTGACAGGTAATTTTTATATTCTCTAGGCAAATACCTGGACCCCTAGAAAAGAAGATTGAGCTATTAATGGCATTTTGAAGGGAGTGACAGAATTCATTCTGCTTAGTTTTTTTTGCAACTATTTTTTAAAGTCTAGGCACAGCATCTCTCACCTTGCAGAAAAGTTTAGAAGTTGCAAGTGACTCAAAAGTAGAGAGGATGTTCTGGATGTGATGGGAACTTTCTCCTCCTCATTCCAAGTAACTCAACCATCTTGTGTTCCTGGGCATCCAAACAATGAGGAATCAGCTTGGCTCTCTCAGTACTGAGGAGGAGTGTGTACCAAGGTCACTTGAAGGTTCACAGGCAGAGTTCCTCTCTGTACAGCAATACCTTCCACTCCCCATTTTAACACCGAGACCAGAACTGTCAGTGGGCTTTGTGTTTTCAGTAGGAGCAGGATAGGGCTGCACTCAGTCACATTCCCCAAGGCATATCCCTTCTGATATTTTGGCAGTGAGCCCCTGTCTCAGTTGTAAAAAGCAGTAACCTTTCTGGAGTAGGAAAGAGACTTGAATTCAAGTTTCCATATGCAAAGGAATTGCTTTCTGAGTGAAGTTTGTGCGTTGAAGTTTTTGTTTGTTTTGGTGGATGTTTAACACTGGTTCCAGTTAACTCATCTGTTACTTTTAAGAAGCTTGTCCATGAGTGTATTTGTATTGTTTCCAAGTGACTGTAAATTTTATCTGCTTGAGAAAAAAAACTGTACTATGGCTTGGACTCCATGAGTTTTCTGAAAAACTGATCAAAAGAGCTATGCTCATATTTGATGCTCATTCTACAGATTAAAGAGCATTGTGTCTGTATTACTGTGTTACTCCAAGGTGAGTGTATACACAGGAAAATGGTATTTCACCAAAATATTTTGTTAAAACAAAACCAAACTGATTTCCTAACTCATGATTGCCATTAAACATATATTTAGTAAATGTTTAACTATATCTTTTTATATAGCTATATATAAAAAGATATAGTTAAACATGCATGCACACATACATTTGTATACAGATTAGTAAGTTAATACTGTCAAGAGTACTGTGTTAATAAGTTGTGTATTGCCTTCCTGTTTCTCTATAAAATGTAGTTCGGGCTTGTGGAGTCCTATCAGCAATCCCAGCAGTCCCGATTTCACACCTCTCAACTCCTTCTCTGCATTTGGACACTCTTTTAACTTAACTGGAGGTGAGTTTTTCTGTTCAAGTATTTTTCTGTATTCAAATACAGGTAGAGAAATGTGTCTTCATTCCACTGGTCTAAGTACAGACAGTGTTTCCATCTTCACTCCCAAAAGGGAAGACTATGTAGGAAAGTGTGTTAAAAATTTGGTGGTATATTCTGTTTCACTCCACAGAAAGTCAGTGGAATCTCACATAGTGTGTGGGCTGAGAATGCTTGGGTTTGGAGTTCCTCTGTTTCAGTAAAAATTCTTGATTTTGGGGATTTTTCTTAGTCTTCTTCCTCTCCATTCCTCCCTCTAAACTTTACAGTCCCACAAATGTGCCACAAGGCCTGTGGTTTCCTGAGCATAAACACCTGCCTAAAACCATGGCTCTGTTAAGTGAGGCAGTGGCCCAACCCTCGTGTTGCTTTCCTTTCATGTTTTCCTGCAGTATTTGTATAGCTGCAGAATGAACTGATGCATGCTAAACCCAGCAATTAATTACTGTATTTAAATATTTGGGTAAATTTCCGTAAATGAAATTGAGATGGGCAGGCCTTGGGATTGCAGGGCATGGATAATCTGTGTACTTAGGAAGATTTGTGTACCATACTTGGGCATGTGGGGTGTGTTTTGAGGTGGCTGATAAGCAAAGCAAACTGCATGTGGCATCAGTGTCTGCTGAAAAAATGCTATCTACTGCAACAGTTTGATGTCTGCTGGAAATGCAAACAGTGGCAGCTGCTGCTGTGGGCTTCTTTTTTCTTACTCAGCAACACTTTGCACCCGTGGCTCTGAGGGACACCAGTAAAATACCCGGGATCAGTTCCGTGTGGGAAGTGGGCGATCCACAACTGCTGGTGCTCCCTTTTCCTTCTCATAGCAGAGATGGGGTCGGGGCTGGGGCTCCTACCAGGAGTCACCTGGGAAGGGAGTGCTACAAAGCAAGTGAGTGCTGCAGTTACGGAGAGCTGCCAGGACTCTGAGTATTGATTGCTGTGCTTAGGCTGGCACTGAGTTTCCCACAGCAAATGTCCAACTCTCTTTCCCCACTATAATCATGACTAACTTTGTAGCCCTGTCTGAGGCTGGTCACATGAGATGAGGTCTGTATTGTGTGACCTCTTCTAATCTCCCTGTAGCAGAACCTGCTAGAAAAATATGAGGAATAAGTGTGAAAAGTATTGTTCTTGGAAAAAGAGGAAGAGTAATGTACTCAGTTTTATTTCATTTTATTTTTAGAGGTTTTTAGCAAGCTTGGTTTAGCTCGATCTGCTTATGGGCAGGATGTTCAGAGAAACTGGAATGAATTCAATAATGTTCCATCATCCATCTGGGATCCTTCAGCTACAGATTCTGTACCCTCCTGGCCAACAAGCTCGAGTTCCCCAACTCATACAACTGCAGTAAGTATTCAGTCCAAATAGTGGTTTATTACTGTTACCAACCTGTTCTGTATGTGCCATCTAATTTAATTCAGAAGAATTGAGGGTGAAAAGACATCAACTGAAGAATAAAGGAAGAGGGAATTTACACATATTCATCTTGGTGTAGTTAAGTTGACATGGCTGTTGGACAAAGAGTTATTAGTCCCTCACTTGCGGATGATGAATCCATGTACACTGTTTCCCATAAAAATATTTCTCACAAGAGCACCTTGCAGCACTTAGAAAAGTGTGATCTGCTCCCACATCCTTCAGGTTTGCTCCTGTGCCTTAGCTGGACACTGCATATGTCACTTCCAGTTTGATAGGCAGTTGCAAAATAGCCAATATGGTAACTTCCACACTTTGATTCTGCTTTCTGAATCCAGTATTGCACCTGTTTGTAAATTAAAAAAGGTCCCAAAAAAGCTATTAAAAGACCTTAAATATATTCTTTTCAGTATTCAGAAACACTAAAGGACTGAACATAAGGTGAAGTCTTTAAATTGACTGCTAATTTCAATGAAGGTTTTGAGTATAGCAAAAGAAGAAGAAGAAAACCTCCAGCTTTACAGATTGTAGTGCTGCACTGTCATCCTTGTGTCAGACTAAAACTTACGCTGCAACAGCTGTCTTCACTGCCAGCTGAAATCCTTCTTCATGTTGACTTCTGAAAATGTTTTTGTAGTGAGTAAGAGGCAGTGTTTACTTCACCTGGGAGCAGTTCAGATGGAGTGGGGGAAGGTAGGGACAGGGGAAGCCAGAGAATGTCACACAGCTTCTTATAGACACAGGCTTGCTGATCATGTGGCTTGTCATGTGGCTACAACCAGAGCTGGAACCTCACTGAAACCATGTAAGGAAAGATGTTTGGATTTTGGTCACATGGAGGGCAGGTTTCTCAGCATTTGATAGAGGGAGGGCTTGAGGACAACCAGAACAAGCTCTCTAGCTCCTATTTCCCAGCTGCTTCTGAAAAATTTAGCAGTGTGCTTCAAGAAGCATCAAGATGGAAGCCAGACAAATGGTATAGATGAAGTGTCAGCTACTCCATTTAAGTACTTTGATTTGGGAGGAGACATTTTAGGAGCTAACTCAAGGAGAAGATCACTTAATAAACAAGAAGCAAGCAGCAAACTGACTGAAATATTCAAAGCTGTTATAAATGATAGTGATATTTTCAAGTGCTTATGTCAAGCTGGAACAGGAAAGCTTGGCTTTTCCTGTCACTGAGCCTCCTTGCTCTAGGTGCCTGATAAGAGAGCAGGTACCAGGCCAGGGCCCTGCCCTTTCCTCTCTTCTGGGACAAGAGCCAAAGCCATTGTTGCAAACAGCACTTAGGCAGTGGCTTCTGTGTTACCCTTTTTTTCTAGGAAGGTTTCTGGAGAGTTGATTTTGATTGTTCTCCTTCCTTATTCCTCTTGCTTTCTCCTTTTATGCACAACTCTGCTTCTGTGCTAAGTAGCATTTGCTTTCTGGATCCCATCTCCCCTCAGCCTTGCTGCCTTGCTAGCACTTCTCCCCAAGTTTCTTTCTGACCACATTCCCCTACTCCCTGTTCCTCTATTTCTCTGTGTGTAGTTCTGCCTGCCAGCCACTTTGTACCTCCTTCCGCCAGCTTTGAAAGGGCATAGCAGGTGCTTCTCTGCTGCTCCTTTCCTGGTTGCTTCTGATATATGAGCAAGTGCCTTTCTATCAGGACCTCCCAAACACTTTCGGGACAAGTAGGAACAAATAGTTCCTGGCTCTTGCCTGCAGCAGGAAATAGGGTGGACTTTTAGTGTGTTAGGGCTGGTGCCCGAGCAGCAGAGTGAGTGTTTCCTGCTTAGTAGTCTAATGCTTGTATAGCTTAAACATAACATTTATTTTTGTAACAGTAATAACTGTGACCCTGGTCTGGCTCAGTTTCTCAGTGACATTGGAGGGTCCTGATGATGTTGGCCTGCTTAACCCCCAAGTAATGCTCAAAACTCCTGTCAAGCCCTTGGTAGCAAATTCTGTGGTGTGTTAGCATCCAGCCAGTTTTGGGTATGATTAGTCTTGAGCCTATCTTCTTCATTCCAGAGCAGAGAATAAAAACCTGAAAGGAAGAAATTCTCAGATTCTACCTTGTTTTCTTTCCTAAAGGGATTTTTATTTAAATCTTCAGATGCAGGGTACCCTGATACTGGTTAACCTTTAGTGTGTGTTATCTAAGGGCAGAGATCGTGGGAAAGGGGTGCCCTATCTCCAGCCACTAAATCCAAACATAAGGATGTTTGTACCTTACAGCACTTACTCAACAAGTCCACTGCCTTTTGGGTGTATCAAGTTTCCAATATATTTGCAGATTGAATTTACAGGATATGTACATTAAATCTGTTGACACTGGGGTATGTAGTGCCATAAGCCCACATGTAGCAGGTTCTGTGCTAATATTAGCAGAAAGTTATGCTAACCTTTCTCATCTCCATCTTTGGCTGCTTCCGGGTATCACTTTCCACCACACCACAGGTCAGGTTCCTCTGCTTGCTGTTTGCTACTGTTTGGCCTTTAGTAAAATACAGTTGACAGAACCTGGGCCTTGTGTTCCTGCATGTGTTCTCTAGGCTTGCTGTACCTGTCCTATATATCCCAGATGCATTTGTGATGTGCTGGAACTCACCTGCATCGGCACCATGACCATTTGTCAGAGATTTCCAAGTGTCAAGGACAGACTTTCTGGAATTCAATGATAAGTGGCCAATTCTCCTATCCCCTCTCCCTTCATCTGGAGAAAATTTGGATGGGGAAAAAGTATATACTGGGAATATGGGTTAGGTACAGTGGGACTGAACACAGGTAGATTCATCCAAAACAGACAGGTCTGACTACAGGGAGATAAATTTGCAAACAGCCAAAAAGATCAAAAAACAACTTTGCTGTTCCCTTCCATTGCATCTTGAATTTTGTTGGTTTTTTGATACTTAAACCATGTTTATCTGCCTCATTCTAACTGGTTTGTTTAAGCTTAAATGTTCTGGCCCTTGTGTGTTGAATACTCATAGTGCTTAATTTAGCAGTGGTGTGGGGATGTCTCAGCTCAAATGAAAACAGCTTGAAAGCCTGTAATGGACTGCACTCTGCAGCCCGTGCAGCTCCCGGAGTGTTTGGCTGCAGGAGCAGCGTGGTTCCTCTGGGCACGCTCTTGTAAAGGGAGCTCAGAGCTCCATGTTGCAGTGAGGATGAAAGGGGTTCCAGAGCAGGCTTCTTGTTGCTGCTGCTCAGACAATTTTCTTTTTGGGGGGCTGTAAACAAGGTGAAAACTGAGGCTACCAAACTGCCACTTACCTTGTTCTGTCTTTACTGCAGTCGATCCTGGGCAACCCCAGTGGCCTGTGGTCCACCACTCCATTCAGCAGTTCCATTTGGTCAAGTAATCTCAACAGTGGCCTTCCCTTCACCACTCCAACAAACGCCTTGTCAGGCATCGATCTCATGGGTAGTGAAAACTCCGCCGCTGCTCCACCGCCACCCGCTGCTGCCACCGTTGCCAATCCTGCTGAAGACATGGGACAGACCTACAATCCTTGGAGAATTTGGAGCCCAACGATTGGAAGAAGAAGTTCAGATCCTTGGTCAAATTCACACTATCCTCACGAAAACTAAAGCAAAAAGAAAGAACTCTTATCCAGGTCATGATACAATTCTGAATGCAAATTTTTGAAATGTCATTTTCAGGCCATTGCTTCCCCCTGCCGCACTCCCCATGTCGGTCATGCTTTCATCACTCGCTCCTTTTTGAAGTCTGTCCTGCAGTATGGTAGTGTGAGATTGCAGATAAGCCTGGAAATGTCTGGGTGTGGTCACAAATCCCAACTACAGCTGAAGCCTGTAAATATGAACAGTTTCACATTTTACCATCTGCCATCTTTATTTAGGAAACAATTTGAACTCTAAAATGGTCCTGGCATGCAATACTTTCATGAAAAGTTTGGGTTTTTAAATTTTTTCCAGTGTTATCCTCCAAGTTCTAATTTAAAATCAAAAGGCACTTTGTGCTAAAATGCAGAGTATTTTTTTAAAATAAGGCTGTCTTTGTTAACACAGGTTGTAAGAATGTAAAAAAGGAAAAAAATCAACAAAAAATACCAACAAAACCAACACAAAACCTTAAGAGCAAAGTGGCTGAATGTAAGAGCATTCTGTTGAGACTGTAATACACTTTGTGCTGTTTGTACATTTGTAAACCTGAATGCATTTTTAAGTTGAACTGAAATGCACACAGCCAAGACTTGTGCAAGAAACAAGATACCATGTGCATTTCTTACAGATACAACTTTGAGTTGTACTTTAAAATAAATACGCTTTTTTCAAGATTTGTCTTCTGTAGTTCTGTTCCCCTTATTTTATTATTTTCTGAACTTGTGTATGCATGACTCCACTTGGCACAACCTTTGGGCCAAAATCTACTGCACACAGAGCCTGTGTTACCAGAAACTTCACTGCAGATGAAACCTGGCTTCTCAACAGCGTGGGTTTGTATTGCAGCAGAGAATAGAAACTGTTCTCAGGGTTATGCAGTGCCACCCACTTGAAAATTCACTGGATAGCAAAAAGCTGGAGAAATAACTACATTCTTGAGTTTCCAGGTATCAGGCATAAGAGCAGCTGCTGTTTATGCTACGCCCATACCTTTGTAACACTGTTCTTGCATGGGTCTGAACAAGAATGTTACTGTTCTTAGATACTATTTATCTGTCCCTTGAAGTTTCCATTCATTAACAGTAAGGCAAGCCCCACTGACTACATATATGCCTCTGAGCTGAAGCCAAGTAGAGATGAACCCTTCCATTGCCAGAAAGCATTAACAGACACTAGCACTGTAAATTTACTTATGACTCAGTGGCACTGCTACAAATTTACAGCAGCAGATGTTTATCAGAATCCATTCTGTAAAAGAGTAAGAACTGTATATTTTAGTTAATATTCCTTCTAGCATGAAGGTTTTGTATGCAACAAAATATGAGTGTCCCATTTATTTAACCAAGTGAGCCCCTTTCCAGCTTGCATTATGTGAACAAACTCTCCAAGTGTGAGGCTGCTGCCTTCCTGGTGCCACCAGCAGAAGCTCAAAGATACAGATCTCTCAAATAGGAACCTGCTGGAACTCCTTTGTTCTTAAAATTTGAGTACTTTTAGAGCCATGCAAGGTCATGAAATGTTCAACTTGGATTTGTATGCAATTTCCTTCTGAGAAACTGAGCAAACAAGTCTCTTACTGCATGGAAATAAAGAATAAGCAATTAAGCTCCTGACGTGCCAGGGCCTGCTTCTCTGCAAATGGTGCTTGGGAAGATAACTAGCAGTAACTTCAAGGTGAAAGGAGCTGCTTAAGGTCATATGCCACCTCTTTTACCCAGCAGGTGTTTACATTGGAATTGATTCCATGGAGGATAGAAGCAGAAATTAATTCTGAGATGCTAATAGTCTGCAGTGGTTTAATCAGTGAGGACAGGAATAAAAAAATCTGGTTTAATAACATTTCCTTTTGAACAAGACAAGGCAAAACACAAGTAATTTAGATGCCTTTCTCTGTCCCCTCCCCTTCCCCCCAAAATTGTGAGGCATTCCCTTGTGATAATGCAAATAACCTTGGCCACTGTTAAAATACTCTTAGTTCTTGTTTTGGAAGAGCTTCCTCTTGAGCACCAGTTAAACATAAGTTCCAGTGAAATGACCTGAACTGTGGAGATTTTTGACACACAGTTTTCAGTTTCCTAAGAGGGGAAAAATCATGTCTTTCTCCCAAAGGAAATATCCAAGGCCTAAACACTCCCTGAGAGTCCTATCTTGTTTCTCCAATGTAATTTTGGAGAGCACCTTCACTTTGTTTTGCTGACTTAAAGAAGGCAAAAGAGCTGCCTTAAAGAGAGTCATAATTGCAATGGACAAGAATTTGGGTGAAATAAAATCTAGGCAAAAGTCTGGTATAACTAAAGAAACCTCTGTGTATGGTAAGTACAAGTACAAGGCAGCTTTTGCTGCCTCCTGCTGAGGTCCTTACTTGCCAGCTTCTATGGTACAGTTACTCTTGACATGCGTTGAAGACTCTTAAGCAGCAGGTGAGGTGGTAATATGACAGAAGCATCCACAATCACAGAGTAATGGAGAGGACAGACCTCTTGTGATCTTATGATGAGGTAAAAATAAAAGGGAATGAAATTTTGACAAAGCACATGCAGTCTTGGATGAAAATCTAGATGGGGTTGAAAACATTGCAGCGTGCTGGGAGGACAACCTGAGCATGGGGAGATGCAGGGTCAAAAGCTCAGCAGCAAGGTGACTGCAAAAGCAGCATGAACGAGACTGAAGCTCAGACATGAGGGAAGTTCTGTCTGAAGTAAAAAGACCAGAGGAAAAATATCTTTAAGTCCTCAGAAGACAGGCTGTCCTAGAAACCATGGAGCTCACAGCTTTGGATCATTTGAAACATTTCTTTGGAGCAGAATCAGGGCCAATCTGCCATGAGTCACCTCTGCTCTTCCAGACCTGGAAACTAATGGGAGTGCAAAGTTCCCAGCAAGGAAAAGAAACAAGAGAAACAATTACTATTAATTTTGGTAATTAGTTCAGTGCTCCTAAAGGGCAGTTCTGGCCTGTTACTAAAATCAGGAAGCCTGAGGTGGGAAGTATGGCCCTAACATGTGAAATCAGTTTAATTATCATGAGCTCTATTTCCAAAAGCTCTTGAGAGGTACTGGACACTTCATTAAAGTGTAAGGCTGTATCAGAACAGGATCTACAATTCCAGTCAAGGGACAGTGAGTGTTTATTTAACAGATAGAGACACTCTGGGCCCAGCTCTGTCAGCAGCAGTGCAGGATGTGGCTGGGCCACTGCCCTGTGAGAGAAACACGGAACTGGGGGAAGCTCCAGGGCAATGTAGGATGAGAATGTGAGTGAACAGCAGACTGCCAACACTGGAGCACCGCAGTGAAATTGTACAGAAGTTGTGCTCTGCACTTCAGCTGACAATGAGCTGTGCCTGACTGAATGAGAGGTAAAAAGAGGAGTACACAAAGTATGAAGCTGTCTTTCGCTGACACTATTTCACCCAGATGTTTTAACACAAAGTACAGCTTTAACCGGGCTTTGTCTGTTTTCCCAACCTGTAATTATGAGCAAGTTTTCTGAGTTCTGGTGTTTTGGCCTTATGAAATAACTGCAGCTCTCAATGAGTCAGTTTGTTAGAAGAGGGATTGAAAATAACCCAGCTTCTACTGTGTGGCTGGTGCAACTGGAAGAGCATTCAGTCACCTTGTGTTAAACAGGTTCTGCTTCAAAACAGTCTTTTGCCCAGAACCTGTTTTTGTCTAATGCCACTCACTGATGGACCTAATGTTCAGCTGTGCTTTAGTCACGTACATCCTAAAGCAGTCTTCAAGATGATGGGATCAGCATGCTGTTCAGCAGTCCTCTGAACACAACTTCTAACCATGCTTGCGGCTCCTAGTGTGTTGCTTCATGCTGTGTAATCCAGCAGCAAGCAGGGCATGACTTTTTTATTTGTGAGTATATATATATATATATATATATGGAACATGAGAACTGTCCTGAACAAAATTTAACTTTTTTACCTTTTTTTGGTTTTGAGCAGAACTGTGTACCAGTGACTGCTCAGATCCGAGGACATCAGTTGGATCAGTTGATCTTAAACAGCAGATTACATTGTACCAAGAGAAGTGCAGAAAGCAGAGGGAAGTGTCAGTACAGATTTTATGTCCTCTTTATAAGAAAATCCCCTTGAGATGTTTCTGTCAAGCTGGGATCTCAAACAGTAGTCCTCCAGAAAGGACCCTATATCTGAAAATTTACTGTGCTCTCTATTTGCCTATTGTGAAGCAAATGTTTGAGTCAGAGTGTCATTAGCACTGGATAAAGTGGGATCTTCAGGAGGTACACTGACTCTCCTGAAATTTTACAAGATAACACTCAAGTAGTCCTTGAGTGGCAGCAGGAAGTGAGTGGGTTGTTCTCACACTGCAGTAACAGGCTTCACATGGGACTCTCTTGCAAGCTGTGAAAAATCACAGCTCAATTACTTGCCCTAAACAAGCCAGAGGATCTGGAGTGTAGCATCCATAAGAGAGAAAAAAGGTATTGGCTGGGGGAGGGCACCAAGGGAGTGGGGGTGGGTGGAGAGACAATCAAATAGATACAGGCTTACCATTTTATAGTTAAGGGGTTAATAAAATTTTCCCAAAGGGAAAAAAAAAAAACCAAAACCCACAACACAAAACCAATTAGCTATTCTGGAAAGTTTCCTGAGTGTTTTTAGTATGAGTCCATGGCAGGATGAAATCACTTGTGTTTCAGCTTAGTTACAAGGATCTTGCTGGGAAACAAGTGTACCAGGAAAGCAACACCTGGACAAGCTTCCGCCTCACCCACTGTCACTCCCTGGCGCACTCTGGAGTTACTGTCAGGGAAGACACTGCTCACCGGAGAGAGAACATTAACTTGCTTTATGGCAATGTAGGACACAAGAGAAGCCAGTGAGGACGGCCCACTGCCTGTCAAGAGGGAAATATGCAGAAGCTGTAATCAGAGGAGAGACTGAAACACTCCTTCAAGTGGCTATTGCTGGCTTTCTGGAAGGGGGAAGGACTTTTATCCCCTTTGGCTTTCCATTGCCTGTCTTCCTGCTCTAGCCTGTCCTTATCAGTCAATTACCAGCAAAATCCTGCCAATGCTGAAGAGTCTGACAACAAAGAATGAAGCAGGTCCCTAAAAACTACACAACATTCTTCATTAAATGGGTATGACTCAGCTTACAGCTCACAGGGGAATTCCTGATGTGCTAGAAATCTATTTGGACAACAGTAATTTTAAGGAATATTCATTTATGTCTTATCCCAAACCAGGAGTTTATTCCTATGAGCTTCTGATGCAGGTCTAGCTGCCAAACCTAGCCCACATTTGCTCATCTGCCAAATTCTGTTCTGTGGCTGAAGACTGGATCTCCAGTTCAAGGGAGGGGTGGGGTAAAAATCAACAGATCTTAAGAACACATCAATAGTATCTTAATGCTTCAGTTTGTATAGTTTGTATAGTTTGTATAGTAAACTATACAAAGGCCATGGCAGAAAATATTATATTAATGCTTTGAAATAATGGGGAGGCACACAAGGAATAAAATAGTTCAGCTGCATTTAGCAAGTTAGTGAGAAATTCAGATTTCATGTGCATGTGAGGAAGGGAGGTTGGAAAAAAGAGGTTTAGATTGGCAGAGAAAACTTCTTCACAAAGAGTTGTCAAGTATTGGAACAGGCTGCTCAAGGAAATGGTGGAGTCACCATCCCTGGGGGTATTTAAAATACATGTGGCACTTGGGGACATACTTTAGTGATGGACTTGGCAGAGTTAGGTCAACAGCTGGACCTGATGATTTGAGGAGTCTTTTCCAACCTAAATGGTTCTATGGTTCTGTTTCTATAAAAGATGGTCTTTTCTTTGAAGCAGCTGAACTCAACATTTTAAAGAAATGCTCCAAAAGGAAAATTCATGACAGCTCAAACAGAAAGCAAACACCCACACTACAACTATCAGCACACAGAATATCTCATGGTTATTCAGAAATTAATTTCAGATGTGAAAATGTGGGAGCTGGGCACTGGCTGTCAGTTGAACCCACAGTTCCAGGTATGTGGAATGAGAATGAGGTGCATTGTGAGCTGACTTAGTGCCCTTGCATTGATCAACTGCATGAAAAATCCATATGGTGCAGTTATTAGAACAATAAAAACTGAATATTGCTCAAGTCAGCTGGTTCAGCACCAGAGAACTTCAGGAACGGACAATATTTGTCCTGACTTAGCAATTTAATGGAGCCTCCTTGTGAAAAGACTGATTTAGTCTGTACAGCAATAATTCATGGGGGGAAAAAAAGGCTTTTAGGAACTCTGATTAAATCGGCACACTGGAAAACACTTCCCCAAACTCAATAAATTTGAGTAATGCCGTTTCCTCCCTTTGCAGAGTGAAGAATGAGTTCCACTATTGGAACAACAGCCCCCCTCTGTGGCTGCAAACAGCAATCCGGACACCACAGCAGTGCCAGTGGCTTTGGGATTTCCTCTAAAGCTTTTCCTTACACTTTTTCCTGAAAAAAGCAGTTCAACTTCAGTAGTATCATTTTACTTTAATTAGTTGTGCATTGGGAAAATAAACACTCCTTTTCCCACTGTCAGGCTACACAGCTACTGTTCCTCAATAGTGATGTGCCAGGAGTCCTGAAGAAAGAGGAACTGGAAAGTTCTTGCAGTTCAGTAGGGAAAGTCCACAAACCAGGGCAAAAACCAGTCATACCAGGCTTTTACTTCTCTTCAAGCATAGAATCACAATGCGCCAGACAAGCCTAATGCAATCAAACTATTTATTTCCTGTATTTATTCTGGTATTTCTTTCATCAAACTAAAAGGAACAACTTTTCTTTCTTTCCTCTTCTGCATTCATATGTTCAGTATCTCTTTTTCTAGATCTGCTCATCTCACAAAATTATTTTCCCAATACAGAATAATTGAAAGGATTCTGTATGTTCAAGACAGCTCCTCCAAATCACATGGAACATTTTTAAAACTCATTTCTCCACCCCTATTTGAGAAATTTTATGCAGTTATTTTGTACTTTTGTTCAAATCTCCAAACACACACGTTGGTTTCGGCTCTCCCCCGCTATCTTTCCATCCTCTTTATCCTTGTGAAAGGCCTTTGCTGAGATTTTTTTTTCCAGGGCTCTGCATCCTCTCCCCTTAGAGCATTTCAGTTCTTACTCTTCGTGCTGTCCCACTAACTAGTTCCAACTCCCAGCACCTGACAGGGCAAATGATTTACTCACCATCTATATTCCTTCTCTTACTCTACCTTATTAAAATGGAAATGTTATTGCACTGTGTGCTGCTGTGTCTTTTTTCCTGAGACCCAAAGGAGCCCCATGACTGTCCCGTGCAGGACTGAGGTCACCTACATACCAAGATTCATGAATAAATATTGGTTGTACAGAGAAGGGCAACCAGACTCATGAAGGGTGTAGAGAACATGTTTTATGAGACACAGCTGAGGGAGCTGGGGTTGTTTAGGCTCAAGAAGAGGAGGCTCAGGGGGAACCTCATTGCTCTCTACAACTGCCTGAGAGGAGGCTGTGATAAGGCGGGGGCTGATCTTCTCTGCTGTGCCTTCAGTGAGAGGACCAGAGGAAATGGCCTTAAACTGAGACAGGGGAGATTCAGATTAGACATTAAAAAAAATTCACTGTTCAGGTGGTCAGGCATTGGAATTGGTTGCCCAGGGAGGTGGTGGAGTCACCATCCCTGGAGGTGTGCAAGAGGTGTGTGGATCTGGCGCTGGGTGATGTGATTCAGTGGTTTAGGGGTTGCAGTGATAGTGCCAGGTGGGCAGTTAGACTGGATCACCTTGTAGGTCTCTTCCAACCTTGATGGTTTGATGATTCTATGATTATTCTATGATTAAAGGAAAGACCATATTCTTTAAAGAAAAACCCAGCCTAGGTCTAAGTGCCTTCAAAGCTTCCGCCCCTCTCAGTACCACTTTTCTATTGGATTTTAGCCCTGACTCGTGGGTCAGCTTTTCAACAACCAACTGGCAGCATCAGCACAGTCCCTGCACCTGCAGAACACTGCAGTGGCACTTGAGTACCAATACAGGGGATGACCCTGAACCACCCCCACACGCCCACACATGGTCATTCTCAATCCCTGCAATTCCTTCCTTAGAAAAGCTGCCCACCTTTTTAGTAGCACAATTCACCAGTTTTGTATTCTCTAACTAACTATCAGTCTTGATCTATGAAAACAAGAAAAGTAATCATATTGCTGTCTATCTACATCCACAGCCTGACAGTAGACAGGAATGTATCAATAAAACAAAATCAGTAATAAAAAAATCCAAAGAAAACAGCTACAGTTTATTGATGAGCCATTGTCTTTCAGGTTAACTACTTCCACCACAGAGACAAACTCAGAAGTTAGTTCAAGTACTCTGTGCACAATCTGCATAAACATCATAATCCTCATCTTCTGAGGACTCAAATGATGAGAGCCCAAGAAGAAATAAAGAAGTGAATACTCAGAGAAGGGGAAGTAGAGATGTGACACAATGGAAAACACCATAAGGGCACTAAATAAATCAACTCAGAGCTAACACTTCTGACAAACACACTTCCAAAAATGCAAATCATTAAAAAAAATTGTGCAAATGCATGTGGAAATTTCGTGCTATGTTTACGCTGCCCTTTCACAGATATAAGGTAGAAGCCACTGTTGAGACAGGATGTGAGATAGGGCTGGGTTTTCCTATCACTAAGTACAGATATATTGAGGCTTCTAATTCAGGTTGGTAAGGCTTGAATCTATCTGGTTGCTCAATCTTACCTAATAACTGCCTGTTTGATTAAGTAATTCTCACTTCTGTGCCTGTCCAAGCAGGACCCAGAAAATGAGTTTCTCTGGCCTCTGGGTAGCCTCACCAGCCAAACAGCAATGCTCACAAAATGCAAGCCCCACTCCAAGAACCCTGTTCATGGAGGGAACATTTAGGCCACAGAATTACAAACAAGAGGCTGTTTCTTGCCTTCACCCCAAACTGTGAAAAACAGGTAGCTAACCTAGGATAAGCCCAAGAAACCGTTTGTCCCTGGAAATGCCTCACGGCATTTCCTGCCTGCCTTACTGACAATACCTCCTGGCAAAATTAGACGTCACTTTCCCATCTCTCCACTCAGAAAAATCCTCACTGAGTTCCCACAACCTAAACCAGGAGCACCTCACTGCCTTACTGAAAAAGCTACCTGGAGTTGCCTTCTGAGGATGACTGAGGGAAAGGCAGAGAAGCAAAGAACAGAAAAAGAAGAGCCCAGTTTCCTGCATCCTGTGCAACAGCTCATGCAGTGAAGCTGCAACAAGAGTTTGGAGAGGAAGGACCATGCCTGCTGCTGATGGATTTCTGAGGACTGCAAAGCATCAGAGAGACTGGAACAGGCAGCTCTTGAGGACCTTGTCCACAAGCCATGTTACTCAACCAGGTGTGACAGACGTGGCTGGGGTAAGGCTGTAGCAGTGCCTGCAGGGCCAGAGACAAATCCCGGTCTCCCAGCACTGGGGTGAGAGAAGGAAGCCCAGGCTGAGGTGAGTCTCACTGACAAACTTCCTTATTAGCAATTCCCAATACAGAAAGCCTCAGGAAGATCATCAGGCAACCAAGACACCTACAAGTTGGGCAAGCTATAGGTTGCAAGTGTCCTTTGTAGATTTAGTCAAAGTGGCTCTTGCAAAGCTTTGCTGATGGCAGCAGTGGAGACAGAATCTGGAGTGTGCAACTCACTCCAGATCCAGCAACACAGCCAAGGATGAAAGGTGGATTTTGTGTGCTGAGTCAGCTCACGTTACCCCACAGGACCAATCACAGATAGATACATATGATACATAGATACACATGATAAACACAAACATTGCCCATTTCCTCAGTAAATAAGCACTCTACTGGCTGATATTTCTTAATAAGCTTTACTCTAGCTCCTGCCATCAGCCACGTCACACAGGTGTTCCAAAGTGATCCACTTCCAGAGACTAATCCCACAGAGGTATTGTAAAGCTGTATTTTCCACACAGAAAGTTCACCTTTTTTTGAAGAACTAGAAGTGTCACGAAAGAATTCTAAATCTAGCAAGGAACTGAGAAAAGTCAGAGACTCCTCTTCAGCCATTTGCCTACAGACCTTGAGGTTGTGGATACGGCCACAGCATTTCAAGGGAACACCCACTCACTCACACAACGTGAAACTAAAGCTGATTCAAAATATATATTTGTGTGCTGTGAATCCAAGGCCTGACACACTCAAGGGAAATTTGGTCAAAACATAACATGAAGAACATGGAATGAAACACCACGGTAAGAGGAACAGAATGGGGCAGGAATACCCCCGAATGAGAGAGTTCTGATGTCAGAAAAAAATACAGAAAAACCCATCAGAAGAACTGTATCCTATTGCAGCTAACGAATGCTTTTCCAGACCCGACAGATGTCTCTCAAACACCTAGGCAGGATCACCTCATGTTTGTTACAAACCTATTTTACCAACATTTTCAGAGCATTGCTATAGCAGCAGTTAGTCTCAATGATTTCAATGCTAGGTTCTAGCGCCATCATCTGCCTGATACCAACATCAGTTGGTGGCAATTCTGTCAACATCTTGATATACCTAAAAAAAAGTGGGTTATTTCAATCTGCTTTTCAGGACTTCTCAAATCTCTACTGTATGCTTACAGCAGCATTTTGAGACATGGCTACAATTTAAGCAATATGTAGACAACTATTAAGAGCACTTAAAAGCTATCTTGCCTTAATGTAATGTTTTACTGCTGTTATTTTATGAACTCCAAAGATCAACTTGCTTCTGTTTCAAAATGGAAATTGCAGGTGCCACCAATGTTCTGAGCCAATGGAAAACTAAAAGATAAGCAGCCACCGGAGTACGGTCTTTAGGATGTTTCACTAAGTGCGGGACCTAACAAACACTACAACAGGACTCTCAATCTTGCCAGATTAAAGGATGCTACATTCCCAGCACATTTCCACAAGAGATGCTGCACAGTGGGAAAGCAGATGGTCCGTGCTGCCAAGCAGCCCTTGCCCACGAGGAGCAATGTTTGAGGGAACGTGTGTGAGCACCACACCACCAGGCCAGCCTCGCTTCCACAGCGGCCTCCTTCCCTCCTTCCTTCCCTCCCTCCCTCCCACCACTCTCTCTGCCCAGAGGAAGGCAGTGGCCACTGCTGTGGGGCCACTCTGGCTGGCCAGCACACCCAGTGTAGGTGGGAATATGGAGGTGGCTGCAGGTGGAAGAGGGCGAGTAGGAATCCTGGCCACGCCATGGTGCTCCCAAACCTCCCCCATGCGCCTGTCACACAGAATCAGAGCATTCTGAGTTAGAAGGCACCCACAAAGACCATCGAGTCCAACTCTTCAGTGAATGGCCCATACAGGGATCAAGCCCACAACCTTGGTGTTATTGACACCACGCTCCTGGGAGTTTCCTGTGGTAACCAAGGTTATGGCCATTCCTGATGTCTGGTCCTGGGGCACAGGCTGAAAGGCCTCCAGTCCCAGGTGACCCCTGTGTCCATGTTGGTCATTCTCGTTACTTACCCGTTATTTGCTTACCCCTCATCAAATCACGTTGTGAATAAATGGATAAACTGCATCCATCCCGAATTGTGAAGGGTAAAATATTTTATGAATTGGGAGAGAAAGTGTGCCTGACATTTAAAGCAATGTGAGAAAAAGAGGTTACTGTTATGTTTTCCCCTTCACTGCCGATAAGTCTTGTAGTTCATTGGGAAGAGCTATTTTAAACAAACCCACATGCAGTCAGCAACAATATACAGATCCAGAGTTTCTGAGGTGGGTCTTAGAAATATTTAGGAATTCATAAACTGAAGAAGGCTGAAAAAGTTCACCCGTGGTCACCAAAATTGCCTACAGTTTCTTCTGATGAGGACTCTTTCTCTGTTTTAAACATGGTTTGCTATTTTTTGTTGTACCCTTCTTGGTTTTCTATTCTCTGTTGCATTTTTGTGTTTCATCTATTAGTATTTCCTCTCCTTTGTCAGAGTACACATTTCAGACTTTAGGCTATTTGTGGCATCAGGTAATCCCTTCTGAAGTGCTGTTGGTGCCTCTACACAGATGCCTGTATCAGCACTTCAAGCCCTGCCTGAAGACTTCAGCAAAAGTCATGGGAAAAAGATGGGAGTTCTGCTCCACAGCAAAGCACTTGGTCATTGCTGCTCCCAGCAGCTCCCTGTGGGATCATTCACAGCCCATGGGCACACACAGGCCCTTCACACAGCCACAGGTCCACAGGCAACCCAGACTCATGGTCACCACGGGTTCCGCACAGAGCAATCATTATGGAGGCACATTCACCACCTTCAAACACACAACATCTTCTCATAGCTCAGAATGCCTTTTAAAGATGTTAGATTTTCAACCATTTTTTAAACACCCCACCTTTTTAATTTAAGAATAATACTGGTAGATACTTTTTTGACACCAATTAGAAATTTTGAAATTTAGAGAGAGAGAGAGAGAGAGAGGGACAGAGACTTTATTTAATTTGAAATCAAAATGACAATCAACAAGGACAACCTATCCCTGCTGAAAAGCAGCCCAACTGCTCAAGCTGCTGGAAGGATGAGTTGGCTCAATGGGAAGCAACAGTAGAGAAAAAATTCTAATGGAAGGAAAAGTGAAAGAACCGAGAACAAAACTCAGGAAGTTCTTACAGAACTTCTTCATTTAACTGCTGCTGCACAACGTGTGGCATGTGGGACAAGCTGGTGTCTCACTTAACTACAGAAAATTGGTAGCAGCTGTTCTTTAGCAGGGGTTAGAAGTAACTACTTCCGGACTTCACATCTGTGTGAAATGTCTCCCTACACAACTTGGCTTTATATACTCTCCAACAGGTAAAAGTGTATCAAGTCAAAGAGCCTGAAAGTGTTTATTTTCACTTACCATGAACACATTAAAAGCAAACCACTGTTATTCTTGTCAGTTCTTTATTGGTTTTCATCCTAAAGACTAGCACATTTACAGCATACATGGATTGGATGAACTAGAATATATAAAACAGTAGCCATATGTTTATGATATATTAATACTGCCCAAAACCAAATAAATAAAAATATTTCAATGCACAAAGCTTGGCAAATACAGTCGTGTTGGGACAAAACTGTGTCATATTATACAATAATTTTACACGTATAAATGAAACGAAAGGCAACTGTGCTGTAGGTACTTTCACAGAACATACACAGAACATACTTGGCAACAGTTTTCTTCTTTTACCTTTGTATGTTTTATAATTTAAAAAATGTACTCAAAAAAGGAACATTAGATAGAACTTCATTTTACAGTAATCCTTAGATTCGCCTCTCCTGTGCAACAGAAAAGCTCCCTTCCCCCTTGTGAAGGTCCCATGTGGATTTCATGAGTCACAGCTTTCCTGGAGGAACTGCGGGAGCCCTCGCTGTCGGTGCTGCCCTTGGGAGGACCCCGAGCTGTGCATCCCGGCAGCGCCGTGTCCAGGATGCGCCACGGGGCCACCGCGCTCGGCGCGTCGGCACAGGCAGCACAGCTCCCCGAGCACAGCCCCGCGGCACCTGGGGCTGCACCTCCACCACACGCAGACAAAATTCAGCAACTTTTTCAGATTACATAAGCATACAAAATAAATAAAGGATTGCTAAGCTCTAGAGCAGGTCTAATGATTGTTGGCCACCACCTAAGAGAGTGGCGCTGCTAATGGTTACAAGAGACATCTTGTTATTTCCTTCTGAAGCTGAACATCGGAAGATTTTTAGTGTAACAATACAGGACTTAAAATTAACCATGTTTGAAGTACACAAAAAAAAATCAACAACTCATAAAAACTAAGGGATACAAAGAGCACAGTTTATACAAAAATAAAGTAGCATTTAATAATGGGCCAGGGACTGAAGGCTGAGCAGAACTAATGGAATAACATGTCTAAAGAGATCCCATTGAAATTTTTTTTATCCTACATTTGTTTACTTATTAGCAAAAAATGAAACAAAATTATCATTTATTAATTGGCAAACAGGATTTGCAACATTTCCAAGGGACTGCTCTACTGTAGATGATTTGTTCAGACCTGGGGTAGGTACAATACATTGCTTTTGCACAGAATTCCATGTTTTGCTGTCCTAGAGAGTCTGAAATAATGGTAACAGCCTAGTTCAGCAGAACTCTCTGACCTGGCTTTGTGACATGCTGCTCAGTGATAAACTGCAAAAAGCAAAATGCAAAAACTGCTGGACCTGTAACCCCCAAAACTACATGGGAGCAGAATGAACATGGCTGATTGATAGAGCAGTGACAGCACAGACAAACATCAGTGAGAGGGAGAAAGAAATCAGAAAACAGCCATATACTTACCTGGCTGTTGCTACTCCCACAAGAATAAATGGGCAGATTTTTTCTATTCTAAAACTTAGATCCTTAGAAACCAAGAAGGAAAGGACGGTGTGCTGAATGAAACTAGCTAGAAATTATTTGATCCTGTTAAAATTTGGAAATGAATGTTTAGCTGCTTTATAAAATGCTATCTTAGCTTCGAAGGCATTCTTTGGGAGATAATTTCTGAAGAGATCTGTTGAACATTTTTTATCAAATGCTATCTAACTGACCACCTTTTTCATAAGCTAGAACCCACCTGTGGTTCTCAGGCACAAGCAGTAGCACTGAGCAGCTCCTTTCTATCAACACAGGGCATTGCTACATTCCTCAGAAATACCCTGACACCAGTCACACTTCCCCCCACCAGGATTCTCAACAGGTGAAATGCGAAGGTAAACAGAAACCAATTTTGGTTTTGGAGCAAGAGGAATGCATTGGGCACTTTGGGCATTTTTGTAATGACATACAAAAGCAATACAGAAAAATCGTACGCTGACCAAAATAATGTAACACCCCAAGATACTAATGCTTACAATCCAGAAGTGATATAAAAAAACCATGGGTAAAAATGTGCTAATTAATATACAACACCATGGAATATACTGAACATGTCATGTGCAACATCAACAACTTGCTTGTTGCACTTGCCTTAGAGTGGGGAAGGGCATGGGGAACTGTTGCTGACATTAATAGTTAAGCGTCATGATGTTTCTGAAATACTTTTTAAAATGAGTTGTGTGCCCAAGGCCTTATCTGCCAAAGGTGACAGGAATTTGTTTTATTTGAACAGAATTATAAACCAGACCTCACATGTCTGGCCTTTTATATGTTGTTAATTTGACACATGAAGATGGCATCCTATGTACAATAAAACAATTATTTCTCCTGGCCCTTATTGTGCCGATTTTTTTTTTAATTAAACCCCCTTTTATCGATTGTAACAATGCATTCTACAGTTACTAAACTGTCTAGGATCCTTTTTATTTACAGCTTCTGAGTTTTACTCTCAGTTTTAAAAAGTTTAGGAAAAGCTCAATCTCAAATCAACTCAGTATAAAAAGATGTTCTGTGGAACAGCTGCCTAAATGCCGTTCCTAGAGTCCTTGCCCATCCAGGAGGTACCTAGCTATTTGCATATAGGTAATTATTAAGTAGCACAATATCTGCTCATCTTACATACACTGAAGGCTATTTAAATGGGCAGAGAGTCATCACACTATTCTCGAGCTAAGGTGTCAGAATAATTGTTACTATAGATTCCAATTTGGTAACATGCTCTGTATGACCTAGCGAAACGTACAAAAAGGTTATTTATGTCTTCTGGATGACGAAATCATGTGTTAATCTAGAGTGTACCCACATGTTTTAATGGAACAGTAATTAAAGGACATAGTATGCTTATGTTTCAACTTTTCCATAAGTTCCTTCTGGAGGCCTGTAATACTTTGGGAAAGCCTTCAGTTGCAGGGAATTAAATGCATACTTGCGACATCCAACATTCTTCATTGTATTTTCTCGGCGACAACCCTCACTGGGGAAAAAAAACAAGCACAAAAAATGACAGCAGTAAAAGGGGAAAAAAAAGAAAAAAGACTTAAACTAAGATGAAATGAACTGGTTATTTTATAGCATTAAAATAAAGTCGGTTCTATTTAATGAGCGTTTAATTAATTTGCCACTGCAAATATTAAAAAAATGACTCATCATACAATGCTGGTAAGAAGCACACAGAATGGACACAAGCTATGTCTGATCGCTAGTTTTGCATTTCTAGAAAGCAGCAGCACATCTACCAAAAAGGTTCTTTCGTGCCGGTTTCATGTATTTCAAGGTACACTGTTGTGGAGTTCACATGCCATTCACTGCACAAGGGATCCCAAGGGATTGCTTATAAGCAGTTCTGCTAACTTACTAACACATAAAGCTGAAAACCAAAACCTGCTGATCTCTCTGTAAGAGCTTTAAAGTAATTTTATTGTTCCCTGTATATCAGTATTGTAAGTACTTACTTCAAGATTAGAGCTGATACAAAAATAATGTATGACTTTCCAGTTATCTCTGCATGCATAAATGGACTTGAAAACCAACAGTCTAAAAAGAAGTCCTAATCATGAAATAGCAGTGCAAAAAAGACTGGCTGCATTGACAGTCATCACCCCAAAGAAACAAAGCTGTGCAGAATTTAATTTTCCCCCAACGTTTTGGTGCAACTGCCCCACATTACAAAGAGGTTCTGTGCTACAATAGAAAACTACTCCAGTTATAAGGCTTCTTTACACTTGTAAATCTAATTCAGAGTTCCTTTGATTATATCCAAAAAACAGACATACAAAGAGGAAGCACTATGTTTTAAACACATATTATAAATCAATTTAGGCTTGCAGGAGAATGTCTTTCCCTGATTGAGGACTGGAACCTAAACAATGAATACTAGACCTTCATGGCAAAGTGTACAATACAGCATCTTATGGTGGAAATGACACATTAGTCCTGTCTTGGAGATGGCTGCAGCATCTACCAGGTAAGGTGAGATCATCTGATTCAAAAGAAGGGTTTGGATTCTGGTTCAGTTTGAAAGCTCTCGTGCTCTTACAGACCTCACCGTTCTTCTAATTTTGGTTCATGGAACTGGCTGTAACTGTTCTGTATGTAACACCTAGTTTGGCTTCATAAAATATAGTAAATTTTTTTTTTCTTTTTGCTTTAAGGAACAGTTTAACTAAGTTTGAAATTTGTCTCCAGAGCACATTCTGTGCTTGCCTTTTATAGAATGGATCATCTGTGATGACACTATTTTTCTGGCACTGGTTTGTGTTTCAAAGCTCCCCCGACGGCTGTTGCAGCCAAAGAGATACATCAAAAGTTTGCACAAGTCATACTTCGGAGTACTAATAAAAGCAGTAAGTTTAACTGGCAAATATGGGATGCTAGGTGAGCATTTTGACTCCAAAGTGAATCATTCTCTTTATAACACATTTCACAGCATCTGGTTATTGCACGTGTCCCTCATGGAGCAGTGACAAAGATGTATTTCACACATTTCACATGCCATCTTCCTTCTCTTGGAGGCACATAAGCAGGATGCACTACTGCATCTGAAATCTGGATGCCTTAACAAAAGCACAGACCAGGCTCCAAAAGGAAAAAAACCCCAAACTTGTCCCCACCTACGTTCAAGAAAAAAATAAAAAACCTACATTGTTTTCACAAAGCCTAGGCTTTCATTCCAAATGGTTTTAAGGTGGTCTTACTGCAACGCTAGTGGTAATCACAAGCAGCACCTTCAAACAGATTAACAATCTCAGGGAGTTCAGTGGATATACCTGCCACCTTACTACCAGAGGGTGGCTGGACACTGGAACAGGCTGCCCAGGGAAGTGGTCATGGCCCCAAGTCTGCCAGAGTGCAAGAAGTGTTTGGACAACGCTCTCAGGCACATGCAGGGATGGCTGAGCCAGGCCAGGAACTGACCGTTGATCCTCGTGGGTCCCTTCCAGCTCAGGATATTCTGTGATTCTACTAAAGTTACTTTCACATCTGGTTAGGCTGAACCCAGGACACTCTCCACATTGCAAGGTCAAGGCCGCAGTCCAACCTGACAACTGCTCACTTTGTAAACAGGTAGCCTGGGGCACCCAGAGCAAACAAACCAGTGCTAAACAGAAAGAAGAGATGATGGGTATGGAGACACAGCAGTATCAGGCATCAGCACAGCACAGGGATATGTCCAAAACCTGATAAACCTCAACAGCAGTAAGGATGTACCAAAACTAATTGCAGCTAAAAATAAATAGGATACGTGCTTTATATATATAGATATATAAACATATAAGTCTTTGTGGGGTTTTTTTTTTGTTTTGTTTTGTTTTTTCTTTTAAAAACAAAATTGGAAGAATAGTGAGGAAAATTATTAAGAGATAGTGTACTGTACAGTCTGATTTCATGAAGACACAAATACAACCACACGCTTTTTTTTAAGTTAGAATTATTAAATCCAAATTTAGGATTTAATTCTGATTTTTATTCTAACTGTACTTTTTTGGTTTTTTATTTCAGCATACTTCTCTCAGCAGCTCTCAATTCCATTAAAATTGATAATAAAAGCTAAAGCTACCTATGTCTTTTGAGCAAGTTAATAATAGTAGAAAATACAAATCACAGTACTAGTTCTCCTCAGAAGCCCAATGTCATCTCAGGCACCAAGCGAAGTAAAACTCTTTATGAATTTATCAAACTACATTAAATGAGGTTAGTTTTTTTATCAGCTATTGCTATTGACAAGCTCTGCCAGACCACAGCAGCAACAAAATCTTTCAGTTTAAACAGGCCTCCCTTAGTTTGACGTTATATATAAATGACAATCTAATTTCATCTGCAATTACTCTCCATCACTAAACTAGGAAGCCACTTTCGTCTCACCACTTAAATAAATGTTAACTTACCATTGCTCACTTATCACTAAGTCCCTATCAGCATCATAATTTATTAAAGCTGTGCAACGCTTAAAAATGGAAGTAACACTAATATTTAGTCTAATGTAATTAAAATAAAGCCGAGTGGAAAACCTGAAACCCACCTACAAAAGGAGTTAACTGATACCTCCCTCTTCTTACCTGAAAATTAAAGACCATTATCTTTAACTTCTAGGATGACCCTATTTTACAATAAGTTCTATAACAGAGTACCTAAAATAGATAATGGATCATTAGCAGGCTAATGCCAGTCACATCCCCTTCCTAACCACAAGTCATTCTCCTCATGTCTTTAATACATTGCAAAATGCAGATCTACAAATAGAATGAAATAATTCTGCATGCAGCACACTGCAAGTTGTTTTCTGAGTGTTTTCTAGTCTATTAGAATATATTTAACCATGAGAAAGGAACAAGACTATGGTTCTACAAACTGTTCAGTAATGTAATTTGGATATTATGCTTTGAAATTAAGGTATAAATTTGTTACTTCTTTAAATAAATTTCTTACAATTTCTTATAAACCCCACCCATGTTTTTATTTTTCTCTTCATACCTCATAAAAATGAAAGGCAAGATTAGCATACACCTTAAATATACAAAAAGATACAAATTTTTTTCAGACAGAGTTCCTTTCTCTGGAATACATGAAACAAATAACACAAAACTGTATTTGGTAAGAGATCTCCAGGCCGGGTAAAGTAACGAGGTAACAGGCCAATGTCAGACTATGTTACAAGCACTGAAAGCAGAACAATAATTTAAAGTTTCAATACAATTCTTTTCGATAAAATAATTTGATGTATATTTACAGTTTAGTACAATAGAAACGGAAAATTGTAAGGCATAATAATAATTCTTGGCAGACAATGCTATGACACATTCCTTTGTCCAGCAGGTACCAAGTGGCAATACACATTCAAGCACTTTTTTGTTTTTGTGTTTTTTGTTTTGTTGGTTTTTTTTTTCTTTTTTGTTTTTAAACTCTATTTTCACTTGCAACGTAATCTGGCCACCAGGTATGCTATGCTCAGAAACAGCCACACAATCAGTAAATTGGGGCTGAGAGCTAGTAAAGGAATGGAGTAGAGGAGGCTGGGATCTAGTCTGAAATCTCGGATGGGCACCAAGCCA
Organism: Corvus kubaryi; assembly: GCF_017639235.1. Taxonomy (NCBI): domain Eukaryota; kingdom Metazoa; phylum Chordata; class Aves; order Passeriformes; family Corvidae; genus Corvus; species Corvus kubaryi. The sequence continues at coordinate 27,905,935 of NW_024580667.1, read as the reverse complement.
CTCAAGTTCTTCTGGGTGACTATCTCCCGTGTTCCAATGCTGTGAAAAGGAAGAAGGTTGGGAAGAGGGAAAATAAAACAGAAAGGAAGACGGACATGCAAATGAATGGATAACAAGAGATGGCAACACAAGGTGGTCAAGAAAATGAAAAAAATGGAAGAACGCACAACAGAACCAGAAGATGAAGTAAAGAAAGAGTGGAAAAACATCTCAAAAATATGTACCAGTACAATTATAGAAATAAGGAGAGGGAAAGAGAATAAAAGAGAAAAATAAGAAAGAAGTACTGTAGTCCAGTGAAAATAAACACATGTAGGTTGAACATTAATGGTTTTCCATGTTCATTCTTTCAGATTACCAAGCAATAATACCCCATGCTGCTCTGCCATGCTTTGGCATGCTGCAAAGAAGTGGAGCTCTGAAAAGCAAGCTGAACATGAATAACCATTGTAGTATTTGACCCTTTCAAACATCTTTCCATGGGGGCTGCAGTGATTTAATTGAACCTCTTAACTACCTGTCCAACACAGTAATTAAACCAAACCACCCACCTATTTTTCTGCTTGGATATGAATTTAAGCGTATATCAATAGGCATTTTTCTGAAGACATGCTGTGTGCACCCACTTCTTACATTGAGCACCGAAGGCTACAGTGGAGAACAACTCTTCAGATAACCTGAGGCTTTGTTGTGTGGTCTTTAATTTTGGATCACTCTTATACCCTGAGCAGTCCAACTCTTATTTTTAGTTTACAAAGCAACAACTAAATAACCAAAATGAACAGAAGGATGGAGCACCTCTCCTACAAGGAAAGGCTCAGAGAACTGGGTTTGTTCAGCCTAGAAATGAGATGGCTTAGGGCTGACTGAATTGCAGCCTCCCAGCACGTGAAGGGAGCAAACAAGACAGAGGGAGAGAGACTATTTACAAGAGCATGTAGTGACAGGACAAGGGGGAATAGGTTCAAAGGGAAAGAGAGGTTAGATTAGATACTAGGAAAAAATTCTTTACTCTGAGGGTGGTGAGGCAGCCATGGATGCTCATCCCTGGGAGCATTCAAGGCCAGGCCGGATGGGGCTTTGAGAAACCTGATCTAGTTGAATGTGTCCCTGTCCGTGGCAGGGATGTTGGAACTAGATCACATTCAAGGTTCCTTCCAACTCAAACAATTCTATGATGCAACCTGTAAGCCTGATGCTGTTAGAACTTGTGCACTTGCTCCATCCATAACAAGCCATCCATAACCTTGATGGTTGTGTAGCGGGGTTATGTAAGCATCAGACAGTGGCCTGCAAGAAATCAGACATACCCTGGAGGTGGTGAAAAAGAGCATTCAGATGCTGGTGACACATCAAGTCAAATGGAATTAGGTGGGCAGGGAACTAAAACAACTGTATTTCTGATCTGGATTTGATCCAAATTGGTGATCAAGATATGTTTTCACTCCTGCTGCCTACACTGGGCAAGGGCAGATTGAGTCTGTGACGCCTACAAATCCCAACTACCTTTGTAGCAGTGGGGAGGGGGGTGTGTGTGTGTGTGTGATCAGGAGAATCAGCCAGTGGAAACCTAGTGCTTACTGGAAAGCAGCCAACAAAGGCTCAACAAATAGCCTGGAGGAAGAAAAGTGTTTTAGAATATAGATAAAATGTAAAACAATGGGAGAGGGCAAGAAGGAAGGTTAAAAATGACAAGATGGCATTATGAACATCACATGCCACATCTCCACCATTAAAAATCAGTATCAAGCTACTCAAATTTACACAAAGACGTATACACAGACACATATGGTGGGAATGGAGGCAAGAGCTGGAAAGTGCTTTTCTTGTCACTGTTGGCCCATGTAGATGCTTCCCCCTGAGGGGTGAAAAGTCAGCTTTTGGAAATATCAAATATACCAAATTGTACGGTGTCTTAAATCAAAACATTCATCAGCAGACTACCTCTAGGAGAGGACTGGGGTTAAGACACAGCAATTTCCCTTCTAATTTAGCTTGCATATAGGAATCCTATCTGTTAGGAGAGGCTGGGGCTGCCCCATGCTGGACACTGCTGGTCCCAGCCAGCTTCAGTGACCCACTGAAGCCACAGCTGAGCCCTCGGCCATGCTGGTGCCTCAGGGAAAGAGTGTGTGAGAAAAGGCAAAGCCCTGCATGGCAGTGAAGAGTGATGGGAAAAGACCTGAGAAAGAGCCCTGTGAGGACCAAAGTCAGGGAAGGAGAGGAGAAAGAGCTGAAGCAGTTTCTCCCACAGCTGTGGAGAGGAACTATCCACACTGCAGCCCATGGAGGACCCACAGTGCAGCAGATGAATATTTACTGAAGGAAACTGGAGACCATGGAGAGCCCATGCAGGAGTAGGTTCATCCTGAAGGACCGCAGCCCATGGAAAGGACCCACACTGGAGTGGAGGAAGTGCAAGGGGGAAGGAGCAGAGGAGAGCTGTTATGGACTGATTGCAAATCCCTGTTCCACATCCTCTGTGCATTGCTCAGCATGGGGAGGAGGTAGAGGAGCTGAGAAAGAAGCAGTGGAATACTTTGGCCTGGGACAAGAAGGGTGGTGGAGGTAACGTTTTTAATTTTTGTCTTTATTTCTTAACACCCCCAATCCATTGGCAATTAATAAAAACTTTTTCTCTGAGTCTGTTTTGCCTGTACCAGTAACTGGCAAGGGATCTCCCTGTCTTTACCTCAACTCATGAGCTTTTTCACGTATTTGTTCCCCCTGTCCTGTTGAGGGGAGGTAGTGAGCAGCTGGGTGGGCATCTGGCAAGTGGTCTAGCTCAACTCAACATGATTTTATTCTTAAAGCAGGTCAATCAGTGAAAAAATCCAACCAAGCCTGGTTTAATCATAGCTGTTTCATTGCAGTGAGTGGTCATACCCAAACATGACTCCTAGGACTTTGTTATGTAATCCTTTTAGTCAGCACCATCATGGCAGCTAGAAGACATGATTTTCCTCACCTCATTTCCAGCTGCTTTTTAAGAGCCCCTGGCAGAGACAGCTCTTCTCCGTTGGCTAAACTGCTTGTGTTGCAACTTCCTAATTCATTTAATTATGGGCTACCTGAAACATGTAAAGGATTTTGCTGCCCAGGATGATTTTGACTGAAACTGCCTTAGAGCACATTCCCACGAACAGCTCCACTGGCATTTCTGACAGGACAGAAACCTGGTAGGGGGAAGGAGGGCAGGGAGTCAAAGATGGGGAGTGTGGGCTGCAGATAGAAGAGGCTATAGTTGGACTTTCACTCCTGTTCTGCCTTTACTGGTGATGTAGCTATTTCCTCTGTAGCCTGAACTTCCAGACATATCATCATGATTTTACATTTTGTGGGCCGGGATTTACTGTGTGTTTGATTTAGGACTGGAAAAGCTGTAACTTTTTTACAGAAAATGAGTTTACTCTACTAGGATATTTGTTTCTAAGGTGACAGCCACGAACTTGTATCAGTGAATTTCTACAAGAATCTACAAGAACTCTCCATGTTCTCTCCCTGATGTCCCTGCTCACTGAACACAATTATCACAGATACATAATTATCATAAGACTAGGAATGAAGGGAAGACCTTGAGGACAAGTAACTGGGAATTAACACCTCTGAAGATCAACATCACATAGAAGAAGATTATGCTTTCTTAATTTTTTCAAGAACGGTGTAAGCAAGGATGCTTTTCTTCTCTGGGAAGTTGTCAGTAGGGAAGAGATGAAATACTTTGAGTCTCACAAATTACTAGTACTTCTTCCTTGTCCTTCAAACTGCCTCAGAAACTTCAAAAGTCTTTAAGAACGAACCAAACCTTCCTTTTCCAGTACAGTTACACAAATAAAAGATCCAAGGTAAAAGAACAAAACCCATGTTTTCTGAATACTCTGGAAGCAATTTGCTACCCTTTCTTATCCTGTATCTGTCATCTAGGTCAGGTCAACCTGTCCAGGCTGGAATGGGATTTGGTGGAGTGGAACTCCGACCTATTTGTTCCATAATCCTATATCTCCCATTAATCTTTTAATTAATTCTGTGCCATTGTTCCTGAGTAGAGTTGACAAATGATTTTAAAAACACAACCACCTATCCCAAAGAGCAATGAGATGTGAGAAAGAGTGATAGGCTTGAAGAATGCTCTAATCTTGGTTTTCCTTCAGGACTAGTCAGTATTTGTTCTGCAAAATCTCTCCTAGTCCAAGATTTAACAGAAGAGAAAGTCATGTACCTCACCTGCCAGAGGAAGTCCCTGATGTTGGTAGAACACTCAAGCCATAGGTTTTGATTAAATTGGCCCTCTTTCAATATCCCTGTGTAGGTCAACACAAAGCAGTATTTTTCTTAGGTCAATACTTTATCTGATCCTGTTATATTAAATTGGTCGACTGAAGGACCAAAACAATGTTATTATTAACCTTTCTCTCTCGTGTCCATGACTGCATTAAAAAAACCCAGTGACCCAGTAAAGAATTTGAAGAAAGTAACAAGATGCCCACTATTTTTCCTAGTTGGTTTTATTCTTATTAAATACACAACTGTGAAACTGTGTAACAGTTTCAGATGTCTATGTCAGCAAGCTGCATAATTTAAATAAAAATGTTTGAAAACCACTTAGTCCATTTTAAGTTAGTAACTTCTCCCTCACAAAGCTGTTTCAAGTTTTGTTTCTAATATCAAAGTTTAATTAGTTCTTGAGTGCAGTCTTCATGTACTGTCCTAATTCTGTGACAATGTAGCAAAAAGTGCAGCAAAAACCTGAAAATAAAGAAGTCCAGTGCCACCCAATTAGATGTAGCTATAAATCCCCAAATTACTAGGGCAAGAGGCTGCAAGTGTTATTATATGAGACACTTTTCTTCAAGGTAACTGAAGAGTAAGAAAGGGTCAAACAGCAAAAACATACAGAAAGGATAAGAGAATTGAACACTCTAGAGAATTTGGTGAAAAGACACACAGTACAGCACATTCGGTAAGAGTGAATGTTGAAAAACAGGACTGAACAGCATTGTTGAACTACATTGATAAAGACTAAAGCTAGATTTCTTATCCTTTCTTTTGGTATGTGACTTACGGAGTTTTCCAGCAGTGCTTGAAACAAGGCATTGAACAACAGTAAACAGATTTTATTATTTTTTTTTAAGTACAGTACTTAATTCTGCAAACACCTCTGCTGCTTCAGAATACAGAACATCATTATATTGATATGACAACAGCACACTGACACGTTGTGATGAAATTTGGTTGCTGTAGTGTGAAACACTCATACTGACATTTCACCCAGTGAGCAGTGTTTCACTGCTAAAGAATACATGTGGCAAACCAGTGCAAACTGCAGGTGTCTGTGTTTCAAAGAACAAAAGACAGGTCATCCCTGAGTAATCTCCCTGATCTAGAACTAAGAAACATAGTGCTATGACAGTTCAGGTAAAGTCATCATTAAACAACTTTCAAAGAAGCACCAGTTTCCTGTTCTGTAAGCTCAGCATAAATGGAAAACATGTTTTCACATGCTCGTCTGAAAAGTCCTCATTTTCTACTGAAAACTCAAGCCCATCTGATACAAATCTGGTAAGAACCAGCTTTAGCATATGCAACTCACATGCACAGGAGGGATGAATTCTAGCAGTCAGTTCTACAGTTTCCTGACTTCAGTTTACTTTTTTTTTTCTTTTGATGGAAACAGAGACCACCACTCCTCTGCAGTTTGCATGGTTCCTTATTTAGGAATAAGTGATGCGGTCAAACTCTTACCTCCTCATACACTCCAGAGCCTGAGTGAAGACCTGTGGAGCCATTCCATGTTCATGCTGTAGGATCAAACACTGCTCCAGGGTGACCGACATGGCAGTCCTATCCTTGGCACTTTTACAGCTCGTAAATCGAACACCATTAAGTCTGCGGCATATCTAGAAATGGGATATACAGTCCATCACTTCTTCTACATGCATAACCTTCTGTCAGAGAGAACACCTGTACTTCCCCTTAGAGAGACACAAATGTTGTGTAGGGCTTTGATGTCAAAGTTAGTCATCTTTCAGAGAGCAGAACTTCACTGCATTGAAGGGAAAATTCTGATATGGAAAATACATTTTATCTCCCCATGTCCCATTCTAGAGGAGGTCTAGCCTGGCAGCATTTCCAAGCTACATGCCAGCAAATGAAGAAATTCAAACATATCAGTAATAAAAAAGTGGAAAATACATATGCATACAGCTGAACTATTCAGACACTTAGATGAATAAATACCTCAGCAGCTTGCCAAAGGATATCAACATTCTTGTTTTTCCTTGCATGTACATTTTGTCCCAGAAATCTTAACAGTTCAGGCAGGCACGTCTGACTACGAGATCGAGGTAGACCTATAAAACAAATAAAACCGATGCCACTTATTCTTCTGTATTCAACAGATCTTTTACAAAGTGTTTATATATGCCTGTTGCAAACACACTTGCGTTTTCTTGAAACTATCAAAGCTTAGAACAATTATTCAAGTTCTGAATTACTTAGTACCATCAACAAAACAAATTCAAGCTTAATTAAACTTAATTGGAAATATAAACCCCAGTTATTTAAAACTTCAGGAACTCAGAATCTAATAGCAATATAATAAGAGAATGAACAAAGGGAGTAAGATTGGTATAGTATTTTGGTTTGTGTGTCACAGAGGTGACAGCAGAACATGCATGTCTTCAGAGAAACTCTGAAGCTATTGTATATACTGCTCACATTTTTTATTTTAAATTTGCAAGCTGGTCAGCTTTCAGTTACAAGGAACACCCTCTTTGACAGGACGCCTCATTTTCATGATCTGTTTATTAATATTTCACTAAGTGGAAATAAAGTAGTGGAAATTTTTCAGAGCACTTTCAGTACTCATCTTCTGTGTTTGAATTGTTGCACACCATCTCTTACATATGTAGCAAGATACTCCAGACAATCAGTTACAAGTATTCAACAGGATGTCTTTTTTATTGTTTCTTTTTTTTTAAAGGCGTAACCACAGAGAACACCAACTAAAGCTGTGACTGAATAAATAAGGAGGTATGCACTGCAAGAGATGACATTGTGACAAAAAAAAATCCTACCTGAGTGACAAATGATGTTTTATTTTAGGCCTACTTCTCACAGCAAATAGTATGTTAGACTAACCTGACCTCCTCCTACAAGAAGGTGACGCGGTGAGTAGATGAGGGAAGGCTGTGGACATTGTTTACCTGGACTTCAGCAAAGTGTTTAACACTGCTTTCCACAGCAGTCTCCTGGACTAAGTGGCTGCTCATGGCTTGGTAGGACATACTGTTCACTGGGTAAAAACCACCACCTGGATGGCCAGGCCCACAGAGTGCTGGTGAATGGTGCTACATCCAGCTGGTGTGGGTCCCCAGGGCTCAGTTCTGCAGCCAGTCCTGTTTAATATCTTTATCAATGATCTGGAGGAGGGAATCAAATGCACCCTCAGTCAGTGGCAGATGGCACCAAGCTGGGCAGGAATGCTGATCTGCTGGAGGGCAGGAAGGCTCTACAGAGGGATCTGGACAGGATGGATCAATAAGCCAAGGCCACTTTTATAGAGTTTAGCATGACCAAGTGTCAGGTCCTGCACTTGGGTCACAACAACCCCAGGCAGCGCTACAGGCTGGGGACAGAGTGGCTGGGAAGCTGCCTGGTGGAAAAGGACCTGGGGGTGCTGGTCCACAGCATCTGAATATGAGCCAGTGTGTGCCCAGGTGGCCAAGAAGTCCAGTGGCACCCTGGCCTGTGTCAGCAATAGTGTGGCCAGCAGGACCAGGGCAGGGATTGTTCCCCTGTACTCAGCACTGGTGAGGCTGCACCTCAAATCCTGTGTCCAGTTCTGGGCCTCTCCCTGTAAGAAGGGCACTGAGGTGCTGGAACCTCAGTGGTGTTCAGAGAAGGGAAACTGAACTGGTGAAGGGTGTGGAGCACAAGTCTTATGAGAAGCAACTGAGGGAGCTGGGGCTGTTTAGCCTGGAGAAAAGGAGGCTCAGAGGGGACCTTATTGTTCCCTACAACCACATGAAAGCCAGGGGGGCTCTTCTCCCGGCAATCAGCAACAGGACAAGAGAAAATAGCCTAAGCTGCACCAGGGAGTTTTAGATTGGATGTTGGGAAAAATTTCTTCACTGAAAGAGTGGTCAAGCACTGGAATAGGCTGCTCAGGTAAGTGGCTGAGTCACCATCCCTGAAGGTATTTAAAAAATGTGTAGATGTGGCAGCTGGGGAGACAGTTTAGGGGTGGACTCGGCAGTGCTGGGGAAACAGTTGGACTTCATTATCTTAAAGATCTTTTCCAACCTAAAAATTCTACATTTATATTCTATAATTAACAATTTTGTATCTGTCCTGGTCTTGTCTGCTTAAACTCTACACCTAGAAAGTAAGTAATACCTGTAAACAAAAAGAGGGTACAGGCCATCTCCTCTTTCTAAAGACAAGGAGAGCTAATACAACAAGGACAAGGAGCTAGTGAAGCAAAGACTAATTAATTTCTTAGAAATTCTGCAGATCTTAGAATTAAGAACACAGGGACAAGGACAGTGAATAAAGAATCAACTTTTCTTGTGGACTGTTCTTGAAGGGAACATTTCCTACAATCTGCCAACAGATACCTCACTGGGCCCTTTGTCCCCTAGAATGATCTGTAGGGTTTTCCTTTTGCCTACCACAGACTGCATCACTGGGCATAATCACCTGGTTTGCAGTTAAATGTAAATGCTATTCTCTGTTGACAAGGGTTCAGAGAAAAGTAGATATCACTTTGTATATCCTCAATATCACCACAACTTTCAGGAGAAAAAAAAAAGGCAAAAGCTAAAAGATGACTGGATCAAACATAAGAGGTTTGGGGAAGAGACAAGCAAAATTAAAGAGGAGAGGAAGGAGCTGAATGGGAATTATTATTATGAAAGACTAGGCAGAGACATGAACAAAATTCATTTTAAACTGATTAATTTTTGAATCTTACAAGAAAATCTGATCCTAGACTTTTATACAATAAAAAAATTAAATTTTGCAGCTAACAATCCAGACTATTAATTATGCAGGATTATGAATGCCTGGATGGAGGGAAGCAGGTTCTGCTCTCAGCCATATCAAGAACATTCAGAGTAACTGGACGTGCAATAACACACTCTACAGATAAAATTCTTAACTATCCTGTTGCATGCTGTTGCATTTGAATTTCTGGAATAAAATTGCAACAAATTGTAGGACACATGAAATAACCTTACAAGAGATTTGATAGCAATAATAATGAATTGATGAATTTTCACCGTTTTTTGTGGTCACATGTAAATAACACTTATGCCACCACCTTCTCAAAAAAACCCCAAGCAGTAACAAGCAAATTAACCAGTAAAAAAAAAAACCAGTAAAATCAAAGCTTGTAGCTATTGTCTCTCTTCCAGGCTCTCTGCTGTTGGCTGCGGATGCAACAATTATAGGAAAGTGCCAAAGGAAAAACAGAGGGAAAGCCACTGATTTCCTAAAAACTGGCAGTTGCTCTCTGTGCAGGTTTTATCTTAAGTGCAGGGAACATCACCAAAAACTGCACATAAAAGTGCTGCTGCTGCTAGAACCTGTCACTTTTACACCTTTACCTTACAACAATCTCACTGCCTAGCTGGATGATTACACAGTACACACTGCCACTTAGAAAAAGATGTAAAAGTAACCTTAAAAAGGAAAGTTAATCAGTCTGACCTTTAAACCTCTTGAATTCGCTCTACTTAGTACTAAAGTATTTAAAAAGAGTTGCATCATTTCTTGGAGGTTACTAATGCTGGTGTATCATCGACACTTACAAAACCAACGTAAAGCAAACAAATGAAAAAATCAGCCTGAATTGTGCTGTTCAACCAAATTTATCATTAATTACAAAATACTTACAATCATCAGGCAAAACTTCCTTGAACTGCTCAAAATATGAATTCAACCGCACTAAGCTTTCCATGTTAATTATTTCTTGCAGTGAGGTGTCTCCAAACCTGTAAAAGGAGAAGGAAGGAACAATTAAGCCCAGGGTAAAATGTTTCTCTTCTTCTTTGAAACAACTGCTCTTGGTAATATGTAAACCAAAAAACAGTTTAAAGATCAATCCCAGGAGTTCCCTAACCATTCAAATGCCAGGTGAAATGTAACAGAGAACTGTTGTAATGACTCATTACAGAGAAAGGAAATATATGAATGTGAGGGGGAAAAAGGGAAGGAAGGTATACGAAAAATCTTGTGGAAAATAGTATTTTAAATTCTTTGGCTTTCATGTCTCTCTTTCAATATTAAATTCCTACCTGGCAAATTGTTTTACCTAAATTTAAACTTTTAATAATGAATTTACTAGTTAGTTCATAAACCAATAATAACAACCACAACATCAGTAGGTAGGACTGAGAATGTTGACTTCATGTATGTAAATGAAAAATATGGATCCAGGAGTAATAAACCATGAATAAATATTGTCAACAATGCCCTGATTTATCTCATCTAAATATCTACATACACAGATGTACACACAGAGTGCTGACATCTATAACTGTGCTAGTCATCTTGGGCTTGCTTTGTAGGAAACAGAGGACAACAGTAATTTCTGGAATGCTTTTGTTAGACTTTTTCTTGCTGTCCACCACCACAGTGCACACTGCAGCCTGGTACCGAGGCTGTTGTCACAACACGCATGTGCCTGACATTGCTGGAGTTCTCCATTAGAGCAGTGCTCTGTCAATGTACTCTTTACAGGATATGGCCACAATAGAGGGAATCTGCTAGCTCTTCCAGAACCAAACAGTTTCACTAGAAAATATAATTACGTAATTATGCTTTTCAGCTTTACAATAGCATTGTTGCATTACATAAATACTGCAAGGCTATGTTAAAACAGACGTACACCTTGCCAATTATCCTGGATTTTGACAGTGACCAGGAGAGGGAGTCTCAGGGAGAGTGCAAAACCAAGACAGCAAATACGCAGCAATACTCAGAATGACCTCTCAGCCTCTAGCGATCTGTCACTCAGAGAGGTCTTAAGTCACAAAGAGCACCTGTGTGCTAAATAGCCTTTGATAGATCTCCTCAGTGTAAATTCACTTCCGAACCACATAAACCCGCACTAGTCTCAAACCCATGAGGTAAGGAGCTTCACAGTTACGTGGTATATAAAGGACCTCCTTTTGTTTGGCATTTGACGGATTCATTTAGAACAGAGTACTCTTGTTTGTGTACTGGAGAAACTGAATCGCTGTTAGTTATGCAAGAGTGCAATTCCACAGCAACGTAGTTCCACTGCTGAACTGCCAGTAAGGCTGAGCTTGACTGACTGGATACCTACTTCTCTGCTAGGGTTTGCTGCTCATTGATTCCCACGTTGAAAAGAACAGGCTGAACCCTCAGTAACATTCCACTTTGAATCTCACGCGGCAACAAATCAAACAAGGCGCTTGGCAGGGGGATCCTCACATTAAATCCATCACTGAGAACAGATAAACAGCTGTTAGACATGGGGATCAAAAAGCTACATTCCAAGAATATGTTATTTATCTAAAGAGGGATAACACCTAGAATATAACATAACCATTAAAAAGCAACTATCAGTCAAAACTGACTTTAAAGAACTGCCACAACTTGCTTCTAGTCAGAAAATCTATTCTAGTTCAAAAACAAACCCGCAGCAACCTGTAATGTTGCATTTATATCCTCATGGACATTCAAATAAGATCTGCCAGTATCCTGACAATAGCTGATTTTGCTCTGCTCATTAGTACTGCAGTTCTTCTACAACTTGGGTAGAAAAAGCAAAGTTTTGGCATGTCCCCATCTCATCAAGAATAAAGTATATTTATTGTTTTTTACCGATTTCCAGTGATGACTGGCAGCATGTCAGTAGATGTGTTTGATGTAGCCTGAGTTACTTTAAAGGTTACATTCCTCAAGTCCATGATTCCCAAACTCATGTCCTCCAGCATTGCCAACTCCTCACCTAAATCCAAGAGGAAAAAGTGAATTGTAATTACTTGTTATGCACAACTTTCCTTTGTCAATTTGATGACAATAGTAGATCATCGCTCCATGAAGAAGTTCCACAGATGAAGAGGTCCTGCAGCTCAGGCCTCCCCTTTGACCTAGAGACAATGCCATGACTGATTTTTTGAGTTCAGCAAGTTTAGAAAATACCATTTATCTAGAACAGTCCAGACTACTGTCCTTCAAGTAGTTTATATGCTGATTTTCCAAGTTAGATGATGCTAGTAAGTACTTTTCAGCATTGTCAGAGCCATGATACCCTTTGTACTGGGGAAGCTACAAGGTATTCTGGATTTGTCTGGAAAAGCATTCCCTAACCAGCATCCAGACAGCTTTTGAGACACAGGAGTGAAACACTCCTGAGTGAAGTACTTTCCCTTTTTATATTCTCTCTTCAATCACACATTGTGCTGCAATACTACACAAGTTTCAAGAAAATTCAAAAAGTGAATTTTGGGCAAAGTTTCTCCCAGCTTACCAAAACTTTAATCCATTTATTTTCTGAAAAAACCCAAAGACCACTGTGATACGTTTTAGCCTTTCTTAAACCTTTGACATTCTATTATAAAACAAATACACTTTATCTTTTAGATATTCAAGTAAGAGCAAATAAATTCAGAGTTGTTAGATATTAAGTACTTCAGCTATAATCTATCTTTGCATTTTAGTTTTCAAAATAATTTTATAGCTGAGCTGCAAAACACTCAGATTCCATTGTAGCCAATCAAATGCAGAATTTGCTGACTCAACAGCTAATCCCACCCACTGGACTCGTGCCTTTACCATAAGTGCTCAGCAGGCTCTCAAACTGTGCCAGCAAGCCAATGGTGTAGAGTTGTCTTAGAAATCCGTCATCATGCAGGCAGTTCCTCAGCTTGATAATGAAACCACAAATGAGTGCTGTCAGCTGTGAGAGAGGAAACAGACAAGAATGAAATGATTCAAGATAAAAGAGGTTCTTCAGCCCCAAACAAAAATGATAGCATGTATAAGAGGTGCCATGAAATCTGTCAAACAGATGCTCTTTTCCCTTAAACATCACTCTTCCTTGCAGCTGAAGAGAGACAACCAACCAATGAAAACCCAAAACATTAAAAAAATCAGACTCAGGGCATGCTGCCTTCATCTGGCAAGCTGTCTCAAAATGGGGCTGCTGTGGATCTCACACCTTTTTGTTTTCTGAACACGATCACTTGTGGTAGGGTCTACAACTTAGGAATTACAAAAATTTCTCCTTAGAGAATTGTTTTAGTTTTAGACAGAAAAGCAACACAGCTAGTTCCAAGCCAAGAATTTTGATATTTGGTATGAATAAATTACTGCTTTTCAAAAATGGCATTTGAGAAAGCTTAAAAATGCAGTATCTGTTTGCATTATGCAGATTCAAACTCTGGTGTTACAAGATATTCAGCACAAGATCCTGAACATCTAGTACTAAGGGCAGTACTATGATCTAAGATTAATTCTAGTCTTAATTCACTGTCAGCAAAGGTATTTCCCAGGTTATTGCCCTACACTATGTACACAGGTGTATGACTTTGTTATAGAATTAAACAGAAGAGAATAAAGTTCTGATCATGATAGGTAAACATACTCAAAGTATTGAGTTTAAAAATTATCTGCAATATGAGGTGGGTTTTATATAGGAAAATTCCCTCATTTTATCCTGATGAGATCACAGATTCAAAGAATCATTAAGGTTGGAAAAGACCTCTAAGGTCACCAAGCCCAACCCAGCACCACCACCATGTACACTGCTAAACCATGTCCACAACTGCCATATCCACACATTTTTTAAACACTTCCAGGGATGTGACTCCACTACTTTCCTGGGCAGACCACTCCAGAACTTAACAACCCCATCCATGAGAAGTTTTTCCTAGTATCTAATGTAAATCTCCCCTGGCACAACTTGAGGACATTTCCTCTCATCCTGTCACTTGTTTTACATTTTTGATATTACATTTTGGGACAAAAGCCCTGCCAAATGATGTCCAGGAAATAAACTGTTTGAAATAAATGAACAGGATAGTGATTTCACAGGAAAGTGATTTCACACTATAGAAGTATAGAGGGCAGAAGAAATTTTTTTCTCTGGGCAGTGGAAATTTTTTTAGTGCAGTGTCTGCACAGTGTCCGACACAAGAGATGCCAGCAGGTGCAGAAACAGAACTTCTAAGAAAAAAACCCCAGAACTAATTTCTCTTCCCATAGCTGGGCTTCTCTCCTTAGATACCATATGTCTTGTTGGGTTTCTCAATGCAGAAAACAACAAAAGGTAACTGAGGGAGTACACTTGCTACTCACAGACCTTTTTGCTCCCCTCTTTCACATCTTACTTCTGCTTTAGCTTGGAGACATTGGAAGGCAAAGGTTGTTTCTGTATACAGCAGTATATTTTCACTAGTTCTGGGATAATTTTTGTTTTCAATAGCAAATGTGTATCCAAGGGGACACCTAATTTATGTATTGTCAAATGCATGTAAGTAACCAGTAAAGACAGGATAGCACAGCTTGTGAGGAGAAATCAGTGTCAAACCTGGGAAGAGTTCTGATAAATTCTGGAAAGAGTAATCTTTCATATTTCATAGAAACCCCACCAAACGTGGAAGTGAAATCAAATCATGCATATTTGCTTGCTTACAGTCTGGCAGAAGACAACATCCCTGCGATACTGAAGGCTCAGGCAGAGCCCTATTGTCGGGGCACTGTCCTGCATTAATAAAAAGACCATGGCTTTCTTTGCCTTGTCACTCATCATGGCTACGCAGTCAGTGAGTGTGGTCAGCAAGGGATAAAGAGCTTCGCTCCATTCACCTGGTTAAAAGAAAAAAAGAATTAGCAGCAGTGGAAGCACTTTATTTGAAACAAACACACATTAAGAAGAAACTTCCTGTTTCAAGTCAAAGTTGTTGATAATTCCCATTTAGAACTCGCTTTATTTTGGCAGGATTGTTACTCCCTGCTTTGTAATAATTAAGTAATCTTACAGTGTAGTTATTGCATGAGGAAAATATGGAGAGTCTGTAATCTGTAAGGCTGTTATGACTTTCCATGTAAAAGTTAGCAGAATTTGTGCCCACACAACAAGCTGTACAATAGCTGATTAGGAAATCATAACAGAAACATGAATAACTATATACAGAAGTGTATATAACTGCATGTTCATGTTCAAACAAACCCTTTCACTGCACGCACATGGACAGACAGTAAGGAGCCTATTGTACTACAGAAATAGGGACCATCTGCTTAACCATTTCTGTCAATGAGATTCTCCCAAATATCTTGCCTTTTGAATCTCTAGGCTCGTAAGTGTATCATTCAACTGCCCCACCACCTTATTGATCCTTATTGCACCTCAGTGAGGCAAGATGATGCTCATCTCCTATTTGCAGCTAAGATTAATAAGGCGGAGAGGTGAGAAATTAATGTAGGTACTCTTTTAAGTGTTTTCTGTCTCCTGAGTGGTTTTAAAGGCTTTAAGCTAGCTAACAAGAAATACTAAACATAGTGATTTAGATGGGAGTCATAGATTCTTGGAAGTAGTTTGGAGCTTTTCTTCCACTGAAATACAGAAGATATGACCTAGAGGGATTCTGTTCAAGGTCCTGCACAGGAAGCACAGAAATGAAACTGAATTGTCCAAGTCCTATTTTGGTACCCCAAATATTGTGCCATTCCTTTTCCTTAAGAGACTACTCAGCCTTAAAATATCCCACATGCTCAGTTCCTTTTCTTTCCTTATTTCATCTTTCATCTTAATCAATCACCAATTAAAAAAAAAAAGCATTTCCATGAGTTTACAAAAAATTATTCAGATGCCATACCAAAACTCATTCTCTCTGCAACATAAAAAGAATACAGAGCAGGGCTTTGGTTTTGCCCTCCTTAATGTAAGGTTGAAACAGAAGAACACTTCTCTTTTTAAAGGGAAGGACAATATGTTTTATTTTTTAGAAGCACCAGAGCTCACAAACAGCTCACACACAACTCCCACCCCAGCTGGCTGCAGGAACAAGGCAACATACAAACCAGAACCTGCATGAATGAGACACTTGAAGCCCCTGAAAGGAAATTGTTTGGGATTTTGACTCAAAGGCAGAACTAAGAGTCAGTAATAATAAGTGTTCCTTTGATAACCAGCCAAAGAGGGGAGCTCTGGAAGTCTGCTAACAGAAACATATCTGGCAAGATTAACAGAACTATCCTTTTGGCTTTTGTTCTATGCAGTAGATAGATAACCTAACAAACTACACAAAGGGGAAGTTGTTTGACTCTGTTCCATTGCCTTAAAAAAAAGCAGGAAATGTCAAAAGAACAGGCAAGGATTCACAGCTTAAATTCTATTCAATATTTTATCTCAATATTAGTCGATGCCATAACATGGCCTTGTGAACACTTAGAAAGCAAAACACAGATGACACTAACAGTGTTTCTCTTACTGCATTTAAGAGCTTTTCCATAAACAAATGAGAATGAGAAAGAGAACTGAAAGTATCTTCCAGCACATCATCTCATTGTCTGGTTGTACACACATGTATATAGTTACTAACTCAGTGAGGATTTAAAACTGTAGTGTGTCTGACAGCACCTCATTTGAAAGATATGTTTATCTCTGGTAATCAAAAAGTACACTGCTGAAGATAATGCAATTAGCAGATGGGGTTTCTTCTCCCAACATTCACATACAATGCAGAGGCTCATCTGGGGTGGTGAGCAAAAATCCTCTGTGCTTTGTATTCTCTTGGTTTAAAATTCTTGCCATGAAAGAACAAACCCTTGTCAGTCTGCAAAGTTCTAAATTATTTTTGCTACTTACTTCACAGAGGTGTCACCTGTGTTCTTTTATTTTTTAGTCAATGGTAGTTGTTATCAACAGCAAACTGGAATAAAAGGAATTGCACTCCCAGTCTCAAATTAGGCTGGAACAAGGTAGGGATGTTGGGAAGGCCTACAAGTTTGCATAGCAAACTTTTGCTGACTATATACTACTGATTATTTAATAAAAAAATAATGTCTTATTAAGAGAACCAAATACATAAAGCTTGTAGGACATAATGTCAGGTGGGAAAAGTTCTTGCATTTTTCACCCTAAGGGTCTCTCTTCTCCAGAGCAATAAAAATATTATTAAAACAGCTACCCTCCAGGGCCTTAAAAAGATATTTTTAGTCTTTTCATATTAAGTACAGAAGGAAGAAGGTTAACACTGGGATGAGACTCCTAAATTCTGTATCCTGAAACATGAGACTTGCAATCCCAAATACTACTTGGTGTGCACCCCCAACAGAAATTTTCCATCAGCCTTGTTGACTCCTCCATGTTCTGCTCAACTTCTCATCCAGAAAGACCAGCTCAACAGCCCGTGTGAAAGGGCATGTCTGAAATGCCACACTCCCACAGACTTCAATGACATTTGGAATAGGCCTCAAACCACTGTCACCTACATCAGTTTGCTAAAACACATCAGCTGGAGAAATCAAAGAGGCCATGAACATTCGCTCTCCCATATCTGGACATACAAAATGACCAGATACCCCCTGCACTCTTAGGAAATAATAACTTCTCAACAGCTTAGGTAACTCACGTGGTGTTGCAAAGCACTGCCATTTCAAAATGGTCCATCTTAAAGCAAGGCACTTGTTCAGTTAACTATGAACAAACCCCTGCAGTTTTCAGAAGAAGCAGAAGCCATGAATGCACATACCTGGGGCAGATTCTTCCGGAGTAGGGCTGCAATCTGCACAGAAATGGAGGGGCAACATGCATGATTAAGGAGCAGCAACACAGTCTAAACACAAGCAACTCAAATGCTCAATGCCAGGGTTCTCAAACATTTTCACTGAGTGAAGAGGAGCTCAGCAGAAATACTCTGTTGCCCATAGGTACCGAGGGCATGGGCATCTCCTCCACTCCATTGTTCTGATCAGAGGAACACCTGGATGGGGACTTGGAGGAAAGCCAGTACCTGCTAGCTCAGAGGCTTGCTGTGGATTACCAGCAAGTGCACTGTCAATCCCCAGTGATCCACAGGGCACAATTTGAGAACCACTGGTTTACTGCAATTATAGAGTATGCTGGCAGTAAGGCTGCTAAACAGAAAAGACCAGCAGTAAGTTCAATGCACTTAACAGAAAATGACATTAAGGCACCCACAATGCAAGAGTGGTAAAAAACCAGTACCTTGCTACCTTAGTCAAATCTGTTAACAATTTCTGAGATAATTAACAGAAACATTAGAATGTATATTAAGGGCTGAAACCCCACCAGTGAAGTCTCTGAGTATTCCATACTCACTTCAGAGGGAGGATCAAGCTGTCAGATGAAAATATACAATGCCAACAGTAAAAAAATAATGTATACCCTGTTATAGCAAGTCTTGCATCAATGAAAAGTAGTTTACTAAGCTAATAGGATTTAAGCTTCTGTTGTTTATATCTAGAGTCACTAGTCAATGAATTACAAATCTGAACATAACAACATAAAATATAAAATTCAACTAGTGTGCATCAGGACAATCATCTCAGCGAGATAATCAGAAAAAACTTCTCAGTAAATTAAAATTCATCATGTTCACTAAAGAAATGATATGTCCCCATGTGATTTTAGTAATGAATATCTAAGCCTATAGCATATGTACATTTGAAAATATATTTTTTAAGTTTCCTTTCTACTATTTCAGGCAGTATTTTCTTTCACAAACATTCATTTCTAGAGAGATCCTCTAAAGCCCTTCAATAAAATTTTACTGTCTCTCTCTTACCAGTTCTGGAACTATCTTGCTTGGCTGGTTTTGACATTGCTTTCAAAATAATTTCTGTCTGCTCTCTACTCATTTATTCAAAATTCATAATTACTAACAGGAAAAACATTAATTCTTTGAATACACAACAACAAAAAAAGTTGTGATTCTGAACTTAGAGAACCTTCAATTCTGCCCCAGGTTCTGTCAGTTAAATAGAAAGATTTTTTTTTTTCCTACTTTGGAGGAAGAACAGGGAAAAGTTACAAAAATTCTTTGCACTAACAAAATCTTTGGTAAGGTCACGCAGCCAATTCCACTTTTACATGGCATAAGTGTCAAGATACAGAGCAGATTTAAAAGATCCACTGAAAATGGAAGAAAAATATTGTTCTAAGGTGTTTTCAGCATAAAATTGTCTTGGGAAAAGCTTCTGATATCACTCATCACACATATTTCCTGGGCTTTCTAGTATTAAAAATCCACAACATTTAATCATTCATGTGAATGTGCATTGAAGGTTACTGATTAAACTTACATGTAAATACATATAAAACTTCATGTAAACTAGCTAGCAAAAAAAATATTTATAGGTATCAAAGTGGTAGAAGAAATTTAGTCAAAGATTAATAGCGTACATATTCTGAAACAAGAACCTACTCTCCTATTTTTCAATAATACACAAAAATATCAGTCTAATCTAGAACATGGTTGTCTAAGATACTAAGTAAACTACATGTAACATGCAAAGCTACACAAAAAAATACTAACATTTATTTTCATGTCCTTTTTGCTTTTTTTTTTCTTAAGGCACTGCCTTCCACTGCAACACTAACAATGTGATGGACATGAAGTCACAGACACACGTAAGGGACAAAGGGCCATCAAATGATAAGACAGAACAGGACAAAGGAAATGAGAACACAGATCAGTCTTTTTAGAGCTTCACTTCGCACACCTGCGCTATTAAGTGGCCAAATCATAGTGACCACATGTAAAGAATGTGAGAATATGTCAAATAAGTACATAAGTAAATGAAATAATTCTGAAATTTAATGCACAGCTGCCAAACTGTCAATCTAAACTGATAAGGATATATTTCATTCACATGCTCACAACTTTACACTGGGTTCAATACAACATCCAGTTGACCCTAAATTTTGAATGGATTATTCAACTAAGAGCTTGCACTGCCAATTACTACCTTCCAGCTACAAGAAGTCTAAATAATGGAATGCCTCAGCACCACAATTTGGGTTAAAATTTGCTTTGAACTCCATTAGGTTCATCTGAATTCAGCTCAATCTAATGGGACTGCTTGGGCTCCTCTCCCGTGCTTTAGCAGTCCAGCTGGGACCATCAGTTTTTCAGTAGTGCCTGAACTTGTCTCATGATTTAATTATCTGTAATAAGCTTTGATTGCTGCAAAGAAGCTGAAGCCAACAGAAAAGCTACCAGAGGTGGTGTGTCATGTGATAACCCATACAACTGCTTTACCAGCTTAAAACACACAGCGTGAAAACCAAGAGCCACTGTCATCAATGGATTTGGCAATGATTTCAGTGGGACCAGCATTTCAAAATAAGTAATGGGCTTAGCAGCTCCCAGTACACCAACAGCTCCCTCTGCCTGACATCACTGCTTAACACCACCACTGAATTAAAAACACACAGAGGGCTGTAAGGGAGGCTTAGGAATGATGCCAGCACACAGGAAGAGAGCAGCAGTGAGAAGCAGTGTCTGGCATACGCACTTGTCTTGAGAGAATGGCATGCACAGGATGGTGTGGATGAAGATGGTGGTGAGGATGATGAAGGTGGTGAGGATGATGAGGTCTCATTTAAATCTTCTGGATTTATCCAGTAGGCACGACTGTCCCGATTACCTTTCTTACTAGTACTGCTGACGTCACACTGGAAAACATCTTCACAGCTGTCACTTTGCAAGCGCTCCTTCTGGAGAAGTTTGTCCACTCTCTGTATGATACACTCCAGACTTTTGTCGACGTTCAACCAAACTTTCTCCTTAAAAGAAAACATTTCTTTTTCAGTTTAAAACCAAAAGAGACGTTGGGTAACAAATCCCTTGGCAATATATTTCCTCCTGGGATTCTAGTCATAACTCCTCTGCAAAGCTTCCTCTGGGCTATTGTGGTTACAGGTGTGCACACACAAATTATGGATATATAAGTAATGTACACCAGGATGTCAACAATATGTAGTGACATGACTTGTGTGGTAAATAGCAAAGCTATTTTCTGTGTACGTTTGCCAAACAATTTTAAGTTCCTCTTCCTGCACTATTATTCCAATTTCTAGATGGCACTATTGTTTACTCTTGAAATGTTTGACATAATTGTATACAATCACACATCTTTTTTTTCTCTGTAACTCAGTGAACAACAGATAAAATTACTGTATTATAACACTGTCTAAATACTGAATTAGCTTTATTTGTATCTTATTACTGTGACTTTGACTGTAAGTCAAAGTATGCCAAAATAATTACAACTAGCAAGGGTCCATTTCCAAAATGAATTGAATCTCTTTTAAAAATTGGTATTTCACAATGTTAATAATTGCTTTAATTAATGTTGACTATTTGCGAGATTTAGTTAACTTCTGTTTATTTAACACAGTGACAGAATTTACACAGTCCAATTCTCATTTTGATTGGCAGTGTGGTAAGGAAAATCATTTAAATACATGGTGCAAACAGTTTTAAAATGCTGTTCATAATCAAAGCAGTGATCAACTGCAAGTTCTAAATGGTTACAGGGGAATTTTTATAAGAGGAAGGCTAAATTGCATAGCTAGCACACACAAAATACACTTTATCTGGGAGAAGTGCAAAAGCCCATTGTAGTACGGTCAGTTTTTCACTTTAAAAGCTATTTACTTTCTCTTGGACCTCACCTTAAAAATGCTATGCACCTACTGTAACAATTTCCACTGTTTAGGAGACCCAGAAATATTTATTAAAGACTGCTTGTATTCCCATGCCAAGGAGTAACTGCCAGCAGGATAGAGACAACATCTTTGCTAGCTGACCAATACCTCCTACATACTCATCCTATGCATTATTAAAAAAAGAAAGTAAAAAGAAGAAAGTATTCATCACTCCACTACACAAACATACCCATTCCTCTTCATGCCAGTCCACCTGCAGAGAAGATCGGCTATTTCTTCCCGTCCATCTGGCCACAAGTGTATCTTGGTCATTCCTTAGCATCACTTGTTCTCCTTCTCCAGAGGTTGGAGATGCTTTTGAAGCTATATAGTCTGGCCTTGCAGCGTTCAGTCCATGTATTGAATTTGCCAACAGCTTGCAGTCACAGACTGTGACAAGTTGCCGGGTCTAAAAAGCAATAAGGCCCCACATTTTAAAAAGTTTCATTATTCCATACACAATTTATACTGTAGTTTTTCAAGGAAGAAAGAAGTAGTATTCTGTAAAAGAAACTATTGCTTTAAGGCGCCTTTAGAATACCTTTACAGAATGACCTTAAAAAATAGTATAGGATCCCAGAACACAAATGATACATTTCCAAAGCCTGTACTACCACATTAGACTTGCAATTGTTGAAAATTTCACTAAGGAATGTGCAATTCATCTTTATTTGCACTTCATTCTCCATTTGATGAAAGATTAGAACAATGTGCAGACACATGTGCAGTGCTTGAGCACTGGAATGGGCTCCCCAGGGAAGCGGTGGCAGCACCAAGCCTGACAAAGTTCAAGAAGTGTGTGGACAATGCTCTCGGGCACATGGTGTGAGTCTGGGGGTGCAGGACCAGGATGATCCTGACTGGTCCCTTCCAACTCACTGTATTCTATGATTACATAGTTCTTTTACCCCACACAACAGCTGCCACACCAGAAGGATCAAGCTTCACCCCAATCATCCTGTCCGAAATCAGAACAAGACTTAAGAGGAGGGCTGAAGGTATAACCCACTATCAATGCAATTTGTTCCCTGTCTTATTTAGCCATGCTGTATTATAGGATTTCTGTAAGCCATATGAATATGAAAACTATGTGGCCTATGTGTCTACTAAAAAACCAACAAACAAGACATTAGTATGTTATATATACACATAATCCAGTTGTAGAAAATCCCACAGCTCAGTTATACACTGTACTCATTTAGAGTATTATAATAAATAATACATTTACACAAGGTCGCATTATATAAAACTGTATGCATATCCCTTCCACTGGGACAATTTACAGCAAGCTGATTTGCCACTACTGCTGTTTAGAACCTTCAGACTGGCTTCAAGGACAGAAGGGGTCAGTAAAACTGTATTTGGGTTTTTTTCTCCCTCTAAGGTTGTGTTCAGCTGTGGGTCCAGTCTGGTTTTTGTTAGCACACATCAAGAAATAACTGGTTTACATCACTATAATTCAAGCAAAGGCTGTGTCACCATTATTCCTTATTTCACCAGTGGAAAAATACAGAATTGTTTCATTAACTCTCACACAGTTGCTGCTGCTTGACAGATGACTCAGAACATTAAAAAATCCCAGGTGATTATGGAGAAAAGGATATAAAAGAAAGTGAAGAATGCACATTACTGCAATATGATTAATGGAGGGAATCAGAGGATATTGCTCTCCACTGCACTTTCAACAGGAGGTGAAGGCAAGGGTGTGGAAAGTAGGAGACAATCTAAATAAAACCAGGAACTTTTAAAGGCTGATACAATTTTTTTTTTAGGACTGTGCATGTTACAACACACTACTGAAAAAGGTAAAATAGATGTTTCAAGAAAACCTACTAAAAGCACAGACAGAAAAAAAACTACACTGTGCTTCAGCAGGGAAATGAATTATTCTCCTACCTTATCTGCTAGGATGGCAAGTGTTCTTTCAAGGCCATTAGCTGATCTATCCTTGGCAGCTCTTGAGAGCCTTTCTGCATAGTAACTGACTTGTGTTTTCAGGGTGTTGATTTGTGCAATAATTTCCTTTGCTCTAACGATGTCCTGTGGGATGTATATTATAGACTGGGAACTTGTTGAAGTGCTGAAAAAGAAAGACTGATTTTAGGGGGGAAATTGATCTAGAGGTACACACATTACAGTGGCATGCTGGGGAATTAATGTCAGACAACAAAAATTTACCTAAACTAGTGATCAACAGTGAAAGTCCAGTGGGCAATTGCACAGCAGGAACATGATCCTAGAGACTTCTCTGCCTTTACTGAAAGCATTCAGATGCAGATTTACTAATCCCTAATACCAAGGGGCTGTGGGCAGAGTTTGTACACCAGAGGGACAGTTTTGCTGAGGAGAACGTGGGTGACAGATTTTGCCATCAGATACAGACCCACTGTTTGCAGAGACATCTTGCTCCATTCTCCCTCTCCTTACAACACAGATACTTCACTGAGGCCTTCACTGAGGCCTGGTTTACAAACATGCTTTATCACGTATCTACTAACACCATGAAAAGAAAATCTGTGCTCCTTCTAACAGTGAAATGCCACCCAGATCCATAATACAAACACTGTGGTATTAACAAAAAAGTCCTTTTGCTAGTATATAATTTCCTCTATTGCAGACCAGGATCAAGTTACACCAGCACAAGCAATTTTGTGATACGTAAAAAACCAACACACATCTTCAGGCTAATCCAAGGACACTGTCCTTTGTGTAGTGTCTGTTCACACACACTTAATTTACTAAACTAGGGACAAACCTATCTTTATATGGGGATAATGCAGCTACACTAAGACTGCTTATTAGACAGTGGAGAATAGTTTATGCCCTTTTAAGTTTAACTGTCTGCAGAAGTTGCTTATCCAATCCTCAACAGACGCTCTATAACTGCTGGAAAGAGAACAGCACTTCCAAAGGTTGATTTAATCCCACCTGAAAAAGTCATTCACAAAAGCTGCCTTTTAGCTTAGAAAGTTACTCAAAGCTGAAGCTGTGCTCTTATTAAGTATGAACTATTTGGAACCAACTGACCACTACTCCCTTTGTCAGGCAAAATGCTGGGGTTTTCCTTCCCAGTAGGAAAGGTACCCAAAGACCAGGCCTTTACATCATCTCCAGCTGTGACAAGTATGATTCATGACATGGCATCAAGCATGAGGTGACACCAATTGTGTATTATCTTAATTTTATTTTTTTTTTTACAGTCATGAATGGCTTCAGCATAGTAACAGCACAGAAGAACCTACTGTTTGCACCAATCTCAGCACTGTTAAATGGAGACAGCCATGCTGAGAAGCTACATGGAGAGAAGTTTCTTTTCCAGGCACAGATACCACAGATCACAACCTCCAAGGAGTGTGAACTCCTCTGCTACCCTTAGAGCAATGCTGTTAATTTCTGCAACGTATCTGTGAGGTAGGACAGGAGGGTTGCGTGGGGCACACTTTAAAATCATGCCACAACTCCAATTCTTGTCCCTTAAAGGATATTAAGGCAAGGCAGAAGCTTAATGCCAGTATCTGCCTGAGCTCCATTACAAAAGAAAGATGAGGGATTTGTTTTGAAAGGACGTAACTCAGAACTGATTCTTGAAAGAATTTCCCTGTTTGTGCTCTGGTCGCCCACCCAAGTGCGGCAGAGAACAACCACTCCCCAGTACTGCTATGCCATGCAGCAAATTAATCTCAGCTTTTAGGACTTTCCCTGTACTTGATTTGTGCTTTCTAGTGACTGGTGATCTTAGTGACAATTCCTCTGAGCAATTTCTTTCCACGACAGTGTGGTTAACATGCATAAAGACATATTTGGCAGAAAAGGCCATGCAGCATATTGAGATTTGATTTAGAATTATTATATTTTTAATCATAAACATTTGCTAGGATGATTGGGGGAAAAAATTTATGGTGTGAAGTTCACGTATACTTACTTTCCAACCTGCAATTGCTTTTTCAAATGAACAGCTCTCATTGTATTATAACAGCAAACTGTAACACAGACTTAAATTCTCAGTGAATTAGGGGTTCAACCTTAATAAGAGTAATTTAGAGCAGAACTTCTGCATTTTTGAACTATCCAGTAATGTCTGCTTTTGATAGCACTGAACACCACAACATGAGAAAAAATAAACAACAGTTATGTGAAAATGTTTTAAATAAAGACATGGATTACAAAAATATAAACCATGCCCAATCTATCACTATTAAGATTTTAAAATACATAGAATTATCTTAATTATCTGCCATCACTGGCAGAAAAGTTTCTCATTCCAGATAGTTTTCACTGGAAATAACAAAGGAAAAGATATAAAATCCTTGTCTTCTGATTTTCAGTTTTTTAACTTATGATCAGAGAGAGCCAGGAAACTAGCTGTTCATTGCAAACAAACATTGCAGATGAAATGAAATTCATTCACACATCATGTTCTACAAAGCAGCTACAATTACTTAGAGCACAATTAGGGATGCCATGATGCTTGACATTAAAAAGCCCTGCACACTCTAAAACACACCAGATCTCTGCCAAAGAAAAGAAAAATAAAACAACCCAGAGAACAGAAACCCTCTATAGAACCCTCAGAAACAGAAAACTCACCAACACTCCTCATAACTGCTAAAAAAACAAAAAACCAAAATAAAATTAGCAGATTGTTAGCAAATACCAAAAGCAGAAACAAAACAAAGTATGTTTGGGGAAATAACTTATTTGAGTCATTTTTTCAACAAGGTGGGTACATGAACTTGGAAGCAAAAACCCACAGATTGCCAGATGACCATGGGATGATCTGGGGAAATGCTGTGAATGTACCAAGCACAGTTATGCCAATGAAAGGAGAAGGAACTGAATGTAACAATGAAACTGAGGAGATGGATCTCAGTTCTACTACACTGGTTTTTTTGATAACATAGGAGTACTTAAAATGAAAGTTGTTCTTCAAATGTTGAACCTGCAGTTTTCATGGACCCAGAAGGAACAGTTCTGAAAAGCTTAGAGGAAAAGTACCGGATAGAAATTAAACTCTCCAATCAACTTAATTATTGGGTGAGGGGAAAAATAACAAATCCACATGGGAAATTAGCTATTGCAGAAGTAAGGACCACTTCAGTGGCTACTCTGACAGAAGGAGGCTATTTCAAAAAGCCATAGTAGTATCAAACAAACAGAAAGGGTGAGCCTGGCATACCAGTGTTCCCAGGTTTACATTTTCCTCTATGCCTATCCCAGTGCACTCTCTAAGACTGAATAATTACACCAGGTATTTTTGCACCAATCTTTGTATCAGTACATATCTGACTGATGTTCACAGGATGCTGCTATTCATTTCTCTACTGCCAAAATTAATTCTGCAGTTGGTTCCCACGTCATTCCCTCCTCTCTATCAGCTCCAAATCCTACTAGTCCTTTCTTTGGAAGGGCATTGTCAAGGTCTCCTTTCCCCTGACTACGACTCCTTGTCCTGCTGCTCTTGTTTTCTCTCCAATGCTCCATACAGCAGCAGAAGCAATGCAGACCCTGCAGCACTCTGGTTCCTCTGGGAGCTGGAGTGGGTGCCATGTTAGCAGATGTGACCTTCCCAACTTCTGCACCTTCCTCTAGCTCACACAGTTACACTTCTACAGAGGTCACTAGGCAGTCCCTGAAGACAAAACATGGGGGTCAGGTATCCCATCTATACAGCAGAGGCCAGATTCAGAAGCCTAAACTATGCATAAACTTTAGGCAATGCAGGAAGACCTCCAGCAATAGTTTCAGAACTAAAACCATTCTGTCAACAAGGAATTTACCAATCAGGTACAGCAGGTTTCTACTAAAGAGAGCTCAGCAACAGGACCTTGAAGCTATGAGAGGGGTGAAAGTCTCCTGAAAATAATGGGTTGAAAGCATGATGTAGTGCAGCTGAGGAGGTTCAGCAGACAAATGTTCTGACCCACAAATAGGCAGAACCCAAACCCAGCACCTAAAATAACTAAATTAAATGAATCAACAAGCATTCAGAAAAATCGAAGTTTTCATAGAAAGGCTCTTAGAAAGCGCCCATCACTAAACAAATAAATACAGTAATATAAGGAGGAAACTTACTTCCCTTCCTTTCCTTGGAAAAAAAACCCCACAGAAAAATCTTCAATACAAAATATTGTATAGTAGTACTATTGAATGAAATAAAAACATAGAATGGAGTGATTTTCCAAATAACTGAGCATGGACCAGGAAAAAAAGGCACAATAATAGCTGACACAATAGCATTTCTACTTACTGTTTCTTTGCCTCTTCAAATTTATGCAGCTTTTTCCTCAAGCCACCTGATTTAAAGCCTTGACAATGAGCTGCTGGTGCTCCTATGGTGACTATGTCGTAGTTCTGATCTGGGATGGACAAAAAGGACTTACAAATGAAAACTTGTCATCTTTAATGTGGGCAAACAATTGTGTAAGTTCAAAAACTTTTCTGAAAGTAATTTTTGGAAAACTTTGCTGGTGTTTTGAAAGACATGGAAAACTGAGTTGTTCTAGAGGCCCTGGAAATCCATCAAGTACTTTTTGAGGTGAAAGACCCATACATGAATGCAGGTCCTCTGTTTCTTAATCTATTGACAGTGAAAAAGAAGTCTTGAACACTGGTCTTTATACAAAGCCTGACATTATTGGAATCCCTCACATGGACACAAGTGTGTCATGGAGAATTACTGTTAAAAGAAAGGAAAACCCAGGTTATTTATGAAGAAACAAGCTTGATGTGAACAAATGTTACTTTGCATAACTGTACATGATGATTCCAGAGAAAAAGCACACAAGCTTAATCAGAAACAACAGTCAGAACCTTTGTTATTCTGCTGCAATACAAAATGTCTGGAAGGGACACAGCAACTTAACCCAACCCTAGTACAAAGGCTAACTTGTGCCACCTAGAATTCGTTAACTCCAGAATCTAGTTTTGCCACCTGTAGAACAGCAGTAATTATACTTACATCTCTTCTTTTGCAAAGAGATTTGGAATCTGAGAATAGAAGGTGCTATAAAAATGCCAAGTAGCACTACTAAAGTAATTTGTAGAAACTTGGCTGTATGGTTGAGGATGGAAATTTTAAAAAATGGAGAGAAAAGTAGTAAGATAAGCAAAGAAAGGGAAACAGATACCTGATCCTCCATCATCCTGGACTCTCATCCTCTGTATATGTAAATTTGTAGGAACGAATTCCAATTTTTTATCAGCTTTCAAGCTACTGGCTTTAAATGAAGGACCTGAGAAATGCAAGACAAAAGTAAGCATAAAACCCTTCTCCTTGTGCCTATACTAAAACATTTGCTATGTGCTGAAAGTAAAGCAGAGAAAATTAAAAAAAAAAACGAAACAAAATCTCTCTGTTACTGTTCACACTTGTCCTCTACTTTCAGAGTAAGATAAGAGAATGAATAAAGCAGGTAAATATTCCCATGTAATTAGCAAACTCACAATAAATATTAATAAAGACAAGAAATATAATAGCATTTTTTACTCATCATAAAACATTCTGGGTGCCCAATTTCAGAGAAGCACTAATAATAAGGCAGAGAAGAATTTTTATCATTTTTATCAAAAAAAATCACCTTTATACTGGTGCAGGTCAGTTAGATTTTCCTGGTAAGTTAAAATAATCGTTTGGTACTGTGTAACTATTTGTCGACGAAGGCTTTCCCAACAAGGAGACAGTTCTCCCAACTCTTCTAGTTCACAAACCCTGGGGCAAAAAAAAAAGAAAACAGGGGGGAAAGACAGGTGTTTATATCCATAGTCCACTTGACCAAGAATGGCTTTCACATTGCAGCAATGGAGCACCATCCTCAGCTGACACATTCTCAACATACGGTGGTCTGAGCTACTCACCAGACTGGAAATGCTTCCAAACACATACCAAAGCACAGCCCAGAGCACAGGTTGAGCTCTAGTCCGAGATACATTGCTTCCTCACAGGCAGAATACACTGTGCTCCCCCCAGGAGCCTCAGGTGTTGGTCAAAAGCAGAGCTTCCCACCTTTCTGCAGCTCTCAAACTATATGAGGATTTGTAAATGATGGGAACTGTCATCATGTCAGGTGACTCGGGACAATGGGGACCTTGTAAGGACACCTTACTGAATTGTGGTGGCTCTTTAAATAAGAACTATGACACAGATTAGGTGGGATATTAGCACCTATCAGATGTTGGGTACAAGGATTCAATTCACCAGTAAGGTACGTAGACAACAGTTTGCAAGGCCAGGGAAAGCCTAAGAAGTATAAGCATTAATAAGGGTTTGGAGACTGAAGATGAGCCAACAAAACCTTCATCTGAGATCCAGGATTTTGGGCACTCAGGGTAGAATAAAGGATGACTGGATATCCCCAAATACAAACAGGAGAACCCCTGGCTTTCCCCTTGTACCCTGACTGCCAGGTTTCCAGTCACACATGGCAATCCTGTGTTACATACTGTTTCCCAGCAGTGCTGCTGAGAAAACACTCATGTCACGTTTGTATTACTGTCTTCTTGGATTAATACATTATTCGGAATAAAGAAAGAAGGGTAAAAAATAAACAAGTCAACACCAGACACAATTCAACAGCACATTGTCCCAGAAAGGTAGAATAATCATCTGTCAAAAGGATCCAGCAGTTCTATTTGCAGTTCTCTCAATATCTCTAATTCGATCGTTTTAACCAATTGTGTATGTATAATTTAAGACATCATTTCACAGAGCAATTCCCACTCCACGGTACTTAGGATATTATCAAAAAGAACTAAATTTCCAAGAAAAACATCCGATTGATTTGCCAACAGGCAACAGCATATAGTATATGTATTAGTGACCTGCATAAAGACACTCCCAGTTTCATCTTGAAACATGCTTTCTCCATAAGATGCTATTATGATTACCTCGTCAAACTCCCTGCTCCAAACCAGCCATGCACCTGAGCCCTGGTCTTCCTGAAATAAATTCACAGCTTAACACTTCAAGTTTACTTGTTTGTCCCATAGAGCCAAGACAGCAAGGAATATGTATGCCATAAATAATGAGGCAGTCAAAATATCACACCCCTCAGTTACATGTTTCCTTTCAAAGGGCTCTGGCCCAGAGGAGTTTTATCTAAGAGACAGCAGTTGTGATTATCCAAGGACATTTTAAAAGTCACCAGGATGTGAAGACAGAAGCAGCTGTGCTTTTGTAGCTGTCTGTCATTCCTCTGGGCTGCAGCACTGAGAATGGAGAACAGAGCGCTTGGTCAAATCTGAGTGACTCTGAATACAAAGTGTGATTGTGCACGTTACTGAGGGTCACCTCAACAGAACAGAGACAAGGCAGCCTTTCTCAGTAATTACACAAAGGCCTATTTACCTTTGAGCCACACCACCCAGTGTACATACACAAGGTCATATTAATAATCACCTGGGCTGTTATTAACCTGTACCTGTTTACAACAGGCATCCACTGATCTCTGCATGATTTTAGCAAGAGCCTCTGAACAGTCATATTTCAAGGCTAAGCCTCCAACTTCACTGTCTACAATCTTACAGAAAGACACATCTTTTCCCTCATTCGCCCTAAATTCTCCTATCTTCAAGTCCTTAGACTACATCCATCATACACGGTACCTAATGGATAAGCTTGGCAACTCTTTATTATTATGGTTGTACCTCATAATGAATAGGTGCTTTTAAACCTACTGTGAGAAAGCTGTAGAGAAACAAAGACAAAAAAAAAAAATAACCCTTGACTAAATGTGCAATGGCATATCCTTAGCCTGCTCCATCAAGGTTGTAGCAGGATACCTGAACAAGATACAGCATTCAATCTCTAGAATCTAAGTGCACATCACTAAAAACATAACATCAGAAAAAAGAATCAATGTGAAGTTCAGAACCTCAATTAGTTTTCCCATGCATTATAACAAGTCTGCATCTTCCTGTGAGAATTTATCATTTTCACAAAATATGAAAATGAATGGATTAACCCATTATTTTATTCCACAATATCCCAAAGGAACTGAAATGTCCTAATATACAATAGTAAGAGCACTAGTTAGTTTTACTTTTAATTAAGGTCAGATTTAGTTAAAGTCTATAGGATTGAATTCAAACAGAGTCAAAATAAAATAAAAGCCCAATACTCAAAAACACAGCTAAAATTCTTTAACATTCCAATCTTGGCCTTTATAAAGAATACATAAACCATTAGATTGGCAAAACACAGCCTACAAATGTAGGGAAGAAACACTCATAAAGGAGTATGTTGCCTGGAAGAGAGTTAATTGCTTTAGAAAGACGCAAATTCATAACAAACCTACAAATTGCTTAACAGATTTCCTTCTCCCTCCCACCTTCTAAAATGAGACAACGTCATTACTGTACTACAGCACTTCATTTTACTTGCTTTTATTCTGCTTTGTTTTCCATTCAAAACTACTCTTCTGACTCTTGAAGCCATTTCTTATCTCACTGAGTAGTCAGTGCATTAACACAAATATATTCATTCCTTTGTAACTCAATAACAGCCACATCACTGCTGTACTACTGCACATGTAAACCTTCCCAAAACTCACCTTGCTGCATCTTCTTCTAGAAGCAGCTTCACAAATTGTCTGGGGATGTGCAGTGACAGGATGCTCTCTGCCATCTGCTCCAAGATTCTCAAGTGGTTTCCATCAGTGGTTGGGAAACGATACATTCGGCAAATCGCACCACCAAACACTAGAGAATTAAAACCATATTATTTAAGACTAGGGTTTGATTTAAAAGTATACAAAGTGTCTTCTTTCTTAAAGTAAATGGCTTCAGTTCATTAACATGCTGAAACACCCTGCTGTAAAGATCTGGTTTAACCAGGCATCAGTCTACCTTTTCCAAGCATGGTCATTCTGCAAGGACTATTCTTCAAGTGTTTGTGGGAAACGACTCCACCCCAAATCACTTAAAACGCTACTAAGGAAATTAAATGGAATACATATTTAACTTTTAAAATGCTTTTTCTTTTCTTTTTTTTTTTTTGTCTATGTACTGTGCATTTTCCTCTCATGCAATCTTTTCCTGGAAAACTAACCTTTCTGCAAGATTCTTTTTTTAAAGCAACTTGTCCCTCTCCTCAGCCTGCAACAATTGCTTAGGAACAGACCATGAAATTGCATAGAAAATGTTATATTACAGTCAACTTAATGGCAAAAGTCTGCTTCTGCTGTTTTTACAATACAAAATAGTGCATATGATAAAATGATTTATTCTGGTATGACCCTCAAAGGACTGCTCAGTCAGCAGCCTGTCCCTATTCAAGTGAAACATCTGCTGAAATGCCCTGGGGCCACAGGCACACAGGGAGAGATTAGCTTTTATTGATGCCTAAAGCTTACTTGTTACAGCCCAGGACAGCTTACCAGATTTCAGCAGTGCATCCTTCCGCAATGAAGCATATTTGGATCTGATTCCTAAAGACTCTGTTAAACTTTCATCAACTGGCAACACAGTCTGAACAAAAACAAAAAAAAAAAAAACAGAAACAGTAAAGAATGAAACCTCAGTGCCCGAGCAATATGCAGTGATGACCTATCACACAGACTTCAAAGAAATATTCAACTCAACACATGCTTTAAATAAATATTTCAAATATTTTAACTGTGGACAAAAAGTATTGCAGGCTGAAATAATAAATCCTAAGCATTTCTATTAACATCTACTGCACAGTTCAAAATGCCACAAAAATTTTCATCCAGCCTGTCAATTACTTATGTTAGCACAGTTCCAGAGTCCTTACAGGTACTG
This sequence comes from Corvus kubaryi, assembly GCF_017639235.1. Classification (NCBI taxonomy): domain Eukaryota; kingdom Metazoa; phylum Chordata; class Aves; order Passeriformes; family Corvidae; genus Corvus; species Corvus kubaryi. Next base: position 27,872,466 of record NW_024580667.1, on the reverse strand, counting down.
CATCAATAGGCATGAACAGATCTGGAGGATAAAAAGGGATTCTAATGCACACTGTGAATCTAATACACATATAAAAGTGCAATGATCACCAAGATATTCAAAACATAAGGTTTACAGAATTAAATATATGTCTAGGCTGACAAAGTGCTGCAAACATCTGCTCTCAAACAATTATTTGGGGATCGGGAAAAAAAAATCCAGTAGTAAAGTAACCTCTTCAGTTTTACTAAAATTCTGGGAATTCCCTAGCAACCTCATCACAGTTTTGCTTAATAGCACTTTCCAATTCACAGTGTGAAATGAAATACCACATCTCTCTGAAACTGGTTATCCATGCACAATGTACACCAATTACTAGTATCAGAAGCCTCTTCCAATGAAGAACATGACTACTTGATACCAAAGCTTAATCACTTGATATTAAAATTTTTCCCAAGACTTTTAACCCCACACATGAGCACCAAGAGCTCTACAAAACTCAAAATGGCTTCATCACCATTAGGCTGCTCCTTACAGCATTTTGAAAATGTAAAGCACTACTAAATATCAAGATGGACAGGGAAGTTGCCTGCAGATGTCAACCTAGCTTGTTTCAATGCTGGCAATAAGTCTGCACCCTTCTAAATTTGATATAATGTTCATACTCACCCTTCCATTAATTGTATCAGGTGACCTTGTGACTGGAGGCCTTTGGTCAGATTTTTCCTCCATCTGCCATCCTATAACTGTGATGTTACCTACACGGTCACTTTCAGCCGACCTGCAACAAATACTCTGCGTTGAGATTTTTTTGGAGGAGGACCTGTTCATCAACAAGGAAACACTTATAAAAGGCTATTGATCTTCAAACTTAAAGAACATTTTAAATAGGAAGCTTTTCAACTTCATTTGGAATAATTTTATTACAGCTTAGTCCAACAGGAGAACATTCCCCTTATTCTGTAGGGATGCTGTACGGAATTGAAGGCAGCCTAAAACCACACATTGTTTCCATGCTTCTGTAAAACCAGAAAGAGTCCACATTTTACAATTAGGCAAAAGCAACTTACATTGTGAACATTATTGGGGGAGATATTTGAATGTACATGCACATGTGTGTGGGCTGCCTGTGCATTTCAGTGTCTGAAACCAAACTTTTAACTCTCATTGGGGCAGTTTAACTCCAACTGGCACAGTTGCAACTAGCAGATTTTGATAATATGTGGACCAAGCAGAAGTACCACCAAATCTTCTCAACAGAGAAGTCAGTCAAGGTCACCAGTTATCAAGCTGATCACACCTTGTGCTTCTGCAGACAGACTATTTAGATTGGGAAAACTGGGGACCTGACATTCCATAAAGAAAAACTGATGCTAAAAAGAAGGATCCTGAAAAGAAGTGGTCTAGAAAAGAAGAAGATCAACACTTTCAATGGAGGTAAGACCCCTGAGGCAGAGAAAAATCCTGGACATAAGAGAGTTGCGTGCAATTACAAGAGATCTTCAGGAATCCGGGCACCAGCACCTGAGACAGGACACGAACAGCTGGGCAGCTGGACAGCAGGAACCAACACAACTTTCTGCCCCACCTTCCCAGAGCAGCAGCTATCTCCCTGCTGGGGAGGGAAGCCAGCACCGTATGCACACATGACAGAAAGGGTAGCAAATAAAGTGAGTGAGTCAGAGACAGAGAAAAGTAGGGCAAAAGCCACTCTCCTGCTGGGTTTAAAATACACACAGGTACCCAGATCTATCATGAGTGTCATTTATTCTGTCTCATCCGTGACATAGTAATTTTGGCAGAGACATCATGTTATTATTTTAAGATGGAGTCTAAATGGTATTTTAAGATAGCTGTTTACATGTAAAAATACGCTGAGACAACTAAGACAAAAAAAAAAAGTTGCTGGAACAGGCTGCTGGGGAGGCAAAAGAAATATGCACACAAGGTGACAACAAGAAAAGGTTTAAAAATCATAGAGTATACTTATAGACAGTGCTCTGTTCTCAGCTTACATATAGTTAAAGGTTACATGACGATGAGAACAAACACATGTATTCACACACTTTGATAACCAGAATATACTTGATACCAAAACAAGAGAGTTTAATTAAGTCCATTTTCAACTTAGTCATGAAATAAGAGGTTTTCATCACATCTTAAGCATGTTTTGAAGAACTAACACTTAAATGAAGGAAAATATTACAAACCTTAGTGTTATGTGCAATCTGTGGTACTTCTCCTGAAGAAGATCCTTTACGGTGAACGTCCCAGAACCCAACAAATACATCTGAAAGAAAATGAGTTCCAGAACTGTATTTACCTTTACAGTGAGCAAAGGCTCTGACCACAGCACTGAAGTCTAAAATATAATTATTATGCATAAAAGTCCAGGAGCAAAAGCATAACTAAATATGCCATACATAACTAATTAAAACCTCTTAAAATTTAATATATTTGGTAATCTATAATTTTTTTTTTTTTCTGGAGGACAATATGCATTTTTGTTTCTCTAGGATATGAGTGGAGGCACATCAGTATATATGAGCTTAGGCCAAGCAATACAGGAACATTGGAAGCAATGACTGAACAGGGCTGACACTGGATCCTTGACCCAAACTTGTCTCCTCCTGAAGAACTTACCTCCTCTGGAGGTATTCATTTTTCCCTAGAGCTTCCCTATGAAGCACTGAAGAGAGAGGGACAGCTCTGCTGCCCCTGAGGGACCCATGGAAGAGAAGACACATGGGGCCTGTAACAGTATTCTGGACAACAGTCTGAGAATAAATGGCCTGTATTGCCAACAGATCCAAGTAGCAACATGGGAGCGCTGACACTGAAATTTTTTTCAGTACAGGAACAAACCATACACCTGAACAAAATCTAATGTATCAGGGCAGGGTGATTTCTGAAATTTAGCTGCTGCGTTCCAAAGGACAGTTTCATTATGGCATTTTGGCACAGGCTAGAAGCCTCGGTTAGGGGCGTTGAATCCTATTCATGACTTAGTTCACTAAAGATGTCCACAATGTAAGAGCACAAGTGACAGGACCTTTTTAACTTAAATCCATGGTTTCCAAACTTGCTGCAGACAAGCCTTATTTGAGAAAACTGGCAATGCTTCTCACTCTGCCAAATCAATCTCATTTGTTCCTCCTTTTCCTACCCATCTTGTTTTCTGTATGATCAGTGCTGCTATCCCTTTGTTTACTTCTGCAGAAGTTACTAATTTTATCTCTTTGCCTCTCATTTCCTTGCTCCACACTGACTAGGCAGGCAACAGAATAAAGAAAACTTACTGTTCCCTGAGATCTGTCTTTGACATCATACACGGAGAGTTTGATTTGTGTCATTTGATTGATAAGAGAGTCTTGGAAAAAGGCAATGCTGCTTAGAAAGATAGGATTACTTGTTCCCTGTAATCATAAACAAAAAGCCAAAAGTTAATGTAAGGTGATGTTTGTTAGGAAGAAATGATTCCTGTGCTAGCTTCAATTTTAAATCTAATCTAGAAGTACCTCAGCACTTACCTCAATAATTTCTGTCTGTGCATGCTTCGTCCAGAATGCCTGGGGAGGTGTAGTTACACTCACTGCTACAAAACTATTTGGTTTTCGATCTAGCGATGGAGTTAGCAGCTCACTGCAAGCTTTAGGTATGCAACAGATAAATAAATTTAGATTCAGGATCTTTTTCACATTGCTGTAAGACTCTACATTTTTATAAAACTACATTATATACCCTGAGCAATCAAGCCACAAAGGGCTTAAAATTCATTCTACCACCACACTGTAAAAGCAGACATGACTCACCTTTGTGCATGCAAACAGTAAACATGCAATCAGATCAGTCTGGCTCCAAGCTCTAGAGCTGCAATTTAAACTTGTTCTCTTCTAATACATGCCTATCCACTCCCTGGCAAGCTCATTCTAACAGCCTACATGCATAGGTTTTCCCCTGGGAATCTCATGAGCGTGGCTGCATTTGATTCGAAGTCACGCTCCATTAAGCCCATTATCAAATGGCATTTGCCCAGGGAGAACCAACAGAAGCGCCTGAACACTGATCAAGCAGCAAGCACTACTGAGGAAAACCAGCTTGTAATTGTAAAATGACAGCAATTTATTTCCTCTGAAATGTTACTGTGAGTTTAATTGCTGGGAAAGGACTGTGGTGAGTAGGAAAGAACTTTGAAAAATTTCAGTGAGTGACTCTACACAATTACATTAAACTTCAGAGCCAAATTCTATCTAGATAGATACAGTTAACTACAGTGTGGTCCAACTCTGCTTCAGCTATGTGCAGGAAGTTAGTTCTGAAATTTACCTAAGCAGCTTTGTAATTCTAGATATTTTTGATTTATCTGAAAATAATTGAAGTACCTCATTCAGCTCTGAGAGTGCTTGTTAAGATTATTATTCATAATGCAATTACACACATCTACAGAAATTTTCTAACTTTTCATTAGCACACTGTTATGAGCATAACCTTCCAAATACTAGTCCACTATTAAGCCAAGAAAACCATCCTGCAGTTGAAAATGTGGACTGAATTTTCATGAAGAAAATATTTTTCACTTGTTCTTCAAGTGAGGTGAGTCAATGCACAAGCTTCTTGTCCAAATTCAACCATCTCAGGATTCAGGTCACTTGTGTCTTGCATTATCACTTGACAGCAAAGACCCCAGAAAGAAGGTATGCATAATTCACAATTCTTAGAAAACATTCTGCCCTAAAATGGTGTTTCCAGCAAATCTTCAGTCTGCTTGAAGACCTGAACTGCTGACATACTGACACTGAAGACAGTTTCACTGCATCTTCACATAAAGAAAGTAAACATTTAATAACAATATTCACATAGTAAACATTTAAAATTTTATAAGACCTATGTTTTACTTATAGACTCCTAGAAACTCCACGAAATGAAACTGCTGGCTGCTTATCAAAAGATACTGTACAGGCAGTGTGAAAACTGTACCACATCTCCATAAAAATCAGAGCAAAGTTGCAAACCTTCCTATATGAAATGCACTTCAAAATCAACACTTAAAAAACCCCACACACATTCAACATCATGCATCATTAAAGCTAGCATAAAAATCACTAAGCCTACCTAAACTGAACTCTAAAATCGGCTCATCTGGATCCTGAATGTTTCCTGTAAATCAGAAAAATTAACACAAGATTAGCCAAACATCACTGCCACGTGAATTCTTTCCTGAAGTTGCAATCACGCAGAGAAAGAAATTACATTTAATACAAAAAAATATTTTTCTTTAATTAAGTGAGCCATGGCTGGTATCTAAAAAATTTATCTGGTAATCCTTGGTATCTAATAATTATTTGGAAAACCTGGGATGATCTCAGTTTATAAAACATACTAAAATATGTAAAGCAATGTGAGATTATATGCAATATGGGAATATTAAATGCTTAATCTCAATAGAAAACAATAGGATTAAAGCCTGAGCCACTATTAACTCCAAATTATTAAATCAGGTATGTCTACTCGCTAGCAATTAATAGGACGAAGTTTGAAAGTACCTGTCTCTCTCACTAACGAAATAAAGTCTCTGAGGGTTACAGTCCTAATTTACTAACCATAAAAGATAAGGGAGATAAACCTCAGCTCCCTGAACTCTCTTGAAAATTTTATACAATGTCAAACAAGGAGGTTGCCAAGACTCTTCCTAGACCTTGACATTATTTTGTTATTTTCTCCCCATTGCTTTTTTTTAAATGATAAACATAACTACACAAAATCTAGCTTATTTTTTTAATCCTTCTCTGATTTTAATGATTTGTCTATTTTAAAAGTAGTAAATTCAAGATTTTAAAAATTTTTTAGTATAATTCCTTTATCTCATTACCTCCAGATAACCAGACACGTCTAAATCTCCGAGCAATTAAAAGAAAAAAACCCACATTAGTACAAGGCAGATTCTGAAAGGAGCAGCAACAGAGCAGTAGATGATAGGAAGGTACAAACCTGTTAGAGAAAGGCCAACCATGTCAGAGGTGACATCAATGGTGGAGGCCCTCTGCACAGTGCGGGATTTGGCACCATGGCGGGGACTGTGTTCTCTTGCTGTCATTTTCTCATGAAGAGCCCTTCTTTTCTTGCTGCTTGCCTTTACTGATGTTTGTCTCACAGAGTAGCAGAGTGCAGCAGGTTGTCTCCAACTGCTATTCCTCTAACATTACCATGCTAAGCAACAGAGAAAGCAAAAACAGACACCAACATTTTAGGCCACTATCAGCTAATGTTCTTTTCAACAGCAGCAAACCTACTGCCATACAATCACCGCAGGTCATTCAAATAAAATGCTCAAGGCAGATCCAATGCACAGTAACTCCATTTGCATGAACCGTACATCTATAGCATTTTACAGCAAATTGTAGAAAACTGGACCACATGCAAGAAAGCTTTTCTGTCAGAGAATGGGGCTTGAGAGAGACATGTTAACAGACCAGCTGCTCTTCTCCTTTGTCTAAGTTATTAAACCATGAAGTTTCCTCGTTTTCGTAATCCCTGGTAAGCACAAGTAAATTTGTCAGATGGGGCCTCTGTCTGCAGAGGAAGGACTAGGGATAAGGACAAAGGGACAACAGGTCTGCAGAGTGCAGAACAAAAGGGCAGGAAATGTTGTTAGTGTCAGCACACTGTGTTGTTCTAGGCTCTACTGCCATGAGAAAGGGATAATGAAAACTATAAATAAAGCCTACTGGGTCAGAGAGAGGTTGAAACTCTGGGATGGTGGTGGAAAGAAAAAGCAAAAAAGGATGCCTGCTGATGTGGTGTGGCATCAGGTGCTTTTCCTCTGCCCTACACTTTTTTGAACTACAGATATCCATGACAGTTCTTCCCTTCACAATGCCTATGAAGTGAAAAATTACAGTAGGAAAGAAAGCCTACAGAAAATTTGGTTATGATTTTAAATATGGATGTTCCTTCACTCAGCCGTGCTAGCACTGCAGTTATGGAACTTCTGTATTTGTTTCAGACTATTGTGACAAAATCCATTAATTTAGGAAGTGAGGAGTAAAATCTGATAAACCTGAAAGGTACTAATAGAGTGACTAACACCTTCACAGCAGCCCCTTGTTCATTCTACAAAACATTTGAACCACATTGCAAAAAATGGAAGAATATTTATTTTCCTTTTAGGTTGATGGACCTAACAATGAGCAAGATGCATTCTAATTAAACAAAACACCTAGCTTATATTCTGTTCTAAAATGCCACTTTAAACCTGTCTGAAGGCCTCCAAAGGAATGTTCAACCTGCTTAAGTCTCTGAATTTAACTAATCAGCATCTCCTTCTGCAGGATTTCAAAAGAATCTTCCTCTCTCCACGGGGTACCCAAGCTTCTTCTTAACTACCACTGCTTCACTGGACATCAAAAATTCAAATTAAGCATCTAAGATGCAATTTAAGCATCTAAGACAACTGAATTGAACGCAGCCCTGGCCATCTACATCAGCTTAGGAATTAGATTTTAAATTAGTACCTCATTCTAGGGAGGAAGGAATTCAGGCTGTATCTCCAAGACAGGCCAGTCTGTTGCCACTCAGAACTAAGAATTTTATTCAAGTCAGGTTTATATAACATGTCACAAGTCAATTCCACATAGGAAAAATAAATAAATTCTTGAACGGAAGAAGCAGAAATTGAGATCTCTGAACATCCCATCCCCAAAAGCTCTGAAACTCAGTGACAGCATAGAAAACAACACTCTGCCTATAGATACAATTTCAGACAGCCAAAAATAAAAGCAGGCAGTTTTCCAATTCATATTTAATAGTTGAGGTAGGATAAATTGTGGAGTTTATCTAATCCAATCCCCTTGTTCAAAGGAAGCTTTTCAGGACTGCATCCAGTTGGTTTTGGACAAGAATGTATTTCTCTGGCCAACCTGCTTGTTCCAAGGTTTGATCACACACAGTAAAAAAGCTTTGTTGTATTTATTAGTGTTTAAGTGGCTAGTGAACAACCAACCTTTCTCAAATAGTACTGAATGTCCTAGTATTTAGTCAAATAAAACTTCCATCAAAACTCTTTGACAGTTTCCAAGGCTTTCCATTCTCCTATTTTTTCCCTTCTTTCAGCAATAGGCTTTCCTTGGTTTGTTCTTTATATAATGTGATGTTTAACAGTCTGTAAGTCTCCTAAACCTACCTGCCTGATGAAAAGATGTACAAAATGTACTTGCAGAGATTTAGACAGGATCCCATAGTCCCTTCCCCCAAAATCTACAAATAATATATCAGAGAATAACTATCATGTTCACCAAGGTACAGGTCAGCCCAGCTGCTTTTCAGCTAAAATCTCTGCAGTTGATGACATCATTAAAAACGGTCAATCCTTGATAAGTTAAAAGAGGGCCATGTATCTAATTTGTTTTGAACCTATTCCTATTTAAATATTACTGAATGTAGTAATTTTCCAAGGCTCGCTAAGATCTCAACTATTCATTTAAATTGCAATATTAATTTACCATCTAATGATACATCTTTACATTACTTACAAGTATCATACTTACAGAGGGCTCTTTTCCTCATGTGGGGAGGGATTTTGTATATCATAATATCAGTTAAATCCACATCTAAAAGAATTAGGAAAATAATCATCATAAATGCACAATCATTATATACTGCATAAATCACAACCAGTGGGCAGGTACCATTCTCAGATTAACTGTAAATTTCACTTCTGATTACCAGTGCTCACAATAAAGTTGACTGAAAATAGAAAAACTGTATCATCTTCTACTGGACCTCACCCAGCACTAGTCATGGCAATACCCAGTCAGAGTAGGAGCACAAAGAAATTAGCTTATGCTGAAAAGAACTGACTGCAAGTCAGCATTTGGTGAGTGGGTAGAACAGCTGTAAGAAACATATGTTAACATGTTTACCAAAAGGTTTGGTGCTATTAAGATAAAGGAATATATATGATATGTTGAGAATAAGACAGCATTTGTTACTACACTTGCTTTTCTACAGCTAAACTTTTAAAATGTTGTTGTTTGGAAGAGTTATAACTGCTACTGTCAGAAGAAAAGATCCTGTGTCAAAACACAGAAGTTCAAAAGATCAGGGTGTATGTCTCTTACTCCATTGTGTGAAAATACTATGTGAGGGAGGCTTCTATGAACAGCTAGCAATAAGCATACAGTAAAAGTGAATTATTTTTAAGCTTACTACAGGTTAAATGAAGATTTGATAATGCTACCATCTCATTCAAGTACATTTATATTAAAAAGCTATGTGTTTTAAGACCTCCCATCTATCCCATATTACAGTAAAAGAAACACGGAATTCCAGTCTCAGTTTCTTGATTTAATCACCAGCCCTACCAATTACCCAAGACTGCTTAGGAATTTAATATGAGCTCTTATCACTTACAGAAAGATTTTATCTCGCCTAAATAATAGAGGAGGCAGGTATCTGATCTCAGCTCACTGCTCAGGTTCGCTGTATAGTCAATGGTGAGACACAGGGACTTTTGGAGAACGAGTCACTATTTTCCAAGGTAGGTGGGATGAGTCACCCCATGGAGATACTGCTCTCTAATTATAAAAATTATTTAGATTACTAGCTTAGTCCTGATGCTGCAGCTGGGCAAACTGGATTCCTCCCACAGTTGTGCTAGCTCAGGCAGGGGTGAGTTCCCTCTACTCAATTCATAGCCAAACAACAGTTGCTCTGATTCCTCTCCTGAATGACAATTGTTTCAACAATTTCAACCTTACAATCATGTTTTTGATAAAAACCAACGGAGGTAGCATTCTTACCAAATTAAAGGTAGTATTAATAGATCACATCGTTTCCTTAGATGGTACCTATCCTTAAATGGATAGTTTCCAAAGACTGGTACCACTCAAGCAGACAGCAATGCCAAAGGGCAATGTAATTCATGTCGAGGCAACCTCTCCTGAAGACGGCACGATTTATCTACACATTAGTCTTTGGCTTTGCTCTTACTAATACTGCAGACAGTGGATGTTGGCAAGATGTGCAGCTTTGCACTTCATGAAGCTTTGCTGCAAGCCCAGTTTCCAACAGACACATGAGAAACTGTTTTCACCTCCAGTATCAGTAACGGCCACGTCCACAGTTCAGAAGAGGCTTCTGAACAAGCCTCCCTTCTGTTATGTGAATATTTATTTGGCACTCTATTGGTACAAAAGCATATGACCAGAAGAAAAGGTCTTCATCTGATGCCACTTCTGCCCTGCTACCCTCAGTCCTGTCAGTCAGCTGTGAAAAGCAAATGCCATCCTGCTCAGCTACATGGCCTCATGTCTTCTGGGACTGAAACTTTGGGACATTTGGTCTCACTCTGCTTGCAAGATCTCAAGCAAAAATGATGATCAATCATCTCAGCCCTAGAATAAACCCCTGATGATTAGTTTGTACAACTACAAGCTAACACTCTCCTTATCTCACCAATTGTTTGGCAAAGTGCTTTGGTCTGTTGCCTTCTTGAAAAAAAAATCTCCTACTAAAGTACCCCTTGAAACAAACGTGTGAGGTAAGATCAAACCTTATTTCAGCCTAACATCTACTTTTTTGACACTTCTTACACAACTGCAGGAAACAGGATTTTTCCAATTCACACATCAATAAGCAGGAGAAAGAGGATACTCCAATTACTGACTGAATCAAAGTCTACTTTGAGACTGTACTTTGCTACAGCCGTAGTGCTCTGGGCTTATGGTATTTGATCAGGTAAAGAGGCATACCAAAGCAAAAAATGCAACAGCAGTAGAAGGCTAAATGTTACTGATACATCTACACGAAGAGAATAATAGACAAAATAGGAGACTGTGACAGTTTCCTTAATGCTTTAAAAAAAAAAAAAAGCAGATGTAATCCTACTGAAAGTTTACCATCATCTCCAAGAGGGTGTGACAAAGTAGGTGTGGGTTACTTACTGAACTGCAATTAGTTTTAGAGTCTCAAGGCTCTCCAGACTGTAAAGAACCATTCCCCGAACCTTACAAATTAGGCTCCCTGTTCCTAAAAAATACATTTTGAAACATCAAGATGGCTCCTTCAGCCAACTGCATTCTTCAAACATCATCTTCATAAATAGTTTCTCCGATTGAAAATGTTTTAACAATACACAAAATTATGAAAGTGAATATTGCCTGATTATATTTTGGATCTGCAGCATGGCCTGGTTTCCAACTAACATTCTATTAACTATATCAATATGGACAAAATAATGGAAAGGATGAAATGCCAGATTATGCTAAGTTATGAATATGTTGCCTTTTGTGTAAGAGCACCATCTCTAGTATAACTAGCATGCAGGGAGTGCCTCATTATTTATTAATTACCTCCAACAATAGAAAACCTTGGTAGTGAAACAAGATTTGCCATGTTGGCTCAAACCAAATCTTTCAGCAATTCCAGCAACCCACCTCCAACAGCTGTTTCAAAGATGATACAAGGAACTTTATTAACCATGCAAAGATCTGAGGCGAAGGTCTGGACCAACCTTGTCACTCATGGCTGCAGAGGCAGCCCAAGAGCAGAACATCAGCTCAAAGGACAGCAGCTCCCACCTAAACCCTGCTAAACTCAATTAAGAGCTATTTTCTTTACAGTCTGAAATGCATTTCACTCTTCTGTCTCATTTAATGAGACTGAATGTCCTGAATCTCGCACAGATCAAACCAGGACAAGTCAAAGCCATGAATTTGGCACCTTGAGTCATATTGTTCCAGCCAAACTCATGGGGGCAGCAACACAGAGTATGTCTACTGCAGATCCATAGGCTGACGACAGTTTCAGTCCACTCATTCCATGGTCTAGGCCTTGGGAAGGCAAAAGACTGCAAGTGATGCCAGCATCCAGTATGAACCTTTGCCTCCCACTGACACTACTTCCCCACAAATCCATACTCAGCAGGTGCTAATCTGTCAGCTCCACAAAGAGGCTCTATCTCCCCCCCTCAGTCTGCTTCCTAAGCCTAGGTTTCTCGCACAAGCTGGTTAAATGCCCCCTTCTCCCACACACCAGAATCTTGATTAAAAAAGACAAAAATATTATGTTTGGCCTGAAGAACCTTCTTGTCACTCTCTGAAGCTCACCTGAGGATTCTGAGTAAGTGAGTAACTGCAATGTGAACAGGGAAAAGTCTTCCATGACAAAATGAAATCAACTAACACAAGATACAACAAATATATTTGTGCAATGTGGAAATCCCCGAATGCAACCTTTCAGTGATATTTAGATAAAAGGACATTTCAGCACCAGGAAGTGGCTTTCTTTCTTTTTGCTCTCCTGTCCACAGATCCAACTTAGTTGCAGGTACATTTGTAAGTCACAAAATTTCTTCTTAATCCTTCCCCACTATGAAACTTCAGCAAACTCAAATAATCTAAAAATCTAATTTTACCTCTTTAATATATTTGAGTACTTTTTATAGGAAACTGCAATTTAAGCCACTTAGTTCTTTGTGCAAATTAAAACTACTTGTCTATTTCACAATAGAAATACAATTAGCATTTTTCTTAACAAGATATTGTTTTAATTTCAATTGTCATTGCAGTATTTTTATTCCTTTAGTGTTTCTGTGAGCACAAAAATACGCAAACCCAGAGGTGGAAGCAGGCATTTGTAACACACGTCTGTTAGCCAAAAAGGAAAAAGCACAGCTCTGTTTCACTTTGCAGAACAGCTTTTACCAAGTTGAACACAGCCCAATGCGATGGAAAATGCTGAGTTTTGCTACAGGGCTGTTTGAAGTCCAACCCTCTCAGTCTCCTCTGTCACTTTACCAGCAGAAACTGAAACAGCTTACAAATGGTCTTTACCCCAAATTAACCTTTATCCTCTTCACAAGAAACATGCTGGACACTTTGTGGTAAAGTTTCCTGTGCACGGGATGACTTCTCTCCTCATGACCTGGGGTTCTCACACTGCCTACAGAGACATGGAAAAGCCCATGAGAACAGGGGGCACTTTTTCTGTTGAGGACTTTGGACTGGAAACACTTCCCTGAATCTGATGGCTCTCCCAACACCTGCCTCTCCTAGAGCAGCCTTTCATCATAACCATGAAGCTAACAATGAAGAAATGCACTGCTCCAGCTGGAAAAAAACAAAGAGCTTGACTCCCTCTCTGAGCTTCTCCTGCTGCAAGAAAGAATGAGGCAGGGGAACAAAGGCAGGGAAAAAACCCAATGAAACAAGACAAACAAACAAAAACCAAACAAACCCACAAAAAAACCCAACCACCTCCCCAAAACACACAAAAAAAAAAGAAAAAAAAAAAAAAAAAACCAATGAACCAAAATAAAACCCCAAAAAACCAAACAAAAAACCTAAAACAAAGCAAACAAACAAAAAACCAAAACAAAAAACCCCCCAAATAACTCTAAAAAAACTCCAACAAAACAAAAACCAAAACCAAATCCAAACCCCAACACTTTATGACCTGAAATGGAGATGAACCAGACACACATAACATTTGCTAAAGATTTCATACTGCTGTTGACAACAGATCAATGGGCATTAACATATTCTCCCTCATACAGGCAGTGAGAAGGGTACCACACACAAAAAAAGAGGGATAAAAGCACTGAAACTTATCTGTCAGCAGAAGTTTTAGTTAAGTCTGGATTACAACCAAATGTCTAGGGAACTATCTGACCTTTCTGCCTATAATATTCATCCATTCCACAGACTAACATAGCACTAATTAAAGTTAGTGTATACTGGTCAAAACAGCCCAGGAATCACAGTGTACTGACAGCACTGTCCTCTATGTGTGTGATGGGACCTGATTGCCTGCACTGCCATCACTGAGCTTCACCTGTGCAATGGGACTGCACCTCAGAGTCACAGCCGAAACTTTATTTTCCTGACACCGCATTTTCCCACATGGAAGGAGTGACCCATTAGGTCACAGGCACAACAAAAAAATCTTCCAAGCACTCTTCCTTTCCACATGGCATTGTTCTGACTCACTGTGATTCCTACACTTACTGTTTTAAACATTTATATAAATGAAAAATAAACAACAGCACCCAAAGACAAACCAGCAATGCATGAATTCTTTCTCTAATATATGGGTTTTCAATAAGACATAACTAATTGACTCAGGATTTGAAACAGTATCAAGTATTTAGAAAATTAAAAAGAAATGTTAGTGTAGGAGTTGTATTCCACAAAGGTTATTACTAAGATTTAGGCAGCACAGCAAAACCGTCTCAATTAGTCTTAAGCTACTAATTCAAATCTGATGTTCTCCATCAACATTGTTTTGTACTCTTGAACTGTGTTTTGTGCATGTATTTCTGACAGATGTAACTCTTTTTCTTACACAGTGCATGCCTAGACTATGCCTCGTGGCTCCAGTACTGGATATCCTTTCAAATAATTTTATGTTGTTCCAGTATCTGATTCCTTTGTGCTACTTTCATTTCTTCTATTTCATCTTCCTGGAAAATAAAATTATTTGTTTGCTTACACTGACCTTTCTAAGTCAATGGGAGAGAGGGTTGCTGCAGGCCAAGCTCCTGACTGCATGGCTCTTTCCTGCATTTCTTTCTCAAGTCATGTGAACAAGTGGTGGGATGCTGGCAGTTTGCAAGCATAAGCATCTAACTCCACTGAGGCCAACAACAGTCTATGCTTCCCACCACTGTTCCCATTTCAACGCCTCAGTGGAACAGCTGTCCCAGTGAAAGGAATCCTTTTTAATGCCAGTACTGCCCTGTGGGTAAACAGTAAGATCACCCTGTAACATAGAATGGAGGAGGTATGCTGGTTTGGTTTCCTGCCAATTTCTCAAAATAGTTTCCTTGAAAAGTTACAGGAGGCCTGCCACTAGTGGTGTCCCCCAAGGTTCAACTGGGCCCACTACTGTACAACCTATTCATCGAGGACTTGGATGAAGGGGCAGATGCCTCCTTAGCAAGTTTTAGTGACACAAAGCTGGGAGAAGTGGCTGATACCACAGAGTGCTGTGCAGCCCTTTGAAAAGACCTCAACAGGTTGGAGAGATGGGCAGAGAAATCACCCGAAATTTAACAAAAGCAAGTGCAGAGTCCTGCACCTAGTGAGTTGAAGTTGAAGGTTGAAGGCTGACCTGCTGGAAAGAAGCTCTGCAGAGAAGGACCAGGGGGTCCTAGTGGACAACAAGCTGTCCATAAGAAAGCAGTGTGCCCTTGGGGCCAAGAAGGCCAATGGTGTCCTGGGATGCATTAGGAAGAGGATTGGCAGCAGGGAGGTGAGGGAGGGAGGTGATCCTGCCTCTCTGCTCAGCCCTGGTGAGGTCACATCTGGAGTGCTGTGCCCAGTTCTGGGTTCCTCAGTGCCAGAGAGACATGGAGCTCCTGGAGAAGGCCCAGGGAGGCCAATAAAGGTGATTAAGAGACTGAAGCATCTCTCTTACGAGGAAAGGCTGAGAAGGCTGGACCTGTTCAGCCTCGAGAAGAGACTGAGAGGGGACCTCATCAGTGTATACAAGTATCTGAAGAGAGGGTGTGAAGAACCAGGCCCTTCTCAGTGGTGCCAAGCAATAGAACAAGACACAACAGGCAGAAACTGATGCACAGGAAGTCCCACTTGAATATGAGGAAGAACTTGTTTACTGTTCAGGTGACTGGGCACTGGAACAGATTGTCCAGAGAGGTTGTGGAGTCTCCCTCAGCGGGGATATTCAAGAACCATCTGGACACAATCCTGTGCCGCGTGCTCTGGGATGATCTTGCTTGAGCAGGAGGTTGGACCAGGTGACCCAGTGTGGTCCCTTCCAACCTGATCCATTCTGTGACTCTGTGATTAACTTGTAGCAGAGCAACAGAAACCCAATCATGTAGAGCTCCCAATCATGACATTGGTGATCATCAATCACTTTAAAACATACTGGAATAATATCTGGAATATATTGAAATTGGCTGTATTTGGCTGCTAAATTAAAAAAGCCTAAATCAGCAGCACAGAACTGGAATAAAGAACACAACCTACAAAGAGAATAGATAAGTGCCTGTCTTTGAAGCATCATCATAAGAGGAAATCAGACCAAATGTCACTGACATATTTCTATGAATTTTATTACAAATCAGTATCTAAGATCGACAGCTTTCTATCAGAATACTGTATTTCAACAATTGTTCCCTACTTGTGAAAATTCCTGTAAGGTTTCCCAGTTTTGACTTTCAGCCTTACCAAAATACTACATTCATTGTTGAGGTATGATTGAGCAAAAGAGCGATTATAGAAAATAACAGCTGGATGTTATGATGTTAGCTCTGAGACAGAAAAGACAAAAAGTAAAGTTTGGTAAGAGTAACAAAAGGTATTTCTACTGCTCCGACGGTTTGCATGTGCAAAATGAGCAAACATATGAACACCTGAGGATAAATAAAAATGTTGCAGGTACTTATTTCAGAGGTTCGTGTCTCCTCACTCCAACATATTATGGATTAAAATGCTCCATTCATACAGAGAAGGTAGCAAGTACTTGTGCAACTGCAGTATGTGTTGTGCAACACTTTATTCCACTATAACATTCTTTTCTTTCACTCTCAGCTACTAACAGACCAGATGTAATAAACATTTCAGCCCAAAATTCCAAGAATTCAAAGAAAATTAAGACTCCTACAGAGTATGGCCATGGATTTCTGAAGTACAGGGCTTTTAAAAACAATTTTCGAGTAACTGTAACCACAATCTACTGGTTTGTTTTCAGCAGCTAGTACTGATCAATGTTTAGAACTGGCGCAGTTTAGTGGCCTTCAAAAATTTATTTAAAAAAATAACAAGTGCTGCAGGGATGATAGCAACAATCACAAAAAATATATAAATGGTATGCAAAGACCAAAGAGAGTATATTAATGCTGAGCTCCTTGCAGCACTCAGTGCTTAAAAATATGAACTTAAATGTCAGAGTTTCATCAGTTTTCTAAGCACTTACATGAATTCTAAAACTGGTATACTACAGGCCAAGTTTACCTGAATCTCACTTATTTTAAAAGCAAATTTTGCATGAATACAAAAAAGCCTGAAAATATGAAGGATGTATCCCAAATTACTTTCCTTTCTTAAGTTCATGACTAACTCACTCTCATGACTGATATATTTGACTTCCAATTTTTTCATGTTAAGGCAAGCCACAGTGATGCTGACTTTTGCTAACTTCTGCTGCCTCCCACCACACTTTATCAGAAATTCATAAGCATGCTGCCTATCTCAGCAGTGAAACCTCCACACCAAGACAGCAGAAATGATAATTTTGCCCACAGCTACCTGTCTTGCTCTTCAGGCCCTGGTGAGAGCAGCTGCATTTCAGCCACACTGCATTTACAGTCCATCACCTCATCAAAGCCACTTTCAGCAAGAGGTTAAACTAAGATACTGAACTGTGTCACAGTGTGGGCACATGGTCCTACATCCACTCTTTCTGCTGGAGAAGCAGTACCTTCTGGCCAAAGAGTGGGACCAAAAGCTGGATATAAAGACTGGGTCAGAGCAAAAGCTTAATCAAGCCTGGAGTCTTTTCTGAGAGCAGGCAATACTAGAGACTGAGAAAAACAGTATAATGAGAAGCACTGGTATTCTGTGTGGCACTCCCATATTCAGCTGACAAGCATCCTGAGAACTTCTGAGCCAGGCATCACACCCAGACCTCCGTATTCAAGGTCTGGAGGTAACATGACAGACAATGTGTCACCAGCGTCTCTCGCTGGCCCTTGCAGCTGTTACCCTGTAGCCCTGTAGATACCACACTGCCATCACCAGTGACTGGCCAGAAGCATTGCAGTGGGGCTTGCAAATGCTGAGCACTTAGGCTTTTCAGGCTTGCTTTGTTTGAACTTTTGTTGACCTGCTTGCAACTTTGTTTTAGCCTGCAATTAAACTTGGTTCAGCTGTGACAACAATTTTTCCAACTGCACGGATGTCTGTGGCTGATTTGTTTTTATTTTTGTTTATACTTGCATGGTACCATCACCATTTTACAACTCAACACAATGACGTAGTGTAGAAAAATACAGGCCTGGTATGATAGCAGAGGCCTTCAGACTTGGAGACACAGCATGGAGTAGAAGCATGGGATAAAAAGAGAGAGGGTACGGAGCTGGCACTTGGAGGCACTGTGGCTATAGCTCACTCATGGTCACTTAAAGCTGCACAAAATTGGTTTTAGAGTGATCAAGTGTATGTATGGTATCACATACAGTAAATCTAGATGTAACTCAG
Organism: Corvus kubaryi; assembly: GCF_017639235.1. Lineage (NCBI taxonomy): Eukaryota > Metazoa > Chordata > Aves > Passeriformes > Corvidae > Corvus > Corvus kubaryi. The sequence goes on along the minus strand of NW_024580667.1, from coordinate 27,854,266 downwards.
AGCTGCAGACCAACGAAAAAAGAGCGAAGTTTCAAAGCTTGTCAGCAAATATAAAAATGATCCCAAGCGGACCCTAGAGTGGAGAAGAAGAAACTACCAACGTGAACATCATAATCCTCAGATATTCAGATCCTTCAGTATCTGAAGTCCTTCGGATGCTGACAACTGCTGAAATACCTCCACATACCCACCATCAGAATGAAACCACCTTACAGTCCAGGGGAGGAGGAAAAAGGTGAGCATTACAGCGTGATAAAGGTAGACACTTTATGTGTGCAATGAATTTAACTGCATTGTTACTTGTCGAGACTTTCCCCTATACAGAAGCATTATTTCTTTTCAGTAATTACTGGATCCAGTCAAGTAGTGATTCCTGGATCAGGCTGTAATGACTTTTAATTATAATAACAACAACTACTTATCTTTAGATATAATGTGGGTTTCGTCTTTGCACTTATATAATAAAAGATTCTGAGTATAACAGCACTTATGTGGAATTTTGTGCCGTTCTTCACTGTTTACATGTACCAGCAGATGCTGGAGTCCCGTGCTTTGTGAGATAATTTCTTCAACAGTTAGGAGCACTAATTTTACTGTTTCCAGCCTTTTCAGGTCCTGCAGATCTCATCTCCACTCTACAGCTTCATTTACAGAGCTTTTACAGAATAAAGATGCAAGAATGAGAGCTAGCTATAAGAGGCTAGTTAGGACAGTTTGTGATCATTTGGATAACTTCCAAGTTACAAGCACAATATATTTGCTTCCACTGAAAACATAACATGATTGTCTGCCCACAGAGACACTACTGTGAATCATGGACATCTTTGTCAAATAATTTTTTTTAAAACAGCAAATGTCACAAAGCTCAGCTTTTTAACTGTTAGAAGTGAAATAAACTAGAACTGCTTGACAAAACTAAATGGAACATTATTAAACTCAGTTATCAATAGCTTTCAATCTTTTCTGATTTGAAAACGCCCTGAAAATTTTCCAGTGGAAGAACAAGCTAATTTAAAGCTACTGATCGTGGGTTGTATTCCTCAGTCACTTCCCACCAATTTTATTTGCATAGTTCATGGACAATTTAAAACCATCAACTTAAACATTATAAACAGCTGTTTCCATCTGCTCAGAACTACACAAAATATTCACCTAATATTCTAAATTTTTCCAAGCTTGGTCTCAATTTAGAAGCAAATTTGTATTTGGAAAGTGAGAGCAAATGTCTTTCTGGGTATTTTCCAGTTCTGAAAAGGGAAAGTCTATTAATAACTTTCTTTATGTAACGAAGAAAGAAAAAAAAGAAAGCAATCTTTTTTCAATAATGTAAACTTTTTTCGACCAAGAAAACAAAAACAAAGTGTAACTGAAACCCTACAGAGCAAATAGTTCTTTATAAAGTATACAGTTACAAATAATTTGTACATTTGCTAATTCAAACAAAAGTGAGTTAGAAAAAAAATCAGAGCCTGGCATTACCTACGCGGGAGAAGTCAGAGACCAGTGGCTGAAACGCAGGAGAGTAGCCTCGACCTTTTAATACTGAAGCAACAACAGTGTCAAAGCCCTGTGAAAACCCAGCTACTAAAGGATGATGCAGAAAAAGTGGTATTAGTGTGCATCCAACAAGGACTTTGTTAATTCTTCCACTCTGAATATCTCTGTGGCCAAGTACCTTAGGAGGGGTGGCTCTGGGGTAACAGACCAGATTTTAAGAACTCTACAGGCAACAAGCTACCAAATTGCATCCTTATTTTGGCTATGAAATTATCTGAGTGCTAGAGAACGTCAGGTATGCAGCCTCAGTTCACAGTAAAGACTGTGAAAGTCACTAAAATACTGTCCTCTATACTTCATTTACACTCTACAAGTTATTGTATGACCTAAGCCCCATAAATTGTTTAGCTAATTTAAATGATTGGTACTGTAAACTACAATCTTACAAATGGATGAATGCTTTCAGAGATCCAGAGGGGTTGAGAAGGTATAAAAGTTTGACTGTACAGTCAGGTAGAAGATGCAAAAGTTAACATATTTATTAACATTTGCATAAAAGCATGTATCATGAAACTGCAGCTATATCTGCCTTTTTTATCTGCAGATAAAATTAGGTTGCCTGGGAGTGGACAACAGCAGCATCCAAATAATTAGAGTTAAAACATATTCAGTTTTTCTCCCCACTGAGAGTCCCCAGGCCCATCCTCCATAAGCAAGAATAGAATTTGCAAGTACTTATCCAAATGGATTTTCCTAATGTGTTCTGTCATATTATACAAGGACTCCTTAACCTGCCAAGATTAAAACTCAGAAGGCAGGATTCAACTGGGCAAAATACACTGTGAATTTCTCCTCAGTTCTAGGAAACCAGTGACCATGTGGTAATTGCTCTGTTTTTCAGGCACTTTTACAAACCAAAATCCCTTCAGTTCTCATGTTCAGATTTTCTTTTTTGATCACTAATATGGAAACTGACCTCAGGACAAAAGATATCTTACTCCTTTAGTGCTAAATGATTTCAGAGCCAAAACATTAAGTTACAATATGCCAGTGTCATCTCTGTTGTGATGGATGCAGCTGGACATAGAAAAGATCTTTCCTATTCTGTGAGGCTCCTATTTAGCAAACGGATTTAGTCTAGTCTAATGAAAGATGTTTTGTAATGGATGCCAAGTACTTATTGGTACTTACTGGTGCTCCTGGGGAAGGGGAAAAAGGACAGTTTTTAAACAAGACCTACAAGAGCGGCACCAGATGACTGGAGTTGTACTGGGACAGTTACAAGCTGCTTTAAGACTTGAAGAAAAATCATGAGACATTATTTGTCTGCACTTGCCTCTTCCCTTCACTGCATAGCAAGATATCCAAACTCAATTACAGACAAGCTGGAGTACAATCAAGAATAAATATCAACAAACACATAGTAAAACACAATCAACTAAAAGCACTCATTCCCAGTGCTCTGGGCATCTGTTTTGTCCTTGGTATCCATAACCACTGCCCCTCAGCTTCACTTTTGCTCCCAGCAGAGCTTTCTCAAAAAAACAGTCCTCAACAACTTTTTCTTTCAAGTTTTTCCTCCTTTCATACCAAATACTATCTGAAAGCATTTATCTCCCATCATTCCTACTCAACGAAATAGAAGACCTTGTGTGGCAGGGTTGACTTCATAACTATTACTTAACCCATCAAAGCAAACGGGTTAACACATATAACCCTTTGTTTGAGGATAAAATGCACCAACAGGCACCACACAAAACAATGCTGATTTGTCATACTTTGAGTCCAAAACAGAAAAAGCTTTTCTTCTGGTAGTATATGTTTTTCAAAGATGATTCATGGAGAAATATCAGGAAATTATTGAAGTTTTTTATTATTATTAAAGTAATTCAGAAACTAAATGCTACTTTTCAAGCTATAGATAAGTGCCACATCTTAAATGTTTACAAAAGACTTTTTTTCAGAATCTATCTTTAACAGCCATTTAAGTACACTGTTAAAGAACTCATCCTTGAACTAGCAAAGAGCTCATCTGTTTGATAGTGCATCACTGTTGACTTAAATGCCCTTGAACACTAATTTCTGTTTTTACCTACTTCATATTTCTATGGCCTATGAACTACAAAACAATAACAAAATAAAGCAGTGATAACTTTTTTCAGTAACAATGGAAACATCAAAATCACTATGTTGATAAATAACTGCAATTCTATGCCAAGTTTTAACCTTGCTATACTGGCATGTGAAGATACTCATAACTCTTCTGCTAAAATGTTCAAATATATAATGAAAATGTTTCAAAGCAGCAAACAAAACTATTTATACGTTTATATAAACAATTAGAAAGTAAGACCTTTTTTCCCAATAACGGTGGATAGTAGATTTTGCTGCAAAATATGGTATTGCACAAAACAGATTGCAGTCTGATTGTTTACCATCTTTTCTGTATTTCTACTACCAACAGATTACTACCATGGCATTTCAATCACTAATTTGACATCCTTCAACTTGTTTTTCACATCTTCTTTCCTAAAGCTGTTACTTTATTTCTGTGAGGAAGCTGTTAACTTTTTTTTCTGTTCTTAAAGGTTATTAAATCTCCTTCACAGTAGAATTATAGACTTCCTGTATTAACCTGGGCTCATGCATTAAAAAAAACCAGAATACATGGAGACTCCCAGTTATTTATTTAAGAAAGAAAGCAGTTGAAAAATATTTTAAAGGAGTGTTTTCCTTTAGTTTCTGTGGCAGTTTAGCTAGGGAAAAAGTTTCCCTTCTCTCTAAACTGAAGACAAAGTCTTTACTCTGCACTTCAAACCAAAATGAAAGCCTTAAAAAAAGGAAAATCAAAAGCAGCTCACACTGGCTGCTTTGCCTCCCACCACCCATAAAAATCACAGTTGGTGCCTTACAGGTTTAGTTTATAAAGTCAGGTCTTGTTCATCTAGTACTAACAGTCTTCACTGAAGACTAAGGGACCTGTCATGTTTATTAGGTAGAGCGTGGGTCACCTTATGGGATGGGATTAACAAACATTAAGAGTGCCAGCTGAATAACATGAAAAACACCTCAAGGTGGAGATCTACAAGTTTCTGAAAAATCACAGAATCATTGGAATAGGTTGAAAAAGACTACTAAGAGTAGGTTGGAAAAGACTACTAAGATCAAGTCCAACCACTAACCCAGCAGTGCCAAGTCCACTACTAAACCATGTCCCCCAAGTGCCACATCTACATGTCTTTTAAATACCTTCAGGGATGGTGACTCAACCACTTCTCTGGGCTGTTTGTTCCAGTGCTTGACAATCCTTTCAGTGAAGAAATTTTTCCGAATATCCAATATAAACCTCCCCTGGCACAACTTGATCAAGGCTGTTTCCTCTTGTCCTGTCACTCGTTACTTGGCAGGAGAGGCCAACCCCACCTGGCCACAACCTCCTTTCAAGTGGTGTAGAGAGTAACAAGGTCTCCCCTGAGCCTCCTCTTCTCCAGGCTAAGCAACTCCAGCTCTGTCAGCTGCTTCTCGTGGGACTTGTGCTTTAGACCCCTCACCAGCTCCATTGTCCTTCTCCAGACCCAATCCAGCACCTCAATGTTCCTCCTGAATTGAGGGGCCCAGAATTAGACACAGGATTTGAGGTGTGGCCTGACCACTGCCAAGTACAGAGGACGATCACTACCCTCATCCTGCTGGCCACACTATTGCTAATACAGGCCAGGTTGCCACTGGCCTTCTTGGCCACCTGGTCACACCCTGGCTCATGTTCAGCTGCTGTGGACCAGCACCCCCACATCCTTTTCTACTGGAAGCTTCCCAGCCACTCTGTTCCCAGCCTGCAGCACTGCCTGGGGTTGTTGTGACCCAAGTGCAGGCAGGCAGCACTTCACCTCGTTGAACCTCAGACTTTAGGCCTTGGTCAAAACCCCACTATCCCAAGATGCTTCCAGGACACTATGCCAAAATTATATATGTACATAACTGGAGTTTCCTCCACACAACTCTTTTTCTCTACACCTGCAGTTTGAATGTTTGACGGTATTTGGCAGCTGCCTGGGACAGCTCCAAAAATCACCTTATCTCAGACCACAGCAGATTTGACTGAAGGAAAGTCTCCAGAGTGAACATGCACAACCACAAGTGAAAATGCCTTCACTTAGAAACACCAGATCAATGTTCAAAAGTCCCACTAAAAATAGCTCGGTGTTAAAAGCCGAGCAGCACTTTTTTTCTTCTTTTTCTTTCTTTGCTCATGTAAAATTGACAAAAGGCAAAACTACCATTTCAGACAGCTTATTACTAAAACGTTTTCAAAGACTATGCTCTTATAAGGGCCTGTGCTATAATACGACTTTCAGACTATCTTATCTTTGCATTCTAGACATTTCCGGGGTTAAAATTTAGCAGGAACTGCATTAAGTGTAAGGTTTTTCTAATACAGAAATTACAGAATGATCTTGAACATAAATATTCCACAAGGAATATATCCTTGTTTCAAAACAGAATCAACATAAACACATTTCAAGAATAAATTATCTCTGTCATGCTTGACTACAAACCCCCCAAATACCTTGGCAAAATTTATTTTTAGTTCTTATAGCATATATTCTACCCTAACAGCAAACATACTATTAAAAACATCATATGCAAATAAGTTGGAACAACCTTCTCTCTTGTACTGCGCACAGTTCAGCAGAGATAGAGTTCACGTAGATCCCGTTGTATTGTATAAAAATATTTAGGTTTTTATTACTGTTTAAGAATCTGCGTGAACAAAGCATGAGGACAGTGTTTACCTTGATTAAACACCATGCTATGAAAAGGTTAAGCAAGGTGCACAGTCTTTGGATGGGATTTACTTCACTGAACTGTATTGAAGTTAAGCAAAACAGGCAACTGGATAGAACTGCATAGGGAGGGATAGGAATCTTCAAAAGGTCATTTTTTCTGACTTGTAAACAGCTATCTTAAGAGACTATGAAACAAGATTAAATTTGCATTCCAACATCTCATGTTTAGTAATGATCTGCAACAGTAGATTGTGCTTATTTGATCCACCACCATCCCCCTCACCCCTCATTCCCTCCCCACACACAAAGAATCTGGGTTTGCTGGAAATTTTTCTGTTTCTTTTTCTTCCCCAATATGACTGTGAGATGTCTTTTTCCTGAAATTTAGAGGTGGGTTCCCTCAGACCTTATAATCTTTTACAGAAACGTCTTCAAGTGATGTTGTTCCAGTTTTTCTGGGCATCCTTATAAGTGACAGCCATGCAGGCCTGAGATGCTCCAAGTGCTGTCTCTCAGGAAGAGGCTTAGACAGATTTTCAAAATAAACCCCCAGTTTACTAGCCAGAAAAACATGACTTGGAGCTAAATAAAACCTAGAATACAGAGGGAAGAAAAGCCATATCTAAACTGGGACAGATTCTAAATCTAAGGTAGTTGACCATGACTCTAATAAAAAATAAACCTGAAAAAGCCCTGACACATTTTCACACTTATCTTCTGAATCCTCCCCTCCTTGTCATCCCTCCTCTTGGACTGTCACTCAAAGCACTGTGTTTCCAACAGAACAACCCCCTTCCAAACTACTGACAATTCAGTCCATAAACAGAGTTTTTCTTCACTGTGGCAACTTTCCAAGTAAGGATTATGAGATCATCATACAATTGTTTTTATCACAGAACAATAACAACTTAGTACTACTATACAATAATTAATTAGGAAGAAGAAGAAAAAAAAAAGAGAAGCCATACTACTCTCTCCTGATATTCTTCTGGGCACTTAAAAACCTCAAAATCCCAGGCTGAGCACTTATTAATAAACAAATAACTAGAGAACTAAACATAGTGCTGCCAGAAGTACATTAAAAATGTTTCTGGCTGTGGTATTTTCCTCCTGCTATTTTATGAAGATTTCGGGTAAAGAGCAACCTGATCAGTATATTAATAGCTGACAAAGTCAATTAGAGCAACTAAGGATTTGCAAGACATTAGAATGTACATTAATCACCCTTGGTCAAAGGATTCAGCTCCTTTTTGAACCCAGTATTGGGACAAACCAGCATCCAGGCAAAGGACAGCTCTTCACTAATGTACAGTTTTAAGTTTCAGTGTTTATCAAACTGAGAAGGTACCTGGGACAAGGGCTGTCACTGACTGTAAGTGCTGTACCCATCATTTGTCACTACAGGCACATCAGAGATCTACAACCACAATTTCCAGTTCAGAGCAAGCTTTTCTCTCAGTGGTCGTAAGTTTGCTATCCAGCAGTCAGCTTCTAAATGTATCTTTGTCACAGGCTAAACTTAACATGCCTTTGTCCAGCCCTACAAATTCACTCAAAGCCTGATTTATCACATAGCATTCCCTGTGTAATGCAGGGCAACTGCAGGGCAATACAGCAGACAGTAAGCATCACACTCTGTAGGAGTGATCAAAAAGCACAAGCTGCCAAACAGCCTAAATCCAAAGAATCCAAGCAATCATTGCCCTTCATAAATCTTTAAGCTTGTCCCTAACTGTACATCAAGCATTCTCCTACTGACTACTGTCATGTATTATGCAATTATCGCCATGCATTCTACATAGGTTAAATATTTTATCCATGTGCTAGGTGCACACACAAATTCAAACAGTAAGACATGCCATATATTCAGTTCACATCACCCCTAAATCACACAAGTAGGCACTTCTGTTTTGGTATCATAATCTTCCTACAATACCATACTGTTACACATAGACCTGCACTAGTCCTCCAATGGTCTGCAGAAATCCTGCTTGTTGGCTATCACCTAGCTGATATCAGCCACATTTCAAAGCTCCCCATGACTCCAGAAGCAGAGTTGCAGCAATTGTATTTCCCATTTTACCAGTGTTCCTGACATATCCAACACAGCTGTCTCAGACTCCTCTTGTAACATAAGTACTTCTTCACTGTAGCTTTTCACAGAATGGTTTGGGTTGGAAGGGACCTTAAAGACCAACTAGTTACAACCCCCCTGCCATTCCAGTAGATCAGGCTGTTCAAAGCCCCATCCAATCTGGCCTTGAACACTTCCAGGGATGGGGCATCCACGGTTTCTCTGGGCAACCTGTTCCAATGTCTCACCACCCACAATGTAAAGAATTACTTCTTCATATCTAATCTACCCTCTTCCAGTTTTCTCTGCCTCTCCTACACACTGAGGTGAAGTTTCTCAGATACTGCAAGAAGTGTTGCACACTTATTCCAGATCAGGTCCCAGCCCAGATGCACCCAGCTGAGATGCCCTCCCTCAACTGGAAATGCCTCTTTTGACACTTCCATGTAACCCATACATCATTTTCATGATGGTGTCAAACTGACAGACTAAAGACAAACTTGAACCCACTTACCCTCATATAGGCCTTTCTCCTTCAAAGTCTTCCATTGCTGAACTCTCTCTTCATAGGAAAAGTTGTTGCATTACTTCCTAAGCTGAGGCTGTAGCACCATCCAGTTTCAGGCATTCAGCACTGATGCCAGAGTCAGGTGCCCAGGCTCTGTTAACAGTCAAGACAGAAAGCAGGAGTTGGGTGCCTAATTAAAAATCTGCCTCTTTCCACTGATTACATAAGAGCTCAGACTGTCATACTGCTAATTTTGACATCAAGGTTAAACTGGGTAAGCAAATTCATGACAATGTGTGGCCTGACACTTTGCTGGGTTGAATTCCATCCCTTTAGTATTATCTAATTGTCCAATTAATTGTATAGTCATTCCACCTAAAACTGCACACTAGAAATTAACATCCTCCTCCCATCTGCAAGTTTCAACAGCTTGCTTTCAATACAGCATGCCAACAATATCAACCAGAGAAAAAACAAAACAAACAAAAAAGCCTCAAGAAAACTAAACAAGTCAACTCCCAGAGAGTAATTCATCACTTATATCTAGCTCCTTCTGTCTCTCCTGTGCCAGTTCTTCAGGTGCGTTTACATGCATGCACCTGTTCTTCCTCCACCTTGAACAATAATTTTGATGCAGCACCATGTTAAATGGCTCAGTAGAATCCAGAGAGACCAGATCTAGCCCATTTATTTTTCTAGAAAACCTACTTTCTTATTAAAAAAAGATACTAGGCCAGTTTGACATGACCTATCTTAGCGAAATAGATTGTGTTCCATCCTCCCTCCACTCAACTCCCATGTCTTTAATTATTCATTCCTTAGAAAAAAATTTTAAGGTTATTAGGGTCAAATTAACAAGCCTGAAGTTGCCTAGATCACATTTTCCATATATATAAAATTCAACAGTATGAGGAATAAAAATTCTCTAAAAAATCCTAGTAATGGATCTATATTTCAATCACATATAAAAAAAGGTACCTTTAAAAAATTCCCAATTTGGAAACTCCAAATGGAGCAACTTAAAAAGTCATTCTGACAGCCAGAAAGTCTAATGGGTTTTAAAATATGAGACATGGAAAAACTGGATGCTTCTTCTCAGAAATGTAAAATCATGAGTAAAACACCCAAGACCTTCTGAAACCTCCTGAGACCACAAAAATACAGGATATAGCTAAAGCCCTTGTATACCTTTATATGCGTTGGACTCAAAGATCTTGGGGATCTTTTCCAGTCTTAATGATTCTATGGGAAATCCCAGTGCAAATCTGAAATGTTTGCGGGATTCCGTTACACAAGCCTCTAAGAGTTGCACAGTACCTTAAACTCTCATTATGCAGTACAATTTCTTATATTCACAAACTGTTGAATATGTTCATGTGGACTTTTCAATTACTTGGGTCACTCAAGCATACAACATCTGGAAATGTTTCTGCTATAAGGCAAGATGATTTTCTCGGTAATATTCAAAGGCTTTTTAAAAGAATAAATACACTACTCATTTCAAGAAAACGGTTCAACATGCTGTAAAAATATGTCTTTTGTTTTTCTTCCTCTTCTTGTTTTAACGTTTTGGTATCTCTAGCAGCTTGACACACAAATGCAAAAAAAAAACCTTAAAAGCACAAAACATTTCCTTAGTCTGCAATTTTAAGCTCTTCTTCTGACCCACATTTGCATTTCTCTGCTTTGAGCTGAAAGTAATCATCTTGTTAAAAGGTGATATTTGTATATGTCGCCTCCTTCAGACAAATTTGGCCTGAATTTTAATATACTTACTTGTTGATTCATTCTTCTAACAGCAGAAGCGTGAGTTGTGCATCTTGGTGCTTTAGAAGTAGGTTTGCAGCTGTCTGCACATGTCACACAATAGTCAAAACAGGCAAGCAGTTAAGATTTCCTCTGAATATCATGGCTAAAAATGTCTAATTGTGCTAAATTAATAGCTATGGGGCATCCAATAGGAGGGGTAGAAGTGGGAGAGCAGGCACCAATCTCTTCTCTTTGGTGACCAGTGACAGGATTCCAAGGGAATGGCATGAAGCTGTGTTGGTAAGGTTAGGTTGGATATTAGGAAAAGGTTCTTCACCCAGAGAGTGGCTGGGCACTGGAACAGGCTCCCCAGGGAAGTGGTCACAGCACCAAGCCTGACTGAGTTCAAGAAGCATTTGGACAACACCCTCAGGCACATGGTGGGATTCTTGGGGCTGCCCTGTGCAGGACCAAGAGTTAGACTTGATGATCCTCGTGGGTCCCTTCCAACTCAGGAGATTCTATGATCAAATAAATTCTGGTTCCGCAAGGCAACCCAGCTTAGGGGCAGCACATGAGCAGATGCATAACTATAAGCTTCAGTTCCACCAAAGCAAGCAGAAAATTTAAGATTTCTCCTGGTGTAGATTTTAAGACTGACCTGACTTTTTGGGAGACCTCAGATCACTGACAACTGCTCCTGACTTTACCAAGGGCTGCAGCTCCCCAGTGTCTACAAAGGACTTTTATCGAGATGTCTGACTTCAGATTAAAGATACTAATTTGAAAATTTTCCCTGCCCTCCCCAAAGTTATGAAAAATCCTGCACTAAAGTTAAAAATAACTATGAGCCTATTCTGCTACTTATTCTTCAGAGAATAGCATGCTAGTAATGCCTCAGTCTGAAGCAATCTGCAGGTTTTTTGTCTTTTATTGCAGTGCTTCAAGCTATTGCAGTCTGTATGTATGGGGACCATACAGAACGTTTGCAAGTGTTTGTACTGCACAGTCCAGACCTTTTGATGTATGGAAGTCTGTACCTGAGGACCTACACACTCACTTTCTCTCTTATCTTCCTAGCTAAATGGAAAATACGAATGGAAGTAGGAAATGATCCATATGCAGAGTTTCCAAAAAGGAAAGTAGCATGGTAGGCAGCTGGTTTTGAAAGTTGGTTTAGATGGTTCACATTAAGTGTTAATTCTCTCAGTATGTTTTAGTGAAACAATTATTACTGAAATCCTCATTATTATTCTGTGGTAGTTCATCTATGTATCTCCCAAGGATAATGCTGAGATTATTAACAATAGGTACTGGACATTTTGTAATTCAAACATTGTAATAGCTTTATAATTAAAATGCAAACACAGGAGTAAAATTAATGTTATCGAATTGAATGCAAGCTTGGACAGGATAAAGTTCTGAACACTTTAAAGGGCTTGATGTAAGAGTAACATTTAATTCCAGAAAAAGCTTAATTTTTGTGCTTGCACAGAACATAATATAAATAAAATATCTGTAAAAAGTGACAGCAGTCATAAGAAAGAACCAAAGTAACAGCCCACAGATCACTGTTGTTTCCAGATACTTCAAACATTTGAAATTCTACCTCTGCCTTCTCCCTGACTATGTGCCCTCGACAGCTGTTCTCACTAGCTATGTGACATCATGTCCTCTTACTCTTCTTTCTTTCCCTCTCCCTGCATTCAGGCTCTATTCAATATCATCATGCTTTTGTTTAACATGTTACTCAAACTCAGTTCTCCATCCCTCTCTTCACTGTTAAAAGTCATGGTTAGCTCTGTATACTAAAGCCAGCAGTCAGAAAACCCCCTAATGGAATACAGAATATTATAGAAAGGCCAAGTGCCACACATTATGTAATGACCGCACATGTAGTCACTGCAATTATACATGCCGTGTCTGCATGGGGCATGAATTGATCTAGCATGAACAAGAGGATGATGAATATTACGCTCTAAGAAACAGGATCACTGCACATTTAACACAGCCACAGAGTCACACACGGCCTGCTCTGAATTTATACTTTAGAAACTGGCAAGAAGGAAAAAGGAACAAACTAGCAAATGCTGGTGGTTTTTGTTAAAAAAAAGCCCAAACTGTAAAAGCAGATAGTAAACTTGCAGTAAAACCTAACAGCAAGAATCATAAAGCAGCTTGCTGTTCTTATATTAATGATCACCTCTCCTTAGTCACCCATGCTGTTTGTCCACTCATTATCTACAGCAGCATATAATTTAGCAGGGCACATTTTCTATAGATGTCACCCAGAGAACTGACTGAAGAGAAAGCTGTGACTCTTACTTAAAAAGGGTGACAAATACCTGTCGTACACATATTAAGGAGCCTCAATCAAAAAAACTATGTGGAGATTTACATATGCAACATGGAGTTTGACTCCTAATAAAGAAGCCACTAAATCTACATCAGTGGAAAGCAAGTATGCACCAAAATAGCAAGCAAGCAGGCAAACAGAAGCGGTGGCGTTCTCTTTTCCTTCTCTCCTATTTTCTCTCCAGACCTACTCTAACACAAAGCTTCAAGCAGGTAGTGCAATCTGACAAAATATGGAGCGGGTTGCACAGCCAGGGCCATATTTGAGAAACACTTAATTAGGATGATATGCTGTCTCTGTAGGGCAGCCCCAAATGCTGGTTTTTAGCTCTATTGTAATGGATTTCTTTGCAAGTGTGGAGACAGACCCCACATGGGAGAAGTCACAACTGTCTTGGGGCAGAATGACAATTCTTTTTTAATTTCTTCAGCAAGAAGCTGCACTGAATTGGATGGAGATGAAGGATTGCCTCAGGCATTTCTTTTCCAATGCAGACAATGCTGGCAATGCTAATTTGCTGCTGGCAACTTTACCCTGGCCTTCTTGGGATGGAGAAAGATCTCTAAGTGCATGCCTGACTCCCAAGTTGATCTTCACTAAACAGTTCAAGATGGTGAAAGGAAAAAAATTACACAAAAGCCCCTAGAGCATCCTGTTGTGCACTCTATTCCATTCTGCCCCAATTAAATAACCGAGTCCATGGTATCGACCATTTGCTTTAATTTCAGATGTAGGCACAATCATGGCAGCACACCTCTTTAGACTTTTCAGTAATTGATCCTCAGTCTGCATTAAGACACACATTTGACACAAGAAAAGCAATGCTGCAGGAGAAAGTGCATCTGCTGACTTTGTCTGCTTGATCTTACGAACGAATTTGCTCTCCCTTAGCAGGAGCAGGGGAATAACATCTCTGAGAAGTCAATACTGTTCACCATTGACTCTACTCCACCATTCATTATTTGCTGAACTCTGTAAAAGGGCACTGAGGGCACTACATCAGGGACAAGGCCACTGAGGTTCACCCTTAATTTCTGCATGCAACCATAAGCATCACATTTGACCAAGAGCATCCTGTTTCACCTCTCTCTACCTCCTACTCCCAGACCAGAAAAACCTCCTGCCTCTACCAGAAGACTCATTTTATTAGTCTGCTTCATACTGCCTTGTAGTTCAGGCCACATCCCCCATCTCATCAGCACATGTGGCCCAACTTCTCTTACTCTCAGGAATACCAGAAGCAGCTGTTCAGCTCAACATACAGCTGCTCTGCACACAGGAAGCAAGAGGAGTCCTATGACTGAACTTTGGTTAGAAACAAGTGGCCAAGAGTCTTCTCACTTCTGCTAACAGGAACCCCACCAGGACAGATTTCTCTCTCAGGTCCTAGTAATGTGACCAACAGCCTCTGCACCCTGCCACACCACAGGACATAAAGTAGCTCTTTCACTGTGGAGAAGTAAATACTTGACAAAGGTTTGTGAAGTGCTCAACAGGGTTCACTCCCCATCCTGAAGGATACTGCTGTATGCCACAGCAATGCTCAGTGACTGGCAGACCTGCCTTCTTCCATCTCAGGATGTTTAAGGAGGAAAACTAAAGAATGACTGGTTTGTTCCTATGGTAGAAACAGGTGACAAATATTGGCCTTTCAGCACAGGCTGTACTTGAAATCTCACAGACTTCCAGAAACACAAATTGGTTCAAATACAAACATATCACACTGTCACTAGCTACTGAACTACCTCACCTTCTGTGGACAATGCACCCAAATAAGAACAGAAAATCTCTGGCCAATATAATGAACTACCCCCAATACAATCCATAGGGTAAAAGCATGACACTGGTACCAGAACACAGGATCTTGTCAGCTTCATTATTTCCCAGGCTGAAGTTCCTTCAGATTTGTCTGCCCCTAATTTATGATGAATCTTTGAACTCTTGCATTCAGTGTCAACAGATCATCACACATTACAGCAGTAATCACTAAAATTATCTTACCTTACTCCACCTTTCAGAAATGAAATTCAGCATGTGTATCCAGTTCTTTTTTTAATGAAGTCTGAAAGACACAAAAAGGACAAATTACTTCTGACTGAATCTTTTTTTTTTTTTTGGGGGGGGGAGGGGGTAAGTAATAAATATAGGAACAAAACCCCACTAAAAACATGTGAAAAAATGCAGACTGTTAACATTTTATAACATAGCTTCTCTACCATTTGAAACAAAATTGTTCATTCAGTTTCACACCTTCACCTCTCTATTTACACTCAGAATTACAGAACAAAGCCATTAACTGTATAACTGGGAGGTAGCAAATAACTCTATGGATCGAACTATTTATCTTAAGGTCAAAACACAAGCTTTTTCAACTACTATGCTTTCCAGTGTGATTTTTAACCTGAAATATCTGCCATTTTGCTTCAACAGAGCATGTTAGAAATCTTTGACTGTGGTACCACAAAACTGTGGCAAGTCAACAGGTTCCAGTATGGAGAAGATGCTTCACTATCAAAATGTACAGATGGAGCAAACATAGAAATATATACACTAAGATTAAGAAAGGTAAATCTTCATTTCACAGAAAAATGCACTGATCAGTCATAAGCAAAGCACTCCTCAAAACATTAAATTCAGGGAAGATTCATACATAAAGCAATGTTCAAATTTGTGATGCAGTAATCAAGATGCAATTCATCAGTTTACAGCAAAACTAGCAAAGCAGAATGAGGACTGAAGTAAAAGAAAGACGTTAAAGAGTACTAAGATAAAACAGTACACTGCAGACTAACAAGAACTTCTGCTACCAACTGGGACCTTATCAGTTGAAAAAAAAACAAGAAGAAAGAAGACCTTCGAGTCAGATAAGACAGCCACAAAAAGGGAGAGAGCTGCACTAGGGTGTAGCAGGCAGTGTGCTCTTGTTGCTACAAGAAGCAGCAATGAACCTAATTCAGGAACACTTGCTACAATAAGCTGAACACCGTCCAGCTCAGTCTGCAACATGTAGAGAAAGGTTTGTGCAGACAAGGAAGAGGCACCTTCTGCAAAAATACTGTTAAACTCAGCAAAGTGGAAGCTCAGCTGAGTTACAATTTGCTCTTCAGAAATACAAGACAAGGGCTTACACCACTGTGGTGAAGAAAGTGTTAAGATAAACAGGATGTTAAAGTAACAAACCTAACCTGATTTATAAGCCTAATAGCCAAGGATAACCTCGTTTCCCATATAATAGGAGTGTTACGCCCCTGTTAAAACGAGACTTAACAACTCAGGAAATTCCATCCAGCCCTGTGCTTTCATGGACTCATCAGCAAAGCATCTAATATTTCTTACAAAATTATACCTCTTCACAGAAGTGGCCTGTAAAGCACCTTAGGTTTTGTTCTCTTTTCATTGTCCAAGGTGAAGGCAGAACAAACTCGAGGTTCACTTCTATGACTGTCAGTTCAGAAGTTACAAAGCATTTAAGTAACCCTGGCTTTTTGTCCTCCATGAGGACAGACATCTAACATTATATTGGAGGTCTTTTCAGGGTAAGTGTGATATGCACGTTTTCAGAAAAAAAAAGTCACACACTATTTAAAATAATTTTTATTTCATCAAACTCAGTTGCAAAGTTCCAATTGAATACCCTTTATAACTTCAACTGTATTTATTTAGAATGGTTATTTTTTTCTTTTTCCACTCTAAAAGCAGGCCAAGTACTGTGAAAGCTCCCAGATACCATGAAAGCCACTCCCAAGTCATGTCATTGCCAGTCACAGTCACAAGATCAAGGGCTGATACCATGGACCTACTACATTATAATCCTGTAATATACTGTACCACCATTCACCTTCAGGACACCTAATATAAATACTTAAACCTGGTCAGTTATTATTCATTTCATTTAAATGAAGGAATTAAAATGGCAGAGATGATAAAGGAATCTAAAAATTCTATTTACAACACTGTGACAAAAACCAGATTAGTTCTATGGTGACAGGAAAATCCTTTTCAACTTTGTGGCTTAGCTCATGTATCTGTAAAATAGAGACGATGTAACTACATCGAGCTTCTCTGCTGCCAAGTTATATTTGTAACTTGTTCACTACCTTCAGGAAGTCACACCCATCTTGAGAAGCAACACTGAGATTAGTGACGTGTTCTAAAATCAGCCCATCAGTGAGATTTTTTAAAAAGTATTGCAACTTCTGCAGAGAAGGCAAGACCTACATACCAATGTCTCTGGAAGTTCTGACCTCCCACAGATGCCCTCCTGCTCTGCACCCCCTTCTGAAAGGAACTTTGGATTTTCAACTACATTTCTAGAGTCCATCTTTAAATTCTCCTCTTTGACACAACCACAGTTTTTCACTGTATTCCAGTTCTGTTGCACTTTGGTACCTGATTAAGAATTGTCAAAGTGCAGCTTTAGCTATAGCAACTAAACTGAAGACCAGCAGCATATGCCCAGGTATTACATTCCCAGAGGTGCCAGTGGCACTTGCAGATGAACGATTCTAACTGTGCACCAATTCCAGCCACCCTTTTGCACCCTACACTGTAAAGCTTTTTAATTATATTGCCCTATAATATCCGTAAAACCATAGCAGAGTGTGGTAACGTACTACTGTAGACCGCACCATAGGACCATCTTCTTGACATGTTCTGCCTTCTGCCTCTGGCCTTTTGCACTAAGACATCTTCATGACAGAAAAAAAAAAATATTCTATTAAAGACTGCAGCATGGTTTTACTTAATTAAAACCATATAGAAATTGTTTTGCAATCGACTGATGATGGCAATTCAAACCTGAGAGCTTGCTGTCAGATTTTAAAACCAATTGAGATCCTTCACTACAAGGAAATTATCTACAGTGAGGCTTTTTTCCTCCCCAATCACTTATACTTGCATCCAGGGTTACTACACAAACTGAGAACACCAGTTCTCAAATAAATCTGCCACACTGTTATTCCAAAGTACTGCAGAAAGTGAAGCACATGACACTATTTTCTGCAGAAAATCATCAGTGTGATAAAAATAACATAAAAATAACAGGGAGTATACATGCTCCCACTGGAAAATCCCTCACTTTCTCCTCCATGTTCCCTTCTTCCTTCTTTCTGACTCACTGAATAGCCGCTAAATCGTTCCAGGAAGGAAGGCACAACTAACACTTTTCCTTTGCAATTAAATGTGGTGTCAACACCTCTGAAGGTACCTGCAACCCATGACACCAGGTGTAACTCTGTCTATTAGTTAAACAGGGAAAAACAGCCACTTTGACTGGAGGCTAGCCTTGATAGCTTTTATCCAGGTACAGTCCAACAGATGCGATATTCCCTCGAAAGTTTTGCCAATCTAAACTATTGTCTCCCATTGCTTGCCCTCAATTTTCCCTTCCATCTGTCAGCAAAATGGCACATGTTGGTTATAACCTAAACTTCTTCTAAAAAAACCTCCAAGCACACCACATCAAAAGCAAACAAAACAAAAACATGACTCCATCACCCTACCCCACTTCTCCCCAGAATAACCGGACAGAAAAAAAGCAAAACAGAAAGGTACAATGCAAAACCAAAGCTGACAGGATCGAGACGGGGAAGAACTGTTTGCTGATTATACTGGCAAATTTAAGGAGCAAGAACCTCTGCAGTGGACAAGAAGCTGAGGATGAACCACATGACAGCAAAGCTGCAAACTAACACTCATTCAAAGCAAGTTGTTAGATCCAGTGTAGCTCAGAAGATATTTCCTGTAAACATATTTTAAAGCCTCAAGGTTCCAATAATCAGCCTACAAACACAGGCAGCGTGTTCCGTTCCTAGTGGAGAAAGCAGAATATACAGTGTGTCCTGCTGTGCTCTGATCTTCTCCTTTGCTTTGTGGCAAACAAAATACTGCATTCTCTGAACTCTTTTGCAATTATATATGATTTCCTGAACTCTTTCTTCATTCCCCATCTTGAAATACCAGTTTACAGGAACATAAGAACATAAAGAAGATAAACTCACTTCATTCTGAGCAAATCATTATTGTGATCAATGTGGCACCTCTTTTTGCAGTAATTAGACATCACCATTTTGCAGTAATTAGACATCACCATTACATCAAAATACACCCTCCAGAAAAAGAGGAAATTTGCCTTGTCTTCATTGACTTCCCCAGAATTATTTCAGATTTGCTTGCATTATGTATGCAACCTGTACTGTGCGCATTATGTACACAACATTAAAATTTCACCTATTCTCAGCTCCTGGTTGTGAAGAAATAAAACACACATCTGCAACTCTATATCACTTGGTTGCAGCAGTGCTTTAGCATTCCTCATGCTAGGCCATGTTCCTGAATGAGTCACAACTTCACAATTTGAATGAGTTGGGCAGAAACACAGGTACAATTTACCTTGCTCTGCACCTGATTTTTATTAAAAGAAAATCACAGCACACAGCAATACCTCCCCAGGTTGAACACACATGGAGTCAGAACCCAGAGCATTAGGTCCATTCCTCAACATTGTCAAATGCACACCTCCACAGTCTAGATAAAGAGTGCAGTCCTGCAAAATGGGAAGCCAGGAAGAGAAAATTACAAAAGATAGTCTCAAGGTCAAACCAGTTTGCACAAGTGGATCCTGTATTCCATATTCTATTTTACTATTCATATTCTAATTTACATATTCTATTCCATATTTCTATTTACTAAAGAGAAGACATAGTTCCATTTTGCAAGCATTAAGGACCCAACCATCTGCTATGTGTTTATGCAGAAAAGATGAGGTGACACCCAGGACCATGGTGCACCAACTGTGAACAGTTTTGTAATAGTATTGACAGTAAATGAATGGTGTCCAGTACCTAAAATTCTTACTCTCTTCTCTCATTTATTCTATCATTGTCACAGTGAAACACATTTTAGTTAGCTACCAAATGCCTACATTGCCTCTCTCTCTTTTTTTTTTTTTTTTTATCATGGGAGGCAATGTCTGCAAGCCAGGTAATACTCCACTGTAAAACTAAACATCCAAGGAACAATGGCTGGAAATTATATTCATGCAGTTTAACCAACTGATCATTTTCTGAAGATGTTCAGTTTTACACAAATTCCCAAGATGTTGAGACATAAAAATGGGTTTTCCTTACCGCACTGACCTTGTAATGTTCATTTTATGAGCCCCCAAATGCAGCTTGAGAGCTCATGTAAATGGGAACATTGGGTACTTCAGCCATGAAACGTGCAGCACAATATGGAGAAATCTAGGCTGCATTATTAACTTTTCAGATAAATAGTCATGTTTACTGTGAAGGCTCTTTTCTCAGAAATATAAATCACAAAGGAGTGGGGGAAAAAAGTGCAAGTTCTAGGGAAGTTGGGAAAGATGTCATACTTTCAAAAAATAAATGCTGCACACCATAACATTCTTCCTTCATCAGGTACCACAGCCCTCCCAAATTTGACACATACCTTCTCAGCAATCAATTTTAGATGTCTGCAAATGTTGCTAGTGACAATAATGCACTGTGCTAGGAAGAAACAGCTCTTCCCATTTATCCTGGATGCCTTGCTCATGACCGGAAGGGGGATCAAATCTTCACACAAATTGAGTCAAATGAGTAGGAGAGCTCTTGTCTCCTGCTTATCACAAATATAACACCAGCTAAGCAGATCTTCACTGGTAAGTGTTCTGTCCTCCACTTGTCTTTCTGCTAAATTTTACATTAAATTGCTATTTAAAGACACCCTTGGTTTTTAAAGAGATAATTCTTACCTGTGCCAAATTTTTTCTAGCCCTCAATAAAACCGTACTGGTGGCCCCCTGTGACATTTTGATTTTCCATGAAATTAAAGACTATGGTGATGTTTACATACCTGAAATATAAATCCCACTAACAAGCACAGGAAAGAACATGCAGTTCTTCTTGAGCTATTACGAAATATTTGCATCCCACAAAAAGGCAAAGCATTTACAAGGAAGTCAAAATTGAGATGTGGGTGTTGAAGCCAAACCCCTCCCTTCCTCAGTTCACACACACACAGACACTGGCAGCCTTCCCTCACTTCCACACACAAAAGGAGCTGCTTCCTTCACACTCCCACTGTGCAAATGGAAGTTTATCCTTCCATGTGCCCAACCAGGGCCCCCCCTCACTGCTCTCTGTACCTTGAAGGTGCTCATCTCTTTCCACTATCCCCATGCACTCTGCCTCTCTTACTACGTACCAGCAAAATCTGCCTCTCTTACCATGTACCAGCAAAAGAGTAGTCACTTTTCCATGCAACTTTTCTGCGTAAAATCAGTGTCCTGTAGACATATCAGCGTTATAATTTCATGTTCTCATCAGAATCTACAAAGCTATGGGACAATGATGAGAAATCTTTATGTAGGCAGAACTACAAAGGCCACATTCTTCCTATTACTCACTACCTCCTATTTACCAAAACACAATTGAAAGCCATTTATTTCTCTCAGGAACAGAGAATAATTTAAGTAACTTTTCCCAGACACCCACATTTGAGAGAGTTTATGACAGAAAGAGCTCACTCTAGCCAGCTCAGTTGCATGCATTTTTATGTCGTGTATTTAGAGCCATGATACTAACATTTATTTAGTGATAGTAATACCTGTGACACAATCCTTTTCATACCAATCCACCATACTATCATAAAGAACTCAAAAGAGCTCTTCTCCCAAGTTTTCCTGAAACAACAAAGGACACTGTCAACACGGTACTATTTATTTCATGTCCTTGTATGTGTACTGTACAAATCAACATTTTATCATTTTGTTCCATATGTCTTCAGGAGAAGCCCTCCCAATTGCTTGAGAGAAATAAAATTTTTTTCCTGGCTTGACTGAAGCCAGGAAAAAAAATAAATCTTATGCTGTAAAGTCAGACCACTTGTGTCTATTTCTGAAATGAAACAGAAGAAATTTTTTATAGCAGTTTGTATTTCAGGAATCTGGAACTTATAATACATTCATCTATCACACACAGGAAACCCGATGAAGTTACTGGCGTTTAGTGCAATCCAAAATACTGCAGTGCTGTCTTTTTTTTTTTTTTTAACAGCATATTTACTGCCCAAATAACCTGCATGCTCTGTTATTCACCTCTGCCTGTAGCTGCTTTGCCATCTGGCACTATCAGGTATTTATCTAAAAAGTAAATTTGAATTAAGGATCATGAACCCACTCCCTTTAAACTGTGTTTCACCTGAACATAGAAGGTCAATTCACAGTTACGCGAGACATCAAACCTACCAATTAGCTGCTGTTTATTTAAGCTCACACAGCAGTCAAAGGTACTCTGCTGCTTTTAAAGGCTAAGCATCAATTTGAAATGAAAACTGAGCTAATCCCAGATTTCTGCGTCCCTATAAAATACAAGGAGAATTCTGCACAGAAATAACATGCCATCGTAATCCAGGCCATAACCTCATTTAACCAGAGCAAAATGAACTATCCTCATCCTTACACTGGCTCTGACTCCGGAGCAGGACAGGGGGACTGTAGTCATGAAGCCAAGTGGAAACTCCAACCCTGAAGGCAAATGAAAGGACCATCACTGTTATATACCCATAGGCTGTACCCCTCACAGTTTATTTAAACTAGCACAAAGGTTTAAGCAGACAAAAAATGAGACCGCGACTTTTTCTGTGTGATGCAAAAGCTTGTGCAACACAATGAGGTGGAGCCCCTCTTAGCAGTTCAGACCTACCAGGGCAAACAGGACGTGTTCACTGCCTCCCTCTGTGTCCCCCTGCTTGAACTGCTCCAAGATTAGGTGAAGAGCTTTTCAGGACACACTGTAAACAAAGATTTAACAGCTCTTTCCCCCTCCTCTGTAAAAACAAGGCAACAAATCTAATCCCTACAAGAAGACTTCTTCAGAAAACAGGAAAAGGGGCCAAGGTGATGCCCTCTAGATGCTTACACATATAGAAGACCCCCAAAATAACTGACATAAAAATTGTCATTTCTAAAAATTACACAAATAAAAAGAAGAGTTCTCTGACAAACAAGATGCTTCAGTATTGCAAATGGTGCTATTCATACTGCTCACATGCAAGGATTTTATTCCAATATAACTCCAGTTTACATGGGCCTATTTCAAACATGCAAAAAAAGAAATGAAAACTTGTAAAAAAACCCCAACTCATACAAACTTCTTCCCTCCCTCCCTCCATTTCAAATTCCTATTTGAAAATAGAAATACTGTGCTGTTCTGTGACAAAGATGCACTACACAAACACCAATATGCTGCATTTTCATACACGGCAGAGTCCTTTTTCAGGAAGTCTCATGTCAAACAGCATGTCGCTATAGAAAATATGGCAACCATTTTTTCTGGGGAAAAGATAAAAATCCTTATTCAGTGCATGAACCATCTTTTGCTCTGTGTAAAAGCTTCTGATACAGCAGTGGTCCAGTCTGGGTTGATCATTAATTAAAACTGTAATACAGTAAAAAACTATCACTCATATTAAAGATGACTCACATAAATTAATTGCAATGACAGGATCAGATTTCCCTCAGGCGAGGCTAGTTATAAATCATTGCTGAAGCAGCTTTTGCATAAAATAGGAGAGTGCTTCCTCCCACTAAAGAATTTCAGAGAAATGCTTTATTTTCTCTAGGGCCCTCATTTCTCCACCTACTACCCACAGCAACAGCTCTGTTTCCTGCAGTCATTTCCCACTGTCATGGCAGGGAGAGGTAGAATATGCCCAAGGATGATGCTACTGTCTGTTCTGAAACTTCTGCTCAAGGACTGAGAGAGCAGAACACCCAAGAGATCAGACTTAATCCAGCAGCACTGCTCCCTGATGGCCAGGAAGGCTGACAAAGGGCTCAGAGTAACACAGAGCATGGCCGCAAAAGAAGTCATGAAAAAAAGCAGGAGGTTTTACAAAGGAAGAAACAGATAAAGGACAGTTGAACACCCCCCACCTGTTGTTTGCAACACAAGCAGCACAAGGAGCAAAAGGGAAGTGCTAACTTACATCATCTTTGTGGCTTTGTGCCACTCAAGGCTTTCCCAGGCGGAAAACCTACCAAGGGGAGAGAATCCACACCAGAGCAGCTCAAGTGAGAATCAAAAAGGGGGCTTAAATTTCAGCAAGACATTCACAAAAGCTTTAAAGAGGGTAAACATAACAAAGCATGGCTCTGTAGCAATGCAAAGACAAGAAAAACAGCTGTGATATCCTGTAGGTTAGGAACAGGAGGGGAGAACAGAGAGCTGGGATCTTCTGTTTGGGTTTACAGAAATGAAAGGCCAAGGAGATAATGAATTCTCACAATTCAAGTCCTGCTAAAAGTACCAGTGAAATAATCCCAATACTTCTGCCACTTGTTACCTCTGCAGCCTAATGCAAAGCCAACTTAAGGTGATAAACCCCAACTTTCAGGGTGCCTAGACAGCAGGCTTTGACAAACCCTATTATACTTACTACAAAATCCCTGCATGGAAGGATCAAATGCAGCTGGTTCCTTTGCACTTAACACAGATACGTTCACTTCCCTGCACAAATCTCTCCTACCTTTGATATTTATGTTTTCAGTCGTAACTTGCTAATATATCCCAAAGAAGGCATGGAATTATTGACATGGTATCACAACAATCAGTGCTAGAATTGCATTAGTTCTTCCCAGAAGCTCTCCAATTCACATAGCGCAAACTGTCTAGCTATCTTGCATGACTGGAATTTTTGTTCTTTTTTCAGCTGACATTCTTTTTCATTTAGTGGCATCCCTGTAGCAGACAGAGGGACACAGCAGGCAGCACAAGGATGATGTGAATCAGAGGGAGTTCTCTCTGGTGGTCAGCTCTTACACAAAGAGTCTATGGACAAACAGGATGGAGAGGACCTCTTCAGGTTTGTGTTGATTCAGGGGCTGTCATCCTGGTTTTCAGATGTTAAGCATGTTCTTGAAATGTCTTTTGAAAACATCAACTTTAACATTAATTATTTAACTGCATCCACAATGCATTACAATAAAGAAATTATGTAAACTAAACTGAAGATAATGGAGTTTTACTATAATAAATTATTTGTTGTGACGATACAGAATTCATATCTAAATGCATACTTAATGGCAATCATGAAGGCAAACACAGTTCTGACACAATCTTAAAAAACAATAATTCAGATCCAAATCAGTGGGAAAATTAAGACTGTAAAGAATGTTTTATTTCTACTTTTTTGGATTTGGGAAGAGGAGACTGACATGTGCCAGAACTTTGTTAGTGAACAGTCCCAAAACCAACCCTAACACTGTTTAAACTATACTATACTACTATAGTATAAACTGCATTTATAATGCTGCAACATGAGAAATACTTAATATCAGAAACACAAGTTATTAAAATTAGTCAACAAAATTTTTCCTCTGGGAGTTGGGCATCCATGACTGACACTGTTTTAGAAGCGCCTCTCACACTGTAGTTTTCCAAGTTGGATATCACCAGAAGTAAAAAGATACTACAAATGCACTAAGAGACCTTACTTTCCATTTTATTACGAAAACTAATCTGTTTTAAAAGAGAGAGTAACACCAAATCTGGTTAAGTCATAGCAATGAAAACACTGTACATCAGCAAATGCTATAAACTAGCAAACAGAAGAACCTGTGCAGTCACCCCAAGACAGAACCTAAAGTATGCTGTCATTTTTAAATGCTATTACTACAGCACTGTATTTCATCAAGAGAAGATGACAGTGGTCCCTTTTATGTAAATTCTACAAGGAAATGAGTGGCAATTCCAAGTACCTGAAAGCAACCTAGTAAATTATCAGGTTTTGAAAATACCCTGATGCTCTCATTCGCAAAACAAACACAAATGATCTGGCTCCCTTATTACTGAAAGCAGCTGCCAACCTCACTGTAAGATGCACTTTAAAAGGACACTGCTTTGCAAATCCAAAATTAATGGGAAAAAAAAAAGAGAAAAGAAAAAAAAAAGAAATTAGGATAAATTCACTACTGCAGTTCAAAACCAGAATCCCTAGCTTATAAAATCTCCTGTGGGGAATACAGCAAATGCCCAAGACTCAATGGATTCTACGTGAACCTAACAAGTGATACTAGTCTAACCTACATTAAAATTATAGCAATAAAGTGAGTAAAATAGCAGTAAAACCATTACAAACAAATGTTATACCGACTCTGCATATGTCAACACTAACTAGAATACGTCTCATTTTTTGCATATAACTAATTGTTAGAACAGGACATATATATACATCTATGTGTTTTTAGTGGCACAAGATGAAAATCACCCCAATATCTGAAAATACCATTTATAGTATTTGAAGAAACTGTTTACATCTAGGCACTGCACGGATCACATGCACAGTCCCAGCCTGAATGCTGAAGGCAAAACAACACAGTGACTCTAAAGGTAAACAATTATTTTGCTACTTCTAATGCAACTGCTTTTTTTATTCTATTAACACAGGAATTCAGTAAGCAAGAACTAGAGAACTGCAGCACTCTCCAAAGAACAGAGCTGCTTAAAAACTACTTGTTTTCCTTGCCCTACCATCTAGCAGCACTGTTTCTTCAAAAGAGGTCTTCTGTCCTTAACATGGCTGCCATGCCTTACATAACATCAATGAATGAGAAAGTTATTTTGTTTCCTAGGACACGCACTGCCCATTAGCCATATGATTCTCCATATGGCACAGCAAACAGTCCAGACAAAGCTGTGCAGTAACACAGCTCCAAAGATCAGCATCCTCTGAGAACAACAGCAACAGAAATTCAGACTTCACAAGCTCCAAATTCCCTTTTGTATGTATATAAATAAGCAGGCATTCTTACCTTAAGAAAACAATACTACTAATAATAGCAGTGCTCAGTAGAGCCTCCTCTGTTTCATCTGTGCTCGTAAAAAAAAATCTTGGTGCAACTGTCTGCTGCAGCAGGTAATCAATAATATAACCTGCTTCTTCTGTTGCCAGAGCTGCTCCATCTGAACGCTAGCTAACGTGAATACTGTCAGTGTGAGTCATACCAGTGACTCAGAGCAGATGCAGAGCTGCAGGAGGAGTTTAAGTTTCAAGGCTTCCTCTTGCTCCAGCTCCCTGTCACACAGGCACTCACTGCCTGCCCATGTCTCTGTGTACCTGCACACTACCCCAGCTTGTTCTTTCAGCAGAAGTTGGATTTTATCCTCTGCATAATCTTGGAGAATTGGGTGGTTTTGGTTTGTTTGTTTGTTTGGGGGTTTGGGTTTTTTTACTCCAGAATAGCAATTCTGCTTCTTCACTGCAAATATATTTATCGTGAATGCAAAAGCTTGCTCTGCAGACCTAGTTAACACCATGGCACGTCAGGTGATGTGCTACTGCAAGATACCTGTGGGCTCACGTATCTCATCAAGACTAGGGGCAGAACTCAAAAAACCCAGGAAAGACCATAAAATAAAAGTATTGAGTCTGGGCAACATCCATTTATTTGTGACGACTTCATAGCAAAGTGTCTCTGATTTCATTAAGTACTCTGGGCAAGGCAAATTTGGTCTTAAATGCAGTGAGATGAAAGAACTGTGGGAATGACTGTAGGAAGGGATGCACATGAGCAGAAATGCTGTGGACCTTTTACCAGTCGTAAACACCAGTTTACCTGTGCTAAACACCAGTTTAGCAGGGGAAAGAGCCTATAGGAAAAGAGAACAGCTGCATTATAAACAGGAATAGTGCATCTGGGTTTAGGGTTGAGTTGATCTGGCAGCCTCCCCCACAGCTATCCATCTCACTAGGCACTGATAACCTAGTCAAAGGAGCATTCTGATCATGTATTTATTCCCAGGCCTGCCAGACTCCCCACCACAAAAAAGGCAAGAACAGGCATCATGAATCCAAAGTTAGGCACTTAATGTTGGACACTTTTGATATGCAATGCTGTACTGATCCCACTTATTTCTGAAAGGTTATACCTTTCATATATTATACCAAGCAGTTGCAGTGTTTAACAGATCCAACCTTCAAAAGAGGCAGATGAATCCAACTAGTACTGAGCCATCAGGTTAAGCACATGGAAACAAATTACAGTGGGATGAATCAAGCAAGTATTGTCAAAAGAAGCTGCTGGCTGAAGGAACAATGCTATTAAAATGCGTAGACCTGCTTAACAGTCACTCATATAAACATCCCAGATAGTTTGGGGAAAAAACACTTGGTTTATGTCAAAGCATTTACAGCTGAACATCTTTCCTCATGCTTAGCAAATGTCCAGTTGGCTATCACCCAGATAAACAGATTTGTGTTGAGATTTCTCATGGAAAGGCTAATATCAAAGCATGACTTTCATGGGTCTGCGTGTTTTGTCATTTTAAAGAATTCCTTCTTTTTCAAAGCCCAGTCAAATGAAAGGTACCCTTGCCCATTCAATCCAAGTATGTGCAGCACTCTTCAGTATGGTATCTTGTTGTTAAAACTGCTCAACAAACTGTACTACTGATGGCAAATGATTGCTCCATGTATCTCAAAGCAGCCAAGAACACTGCCTTGGCAGGGATCAAGAGATGAGAAGGAACCAAGCTGAATAAAACAATCCTTGAAACATGGTCATGGAGACAGCATAAACAAGGGGGATAAAGAATAGCTGGTTGTCTCGGTTTTGAAAGACAGGTGTCTGCTAAGGAAGGCAGAGGCCCCCCTTGAAGTGGCAGATATAACCCCTTTTCCCTCCAAGTTATTATATTTTGAAATCAAGGGCCTTTAGGCAAAGATGTGGGAAATAGGAATAACAGTTCTTTACTCTCTCTCTATATATATATAACCAGTCAAACAAACAGCAATAACTCTGGCAGTAACAGCAATCACAAACCCAGTCCCAGCCTTCTTGGCTGTCAGGCCCTTTCCCCTCGGGTGCAGTTCCGCTCGCAGCCGGCAGGGGCGCTGGCGGCTCCCGGTGAGCAGGGCAGGTGCGATGGTTCCCCCGCGGCTGCAGGGGGCGCTCCGGAGCGAGCTCGGGGAGCACGCGGCACCGGTGCCCTGGGATCCCGGGAAGGGATGGAACAAAGGCTTCACAAACCCCTGGGCAGCCGATCCCGGGCTCTCAGGAACAGCAGGCTGGAACGGCAGGCTAGAGCGGTAGGGACGAACGCAAATCCCGGGTGGCAGGCGAGATGTATCCAGATGGGAGAACCCCACGGAGGCCCAGGCAGGCAGGGCGAGCAGGGCTACAGCGTAGCGAAAGCTCGAAGCAGCAGCGGAGCAGGGCAGCCACAGCCCGGTCTCCAGCAGGGCAGGGAAAGCGGCTTTTGGGGTCCCGGCGTTGTTTCCAGCAGGAAGAAAGAACGGCCAAAAAGAAAGATGCAGCAGCTCCTTTCTCTGCAGCTTCTCTCTCCGGACGCTCAGAGCGAACTGACCCCACACCCAGGTGTAGACAAAGGAGTAGCCAGGCCCGCCCCACTCCCCTTTTTGTCTTTCTTAAGTACAGCTATTTGTCCCCTAGCAACATGCATATGGGAGAAAATTCCTTTAACAGGAAAACCTAAGACTAAACTAAACCCCAACACTGGTATCTACGAAGATACACTGAATTGAACTCTTTCCCCTAAAACCACTAGTATTCTATCGCTTGGAAAATCCCATGTTGAATCCCATCCTTTCCCCCAATTTACTGATGACAGTGAATCTTTGCTCCTGTCAAGATTCCAAGGCTTCATTTTCGTGTTTTAAATGCCTGAATGCTAAGAACCATGACATGTCAGGGAAAAGAAAAAAACAAAAAACACAACAGCAGCAACAAAAAAACAAACCTAGACCCCTGAGATTTTAATCAGGAAAACTAACATGGTCCAAATGGCATCTATGACACAGGCAGAGAAGAAGACAAAACTGAATGATACTTCTCATGTCTGGGGGTTTGGAGGATGGTTGCTTGCTTTTGGGAGGTGGGGAGTTGTGGTTTTCTGTTTGTCTGCTTTAAAATATATGGCATGCAATTGTATATCTACATTCAATTTTGTGCTGCTGTCCAGCTAAGAGCATAGATTTGGATCAAAGCTGACTCAAAGAAAAGAGCTGTTAAAGGCCTCAAAGAGATAAAGCACACCAAGAGCAAACACCCACTGTGTAAAATGCATATACTTGCCTGAGCTGCAAAAGACCTCATCTACAAATCAGATGTGATTTAGCTGCTGTAGGCAGCAGTTTCCTGTTGTTTAATTGATCAGTCTTTTTTGCTGGATCTTCTGCAGTAGAAAGGGGTTGGGTCAGGGGCTGAAAAGTGGGAAAACCTGAAGCTTCTTAACCCAGCAGAAGTAAATGTACACAGATGTGGATGAAATTTAGGACAGCCTGCTGAACTAAACACTGCTGCAAGAGATTCTGCATTAAGAGGCAGGGTAAACTACTATATATTCTTTAAGGTCTACAGACAATATTTTTTCCCTTTTCACTTTTAGGTAACAAGCAAGCAAAGGCTTTTCTCATAGTACCTATTCAACATGCTACTAGGCTCAAGAATCTTGTTCCTCCTCCTCATCTCCCTGTCTCCAGGAATTTGTTTGGAATTTTTTTAAAAGTCATCATTAAGCCAGCAATGGTGGAAATGGTTTCCCACAGCCTATTCCAGATTGTCAAATTTCTTATTAACCTGCTTTCTCATGAAAGCTCAAGATTGTCCTTACTGAGAACATGAATCTCTGCTGCTGTTTCTGAGCCTTATTCTTCTTAGGTTATACTGTCTGGGAATGGGGGTGGGGAGGGAATGGAAAACATTTTTAAAAAGCATTCATTTTCTTCAAGGACAGACCTGGCTCCTGATGCAGTACAGCAACAGAAGCAGATTGAGAACAACTGCCAATATCCACAGTGCCTCCATCCACCCTCACCTCCTAGCTTTCCAGTCATCTTTGCAACAGCTACACACTCTGTTGCATCCTAATGTTTTATAATCTTGTTTTTCTGACCCCTGTGCGAAGGTAGGAGTTCAGAGATGATAATTTTTGAGAAGCACGGACACACATTTTAAAGATGAAAAGCAGAGCTAATTTCCTGAACAGGCTCATACTCCCTTTACCATTGATATGGGCATTACAATTCTTTCCAAAGTACCAGTGAGCAGCCGCACAGGGAAGTGAGCACTATGCACACACAGAGTAGAAGACATCCACTGCAAAAGGAGCATGTATTTTGAAAATACATATAGGCAAAAAGTTGAGAAGATAAATATTTTTTGCATTATCTTACAAACACAGCTAACTGACTTGACACATGTCCACAGCAAAGCAAAATGCAGAAACTAGATCTCAGTGTCTTGCTCACCGGACTGTCAGGCATCTCTGTTGGTGCATCTCACTAGCAGGTCCCTTTCTTCTATCTAATTACCTTTCTTGGGTATTTTGATATGCCGTGACAAAAGCACTGTTTGCTTCTCAGGAAAATTAAGACTCCTGCTGGGAAAAGTGTCAGAACCAGAATCTTTACCGTGCACAGACAATGAACAGAGGAAGCCACACATGAAAGCAGATCTTTAGTGATTTGGTATGGGGGGAGGGGAGAGGATGATGCACTTACCACAGTTATCTCAAAGTTTCTGAAGATAAGTAATAGGACACATTGTAGCAGTTGAACTTTTTACCTTCACTACATCATGCACCACTCCGTAGCATCTTGCAGTCCTCTCTAAAAAGCAGTTAGCAAAGCAACCCACAAGAGGCTGTGGGAAACCATTTCCACCACACAAGTACATCGCTTCCCCGAGACCACCTCCTCAAGTTACTGCTACAGCTATGACCCACGTAAAATGTATTTTTTATTACTCCCTAACAATCCAGAGCTACACAGACTGCACTGGGAAGAGACAACGAAGTGACAAGCTGTCAGTAACACACTGCATGCAGATCTCGGAGGGAAGTAGTTCTGCAAATCCAGTGAAAATGCAAAAGACAACCTAAATGCCCATTTCCTCTTTATTGTCTGTTCTCAGCAAATGAAACAACAAACTGCAGAGACTAAGATAAATGAGGTAAACAAGACAAGGACAATATATCTCATAGCAAGAAAGATGTACCGACCAGATGAGAGACTGGTTTACAGACACTGCATATATAGACAATACATAGCAAAGGCTTGCTTGGGTAAGAAGGACTCTCCAGATTGCACTTGATGTCAGCAGTGTCAGCTGATCTTTTGGCAGCCGGCCTGCTCACATCTATCTGCTTCTGCTCTCTTTTTCTCTCTAATGCTAACATCTGCCCATGTTTTGCATTGACAGAAAAGGTCAGCAAGATCCTAATGACACATTAAACCTGATAATCAAGCAATGCACCATTTACAATTTGTGTGCCCGCTCTGATTCCCCTTATATTCAGAACTCTGCTTTTTCCTAAAAAAATCCCAATATAGGGCAAGTGCAGAAGAATCTGTAATCTCAAATCTGACATATATGCCATAGAGTTCAGTTTGGATAACAGACAAAGCATGTCAGAACATACCTGGTCTCCCCAGGCTTGCAAGAACATTAAAATTTGTTCTATCTATATAGACACAAATTTCTTATTCCAAACAATCTTTGTTTTTCTATACAATGCACAACTACCTTTGTAACTCTGTTACAAAGCAGCATGCCCATTTTCTGCACTCATACAATCACTTCAATTGAATCCTGTGAATCCTAAGAAAAGAGACACCCAAACAAACCCAGGCATAAACTCATTTTGATGCAAGCATGTCTGACTTATACATCATGGTTCTTCGTATTGTCAAACAAAATTCTACACTCTCATGGATATTCTCTAAATCCACTCATTTTGCTCATTCAACATACTCTATACATTTTCAAACCAAAGTTTTTCTTGTTGTCTTCACAATGCATGACTTGCAGGTCTCATGCTGGTGACCTATGACTGGTAGGTTCTTCAAATGCCTCAGAAAGAACAATTGTCAATGCTGGAGAAAGTGGATGCAAAGACTTATTGTTTTCCCAGTACCATCTGCTGCACTGGGCAAACCAAATCAAAACCCTCTAAGACTGAATGCAAAGTTGGACATTTTTGATGACTATTCCTGCAGCATTTGTTATAAAATTTACTCCTCATTTCCACAAAGAAAGAGCAGCTGTAATGAGAGAGTTCTGTGGTTGCACAACAGATGTCTAATGCTTTGTCTTGTCTTCCCAACTCATCTGTAGTCCCTTGCAAGTTAACCGGTCCCTATTTTCAGCAGGGAAGTCATCTTTCGATAGGTTCCTAATTAGTAAGGCCATGAAAAGTAACTGCTTATCTAGACATGTTTACAGGCCTCATTCTCTTATTCCTACTTTTGGCATTGTTTGCCTCCATCGTGCAAAAAAAAAAAAAGTCCTGCTCTCAGTACAGTGCAGCACTTCACAAAATGCTAAGAGGACCCCCAAATGTAAGCTGATCAGTAGAAACCTAATAAAATGAAAGGCCATGGAGTTAAATGATTTTTCATCTCTCTCAAAATTCTTTATTTCTTCTTTCAAAATACATTAGAAAACAATCCAATCATAAAGTTATCTGCAAGCTCACAACTTTTAAGTCATTATGTATTTGTGGTGCACTGCAAATTATTCTCCAGATTAGTTCCACCCAATAATCAATGGGACCACTCAAAGACTAAGGTACTGTACACACTGAACTGTGCATCCAGTGGGAGCCCAAGGTGGAAAAGCTTATTAAAAGTGTTGATAATGGAAGTGTTTCTTTCATGATTAATCTAAATTTTGACATTCAGAACTTAATTGACTTGAGATCATCTGGGATTTTTCCTAAAATTAGGTCACAGAAAAAGTTCACTAAAAGTAGCACTGTGGTGTTTCCAATGGGATTTCAAAAAATCTTCATGTCAAAGGCTACATATCGTATTCTAAGAACAGTTAACTCCAACCAGGAAGCCTACAGAGATGGAAAAAGAAGGCAAGTAATAATGACTAAAATAAAGAATAGATTCAGAATCTCCTTATTAAAGAAACCATTTTCTTTTCTGGCAGGTACATAAAAATACAGACCCCAAAGAGACCCACCAGTTATGACATCTTTTTCCATGTATCTCTTGGAAGAGCAGGTGCTGTGATGGGTTTCTGTTTTTCTCTTCAATGAGTTTCCCTTGTTTATGTATAATCCATAAGCATGCATTAATATATTGCTGTATGTTTAGATTATTTGCACCTTCTAGTAGAGTAAAAGGCCTCTGGCATGGGATGGCTTGGGATGACTAGGGTGAGACCATCTGATTACAGATGTTTGCATCATACAGTGTTTAGGGAAAAGACTTTGAGTCCTTGAATTTTATGTTAACACACAACCTCTTGTTTATAGTTATACTGCACCAATCTAAATTGGTAAGATTACTAGCATCGTCTTTTTATATTACAAAGACAATAAAACGAGTATTTTTTATCAACCTCCTCTCTCCCACTTCCACCTTCTTCTAATTCTGTGATGTACTTCAGCTGTTTGGAATTGATGGCTGCTCCTGAACCTGCCTGATGATGGTCACAGTGGTCACAGCCCACAGGTCCTGCCACTGCACCCCTGGGAGCTGCAGCTGTCCTTTCCAGCCTGGCTGGGCCACAGAACCAAGGCTTCCTTCACACAGAGATTAGTTTGGTGAAAAGGACAGGTCTGTCGGCAGGCATTTTGCATCTGAAAGAAAGCGAGGGTAGAGAAAAAGAATGCACCTGGAGATGAGGTCACGGTTATCCTCATTACCTGTTCTCTTGATCACCTCAGAGCTTTTAACCCAGACCAGAGGAAGGCGGGTTTTCCTTCCCCACCTCGTTTTGGGTTTTTCTGGGGGGGAAGGTGTGGGCCTGGATGGCTATATTTTGTTGTTTTGGTTTTCTTTTCAAATGACAAAATGAAGCAGATTGAGTCTGAGGCTCAGAGGCACAAGTTTCCAGGGCCCACCTCATTTAGATGGTAATGATTTTACTCATTACTTGCCTGACATTACGCAAAGAGTCTTGGGAACTGAATCTTAAGCTCTAATTAGTGAACTTAATATTGTACAAGCTTTCTTTAGGGTATTATTAAGTAATTCTGGGATAAAGCTTAGTTTTGGAAGGAAGATATCCATTTATTTCCCATCCAAATCTTGTGAGGTTGACTCTAGTCAATGCAGAACTCTTCAAAGGACTATTTAACAAATGATAGCCACATTCCCAGAAAGGTGCACTCCAAACTAAATTCACTTTTGCAAGTTGAGGATTTCAAAAACTCATCAAATCATTTTAGAGATAAAGAAGACTTACAGGAAAGACCTGGCTATAAACACAAAACCACCAGTACAAGTCAGCAAGAGCCATAAAGACAGGTAGTATAAAAATACTTCATCAATTGCTATATATTTCAAAACAGCACTAATTCTCTGTTAATTTTTCTTGGGAAAAACAATTCTAGTAATCCTCCATTTAAAGCCTTCCAAAATAGGCTACAGTACATTAATATTTGCTGATTATATGAATAGTGAACAGAGACAGCAAGTTGAGCAAAGAACACCACCACAGAGCATGGAAATGACGTGATCCACACCCATAACTGTAGAAGCACTTAAAATACACAGGCAGTAATTCAGCATTACAGCTGTAGTTAAGATGAAAAAGGAAACAGAAACATTAAAATTAAAGACAAGTAAAAGCTATCCTCACACTAAACCAGTTTCAAAAGTATGGGTGTCTTTTTTTATGAAGTGGGTCCAAAATAGGGTAAGGTTTAAGCAGCACCTGTTTTGGGCAGAGTTTCTAAATAACCTGCCTTTTTTAGGAATTCCAATAATAGGCTAAAACCACACAAATACTGCCTAAACACTATTTCAAAAGGACTTGACGCTTTGTCATCTTTATATAAATAAGCTTAAAATTTATTTTTATAGACAATAATAGGTAGACAACACAAGCCTTTTTCTTGCACAAAAATGGGGCATATTTCTTCTACCTGCTCTTTCCCCCCAAGCCCTTCCTCCCAAAAAACAACTGATTGCAGGTTTAAAAATATAACTAAGACATGAGCCCTTTTACAGACAGTAACAAACTTTGCATGAAACTGGTAGCAATCAGCACCTATAAGAGAGTGAAAAGGAAATAATAATTTTTTACTCACATAGAAAATAATTCCACACAGGAAAGCAACATATTTTTGGTACCTTACTTATGATCTCTTAGTTTGTTTGTTTTTAAGAGAAGCCTTTCCAGGTCTATTATTCCAATGTGCAAGCTCCTGTAATTTAAGTACTAAAAAGATGAAATAGGTAAAGTTTTTCATTGACAAATGTCCCATTAAGGAAAAAAAAGGAAAATAAAAAGTGGGAACTTAAAGTACTTCATTAAAGAAACAAATCTATTTATTCCTCCTACAGATGCAGCCTGCTAACCAGCAATAAAGGAATATCTAAGAACAGGAGCTAAAAAAGTCATGACTTAAAATTCTGCAATGCCTCTTACCATCTTAATAGGTTGAAAATTACTACAATTCGCACTACCTCTTACATGCAAAGTGGAGGATGAATAGACTACATTAACAAGAATGTCCAGGAGAGTCAGGAAATACACTGTATTCTCTACTTTCTCAGCAAGAAGATGGGAAGAGTGCAATTCAGAGCACCCAAGCTAAGCAGGAGATATGTTGCTGACTTAGATTCTACCAGGAATCACCTCTATAAAGGCAATTGCTTCCCTTGAAAACCACACAGGCAATGAAGTCTGCTGGTGCTAATATGCCCCAATCAGGCCTACAAACAAATAAAAAATTCCACAGAAGATATACAGAAATGCTGCAGTGGCTTAAGTCAAACAGCCATCCAGCAGAAGCAGAGCTCAAAATAGAACATAGATGGGAAGAATCTCTGATGACATTTTTTACAAGATAATATAAGAAACCGAGGAAATGTCCTAGCTGGGGAATCAAGACTCTCAGTAAGGCAAAGATCAATGTTACCATCAACAGGATACAAGTTTCAGTTAAAACACCAACCTGAGAGCAGTTCTTAGCATATGGTCTTGAAAGGAGAGAACTTAATAGCACTGTGGTGGCTCACTAATGGGGCAATCCCGTTTAGAGAAGAGGAAATGGAGACGCGATGGCAAAAGTGTACAGCAAGTCATCTTAGGGGAAAGTGTGGCAGGGCAGGAAAAACAGCACAGTTAACGCTGATGAAGAAAGATGCAAAGAGGTGGATTCAGGACAGGAGGAATTCAGGCAGAGACAGGCATACGTTTCCCCGGGCAAGAGTGAGCTGACTGATTGACAGGCTGCTCAGAACAAAAGGAAAGAGATGCCTGGGAAAGCTGTGACAGTAAAGGGAGAAACAGGAGACAAAAGGACCTGGGAAGAGATCATTAGGAAGTTTCACAGAAGTATTATTTGGCAACAAAAACAATGTTTGCTAATTCTCTGGGGGAAAAGACCCAAACTTTTCCAGCTGAGTCTCCCGTTTTGAATTTAGGCAGAAGAGTTTTAAGGCTGTACATAAAACTTTGCTGTAGTTAAGTATGTTTCTTGACAGTAGCAAGGCCTTTTCCACTGACACAGCTGTCTGAAGAGCCATGAAGATCTCTATAGGTTTCAGTCTGGAAAAAGGTCCAACGGCATTTTCTGATGAACATATCATTCCCTGAAAGTTTGAGTCTGACTGTCAGGAACCCAAGTGAGACACTACCAACAAAGCTCTTTTTAGTCAGAGGCTTCGAAAGTCACTTCCTTCCTTGTTCAAGGGACTAACCATTTACTATGAGGCAATAAATTCTTACATCGAAGCAAGTGCTACTTCACGTTAAGTATTTAAGGTCTGCTTAGCCTCTTTAATGCAATAAAGGCAATAATACTGAATAAAGGGAAAGCAATACCATGCAAGTTTCCAGTGCTTCAATCAGAAACTCCTGGCTGGGCATTAAGCAGTCCTCAAAGGTTTGGCTCCTTGTAGTGGTTTGGTCCAAAATACTCATTACTGTTTATCTGCTGTGAGATAAGAATTAGGAGAAATGCAAAACAGGCACCAAACTTGAAAGAATATAAAGAAGTTTATTAACAGACCTAAAAGAAGAAAAAAAAAAATACCACCTTCAGAACTCTCCTCCTCCCCCCACCTTCCTCCCTTCTCCCACTGACGATGTGAAAAGACAACCCTTAAGATGTTCAGTCTGTTTACCACTTCCATAATAACCTTGTTCAGTCCATTTAGAAAGAGAAGTCTCTTCTTGCTCATGCTATGAAAACATTATCACAACGAGACAGCCGCCCACTTCCAAATATCGTTCAGTCCATTTAGGAAGAGGAGTCTCTCTGCCTGCGTGTGAGTCCTTTCCCCCGACTTGCAGCTTTTCCCGCAACTGC
>NW_024580667.1:27793005-27815987 GCF_017639235.1 Corvus kubaryi | reverse complement strand
CTTAGCAAGGACGTCCCTTCCGGGACTACGCTTGCTAACCTATGACACTCCTGAAGCTGCAATATGGAGCTATGCAAATCCTCCAGGATTTCTGACCATGCTGGAGCACAGTTACACAAAACACATGACAGGCTGAGCTTGGATGCTGTTTTGGACCACCCATCCCTGAAACTCCTGGTCTTTTGGCTCGTGACAGAAATACTCCTTTATTGTCAGTACAGCTTTCTCCAAGTGTCGCTTTGCCGATTGGCACCAGTGCCATTTTTCAGAATTGTGTGGCACCGAGAAAAAAGCCAACAAGAATAAAAATATCAGTACCTCCAGAAGAACTGCTGTGCAGAGCCTCCATAGGATATTCTACTGCATGGGCTTCAGGCCTGGAAAGGCACCATGGCAGGTGTGGCCTCTAATACTGCAGAAGCCACACAGAAAAAGGAAAAATGATACTGCAAGTTTATGATACTCTATTATCAACACCCTGAAATTTATAACACAGCCACCTGAAGCAGTTACCTTTTATTGTCCTCTTTAAGTCCACACACTAGTTTTTGTACTTTGAGCAGCTACTTAGTACAGGGTCTTCTTGAAGAGCTGGACGTCAAATACAGGAGGAAAGGATAACTAACAGGATTGCTTTTTTACATCTTGGAAGTTTGGGGGGCTGCTCATCCTTTTTCCTCCAAAATCTGCTACTCCTCAGTTTTCTCTAAGTACAAAGAACACTGATGAAGGCAGGTGTGAAAAAGGTAGATAAATAGGGAGCAGTACTATGGTACTCCAATCTCAGCCTAGTTTCTAAAAACTAAAGACATTACCAGCTGAAATACAGGACAAATCTGGCTTAAATGCAGCACCGTGGAGAATATCAGCATCAACAGAATGAAAAACTGTCTTTAGCTCACACAACACTCAACATATCCCAATTTGTGTACCAAAGCAGACCAGCCCTAGTTTTTCAAAATAGCCTAAAATTAATCCCAGCACGACATGAGCCACTGGATAGCATCCTTAGTATTCAATTTGGAAGAGCACTAAGAGCAGCTGGTGCAGAGCAGCATGTCTCCAAGCTAATCTCTAAACTGTTACCAAGTCCTAGAGTGCTCCTACTAACATCTGCAAGCACAAAAATGAGGCAATTCAGGAAATTACTGTTAGTCCTTTTTCTCTTCCCTCAGTCTCTCAAGCGAGCCTGAAAGCTAACAACTCTAATAAGAAAGAAAAAGAAGAAAAAAAGACAAAATCATTTTTTAGGTAAGTAATTAGACTGGTAGGTCTTTATTTTAGACAGACATTACCCAGTTAAATATCAAAAAAAAAATTCCATCTCCTAGATATTTTTTATCCCGTTGCCTGTATGAACAAACAAAATATAATCTATTTTTGCACCATACAATCATCACGGCTACTAAAGGATGAGACTTGTACACTTGGGACTAATTAAAGGTAATGTCAACACTTATGCACACATGCACCATAATCAAGCACTTACCTTTCTTTGCAGGTGAAAACACAAAATTAGTCAGCCATTTTTTTTAGTCATTTTGCTCTCTTTTGTCAAGTCTGTCTGCTTTGTCACCCTTCAAATTATTAAAACAGTGCTGCTACAAAATCATTCAGAGCAAGGTATCTGCTTGAAAAATATCCCTATAGACAGGTGTAACTTTAAAAAGTTAAAGCAGAACAGTTTTTTCCTGGTATTCTTTTAAGCAATGTAAAATTTGTGCCAAAGAAGTAACTCTTGTATTTATGAGAAAGCCTTTAATATATTTCTCAAAAAATGTCACTTAGAACACGAAGCTACATAGACAATCAAACTTGAATCTCTTTAGGATACATTCAGCAAATACTTCAAGAGGACAGTACAGAGGTACAGGCCTACCCATCTTACTGCACATACTCATCCACATCTGGCTCAATGCTGCACGGAGAGACTGAAGACCAAACCAAGGAAAGGCATGTTTGCAAAGAAAATTAAAGCAGAAAAACATCTCAGGATGAAAGTACTGCGAGAAGCATTACGTAGACAAGATATACCCTCTGTCATTATGTTGCTCCAAGGCTGGGGCAGAGTCAGACGTTTTAAAGCACCTATGGACATACATAGTGTATCAGAGTTATAAACGGTGTGATATTCAATGTTTTCCCCAAATGCCCAATTCCTAACATTGCAAGACTAGGTAAAAGTCTCAGATCTGACTCCTAAAATTAAGTAAAATTAATCTCTACTCTTCTGTGATTTAGCAGAGGGAATTTTGAAGACCTGAACCACAAAAGTTCAAGTGCAAGAACGATATTACAAGGACCTCCACCTTAGGGTTATTTGAAACCTCATCAATGTTTACACCTAGCTTGAACAGCGAGTTTTGACCACTGGCAGCAAGGTAGCTGCACCCAATCACAGTCACTTGGACTGGAACACTGCAGAAATATTTAGACCAGGTTCAAGTAGCAAAAGGAAGGATGCATGTTGGCACAAAACACAAAAAAAGTAAGCTGGTTCCCTCCATAAGGACAGTGCTTTTCTCTCAAAAGAACAGCACCAATGTGAGATTTCCCTCTAAAAAGTCAAAGCCATCTTCTGTCCATCGCTACATTGCAGGGTGCTCTCTGCTCAATTATGCCTGCCCTATGCCTCCGTAGCTATACATCCACAAGCAAAGCAGCAAAGCCACCTCCCCTTCTCCCTCTAGTAACTCCTTTCAGTTTGTTTTTAAAAAATGCTCAAAGACAAAGTAGTTTTCCCTATGGTTATAGGTAATTTCATTAACAGAACTTATTTAAAACACTGACTCCAGGCAAATAACTTCCTGTTCTGCAAGTAACTTCGCCAATGCCAGTACAACTTACTCAGCACAAGAAAGACACCATGGCTCGACTTCAAGCTGTTTTCAATATGTAGGATTGGGTGACAAACAGGAAGAAGTCAGTTTCCCAATGCGTGAGTTTTGTGCCTCTGAGCACAGGAAGAGCAGAAAGCCAACATACATTATCAGTCATGAGTGTCTCAGATGTCTTGTGCAAACCTGTCCCCTTTAGAACTCAAACTGCTAGAAAGCACTGATCAATAACTATATGTAACTGAATTGCTTCACTTTGTGTAAGGCTGAAGTAATCCATCTGGCAATGAATAAAAAAAAGTCAGGGAATCTGTAAGGACATAAGGCACATCCAAAGGCGAGACTAGCAAAACCTAACACATCTGTGATCCACGTTTCTGGGGTTTTTTGACAGGTATAAGCAAAAGTGACAGCAAAACTGGAGAACCTCTACTCTAAAATGTAAACTACTTGAGAAATCCTTCTTAGTAACTGTTTCCTTGTTTCATGCTTAAAACAGAAAACCACTTTAAGTATTCCAGTGACACAAGTTAAAAGCACTAAGAAAACAAAAGTATTTAACTTTGCAGATACCTCAGGTTCCTCTGACTACATCTGCTGCTTTCAAATAGCAATCCCAAGATCAAAATGAAATCTGTTGGTGTTTTAGACCTCATCCTGCCTCTGGCTCACACTTGTTATCCCCATAACCCTTCAACAGAATGAATTCATGCCACTAATAGGTCATATAATTTTTCACCTCTGTGCTACAAGACATTCTACCATGTCTACCTGTAGAGGCCCCAGCAAGTCAGTTCAAGCCAGACTGGTGTTGGTTATACCAGCAAAACCTGCAGAAAAAACAATCTGAGCCAGCCCTTCACTCCCATCCTACTTCCAACAGCAGGCTCACATCTCTCAGCATGCAGACAACTGGGCTGAAGCCCAAACAAACACAAGCGCTCTTACAAAAGCCTCTACAAAAACAGTAGTGCTGATGCAAGCAAGAACATCCTGTTTCAGCTCATTTCAAACAGTTACCTAGAAAACCCTTAACCTTGCTTAAACTATGTTTAATTGCATTACCTAATCATTTCTCACTTCCAAAGGTTTGCAAAGTAGAAAGAAAACAACAAAGTTAAAGCTGTGCTTTTCTGTTCCTCAAAGAAGCAACAGGCAGCCACCTGAACTCCCACCTGCAAGAGCTAAACCTTTCACATTTTGTTGATGAACCAGAACATGACACCATTCATTTAAAAGGAATTACTTTTTCATCTAAAACTAAAGAGCTATTAGTTCTAGTAGCATTTCTGTTTTCTGTATATTGCCTCTTACCTTTCCTCATGTCAGCTTGTCCTACTTCTCCTGCTACAAAAACAAACAGATGTTTCTTTCCTTTCTACGATTCTATAATGTAACTCCAGTCTGGATGATTTCCACAGAAGGAAAAGTTTGATCCAACACCCACTGATGTCAGAGGAAGAGACAAGTCAGACCATAAAGAGAGGGAAATAGCCAGAATGTAAAAGGTCTATTCTGACCAATTTAATGTCTGGCTTTTGCAGTTTTTAATGACACCAAGAAGTGCCAAGAACAAAGACTCCCTCAGCTGGAGTCCTGGCAGGTATCATAAGCAGACACAATGGGTTTGTGTAGTCTTCATTCTCTGTGTACTTATCATGAACTCCATTTGCACAGTGCAACCTATTTATGCTCCTGCTACAGAACAGAACTTGAAATCCTTTTTTTAAAAGGGAAAACCCCTCCCCAAACCTCAGAAAAATATTACATCATTTCAT
Source organism: Corvus kubaryi (assembly GCF_017639235.1). NCBI lineage: Eukaryota > Metazoa > Chordata > Aves > Passeriformes > Corvidae > Corvus > Corvus kubaryi. Next base: position 27,811,372 of record NW_024580667.1, on the reverse strand, counting down.
CCTATCTTCTGTTACCTACAAAAGTTTCTGTTGACCATAGTTACCTGAATACACACTCTGTACAGCCAAATTTAAGAGCTTCTGTGTATATTGGAACTTACATGCATATGTAATATCGCATATTTGCAAATGTTTCTCACCTACAGATACTTAGACAAACACCTTTTTCTGAGCAGAAAACCATCTACAGACGTCTCACTTATCTCTCTGTGCCCATAGCCAAAAAAACAATAAATGTACGTTCAAATAATTTTACCTTAAGCAAATCTGTCATTACTAGGTCAAATTCAAAGAGGAAAGTGGCCAGTAGGTCAAAAGAAAAAAACATAGTATTTTGATTGGCCTTTCCATTGTTTTTGGAGAGCTCCTGAATAACACACTACATAAGAGACAGCTACCAATTGTATTCTGTTTCACTGAAATTAAAAGCCAATTTCAAGGGTAGCAACAACTCTGTCCAGCAAACAAATTATCATAATAACTTACCATCACAAGTTGTTTCTGTTTTTAGACTTTGTTTTCCTTGAGCAATGAGAAAGCACTGATTTTAATTTCTCAAGCATTAAGAAAACTCTCCGTCTCAAAGCCTACATTCACCCTGCCTGGGAAAGAACACACACTTTTTTCCAAAGCAACATCATTATTGATTGCACGGCAACTATCAGCAACTGCAACACACTTCACATCTCTCTGGGTTCTGTCCACCCATGGCCACTCACTCGCTCCCTCTATCAGCGATTCTTTGGACAAAACCAGCAACAACAAAGGAAAGCAAAGCCTGCAGATTCTAAACCAGGTGGTAACTTGTACCAAAACATAAACAAAACCACCCCAAAACCCGAAGAACTATTTGTGAAGTTTCTGCTTATACTGTTTCTTGGGATATTCTAAAAGGACTGGATCTCAGCAGTCAACAGCCACATTTAGCCTTTTATGTCATCCTCCTATGAGTCGTGTTGCATTTTTCCCCCATGATGCAAGTAGCCATAAATAGATGTGAGAATCCAAAAATATGAAATTAATTTTATGGGATTTGTTTTCTTTACTTAAAAAGGGATGATGCTGGAAAGAAAGAAAAAAAAAATCAAATCATACAGTGCAATACATTAATTACATTTAGAATTGTCTAGGGAAAAGAATGATCTGAGCAAATTCAGCATCTGAAACGAAATCCAGAGTTTTACAGCACACCAAAATAAAAACACGCAGAAATACAGAACTTTCCCAAAGTCAGAGTACAGGATGTATGTTTACTTTATGCAGAAATGATCACTGTACATAATGGACATCACTGTCATGCCTGATTAATAGATATCATAGTTCTTCCCTTCTTTTTGATCTACAGCCCCTCAGAACTAAAAGGAATTTGACTAGCTTATAGATGATGTTGCCTTGGTCTGAAATGATTTGCTTTTCTTTCATCAAGAAAACATCCCACAGTCAAATACATCTTGATAAATGTATTTTTATAGAGACCCCAGGAACTGAATGTTTTTCTTGAGTATTTATTTTTCACTAACTAAAGTCAAAGAAAATCTGAAAATGCCACCAGAAAAATGAGGATTCTGCAAATTTCTAAAAACATCTGTGAAAATGGTAACTTAAATCATGAAAAGAAATGTCTTCAGAAAAATATTTTCTTCACAAAATATAAATAGGCATCCTGCCATATTTATGGTACATTTGTTTGTCTTCCAATTATAAATTTGAGGAATGAAAACAAAAAAACCCAGAGTTTCTTACACCTACTTTTGTAGAAAGCCCCAGAGAGAAAGATTTCCATCTTGAGATCTCCAAGTATTTCTACTCTCCAAGACATTTTACTTTGACTTAACAATTAGTGATTTTAGAGAGTGCATACTAAATAGATGATTTTTACTAAAGTAACACAAGCAAAATACTATTGAAATTTCATTTATATGAGGTATGTTAGAAAACAGAATTGATAATATCCATATCAGCAATTTCTAGCTTTGCTGCAATTTTAACTGAGAAAAAAATTTTTTTCAAAATCTGGAGCATACAATTGCTAAAGAATTTGGAAAGTGTATGAGAGCACAGGTATCACTGGAACTTTCATTCAATGAAATATTGATATTTCATTAGTATTGATCTTGAAGCTTTGGCTTTCTTTTTCTAGCAGTACATCTGTTAGCTATCAGAAGAGTGAAACATTGAATAAACGTCCTAGAAAATACATGCCTGCATGCAGAAAAATTAACATTATTCAAAGTTTCCAGACAAGATTCAATGTGACAAATAAGTGATGCATCATTGCCACTGAAAGTAAAATTATTATTCTTTCCTTTCTCTTACAACTTCAGTACAAGTCCAGAAGAAAATGTACAGAATTTTTTTTCATCCCAATGTTTTCAAATAGAATTAAACACTGCATGTTTCACTTTCCTGTTTCTTGTTTAGTGAGCAGGAATGACTGCTTTAAAAGCTGAAGCAGTCAGTCCAAGCAGAAGACACATGCTTCACGTTCTTCAAACAAAGGTCTTAATCTGAATAAAGGTTTAATCATTTTGCACAGTTAAGCCTGTACATTTATGAAACATTTTTGACAGGAGCTTTGAAAATTGTTTTTCTAATGTTGGTATGAAACCAAGGTGATCTAAACAAAGAGGCCTTTTTTCTCTATAGGCAACTTTTTCATTAAATGGGTCTTCCAGTTCAAGGCCTGCAGTGTGAAGGAAAACACACTGCTATTGCTCAAGGTTTATATGTTATTGAAGACTTAATTCCTCTGAGCTGTCAAAACATGACCTCTCAGCAGTTCAAACTTTCAACCAAAAGAAAAAGATGACATTCACAAACACCTTGAAGATCACAAGGGAGACCTAGCTAGAATCAGAGCTGGCACAAAAGCCTTTCTCCAATGGACAATTCTCTTACACAGTTAATCGCCAGCCTGAAAACAACATCCCCTGAGATGCTCATTTTGGAGATAACACTGCAGATCTGAAAGTCCTTCCAGGTGAGCATTTTTATTTTGCTTTAGTATCAAGCAGTTCTGCTGTGCCCCGTGGCTATGGCCCAACACTGCCCTGGTGCCTGCTCATGCTGTCAGCAGCAGAGAGGGGCTCTCCACTCGGAGCAGGTAGCATCCTGCGTTGCCTCAGTGCACAAACAGCCCTTTCCCTTTCCCTCCTGTTCTTGGCAAGGGAGGGACAGGGAGGATGGTCCCCCACACTGACCCCTACATCTGAAACGTATGTGCACATGCAGTCCATGGCAACCTGGATGCCAGCTTGTTCAGCTGGGGTTAGTGGGACCATAGGGTTGTGCAATTAACACCCCACCAGGATGATGGGCTAAACCACTGTTCTCCTCTTGGCTCCAGTCCAACAACAGGAAAACAGCTCCCCCTGAATTATAACTTGTTTTCAGCAGAGAGCATGGTAGTCCAGATCCCAGCTACAAAGTGCTATGTTGAGCAAATTACATGAGAAGTTTCTTCTCCTACATGTCCAAAAACATAAAAATGGCTCTACCTAAGCTACAGTATAGCAGTTCCCCTATTGCCCTGCCCTGGCCCACTTGTGTTCACAATCACATCTATATAACCACTGCTAATGACTCACTGAAGCACATTAGTAATCTGGGATTTATGCCATGTTTTTTTTTCAGTCAAGACTGATTAAAGTGATTTGGCAATACTGCAAACATAATTCAGCATCCCTGGCACTGTTTAGAAAACTGTGATCACAGCATCACGTGTATTAAGACAGGTGGTCATTTGCAAAACTACATGCTGATGCATCCAAAGAACATATATTCAGCCAGCCATTTGAACTGTGGCTGAAAAAGATGGGTTGGAAAAGAAGAAGATAAGATCCAAGAGGGTATGAATAAGCAAATACCCTGTTCTAGAGAGGATAAAACTCAGCATTAAAAATAGATACTCTGTGCAAAACTCAAGTGTTGCATTTTACATTAACAAATTAAAAACTAAGACTTCTATAAAAATATAGATAGCTGGTTTCGATACAACACACCTTCTCACATTAATTATTTAAATATGTTATCAAATTGCAACAATGTTTCTCCCCCACACCTCCTCTTTCCTTTCAACGTTGCCTGAAATCTGTTCTCCAATGACAGGAGCAAACACACTTTGCTTCAAGCATTCTTCTGACACCAAGAAATGGAAGCAGGGTATCAAGTTAATTAAGAGCATGATATTAAAAGCTGTGTTATCAGCAAAGTGAAGGTGCAGACAGCCGCAGATTTTCTGTGACTCTTTATGAGAGAAATTGCCTCCACTTCCACCTGAAAGCCAATATCTAGTGCTCTGAATATGGAAATTCAGTTAAAGCCTGGAGGTCAAACAGCAAGAGATTTTAGATTCAAGCAGATGTAAGAGAGAAATTCCAATTTCAACAGGTAGCGACTACAGCTGCTATAAAGGGCTATGCCTTTGTTTGGAGGATTTTCACACATACAGTTGTTAGCAAATCCTTTCCAGAGGAAAAATAAGCCAGTCAGCCTGACAGCGCAAACAAATGACAGTATCACATTTCCAAAGCCTTCCAATGTGTTGCATGTCCCTCTCATCACCCACCATCATGTTTTGCAGTAAAAATCATCTTTATGGGGACATCACAGAGCTCCCACTCCAGCTTAAGGGCCTTCCTGTTCAGGCCCTACTACTTCCCTACTACTCATGTTACCAAGTTTAGTCATTTTGTCTGTAATTTTAAGGATTTCCACACTGATCATTACTGCCAGGAACACCCCTCTTGAGCCTCAATTCTGCTTTCATTTCCATCCCTGGTAGCACCCAATGCTGAGTGATGCAGAGGAATTCAATATCTGATAAATGCAATGTCATACACACTCACCAGTACCAAAATATCACTTTCAAATGTGAATGTGACAGAAGGTCTCTGGAAAGGAACTTTTTTTAGCATTTGAAGCACACAGACACAGAATAACAGGTCTGAACAGCATATGGCAGGGTTTCTTTGTGTAAAAATCAGACAGAAAAGAGCAGAACATGCGCCTGAAAGGCAACATGGAAAATGGCTTTAGCTGGGCCGTCAGAAAAAGAGAAGAGTTATCAACTATGCTGGTACTTTGGTAAATGTAAGCACATTCTATGTACACATAGAGGTGCAGTCACTTTTTCTCCCAGAAAGCTTTACTAAATCATATTGAAGAATATTCAAATGAATGCCCAAAAACATGTAAAACAACCCAACAAAACTATTTAATGATAACAAGGAAACATGTAGCTTTATCTTCCTTTTCAACCTCCCTTTCAACCTACTCCCCCATTATGTTACTCACAGCGCCTGCTCTCAGCCGTGTGCAACACATCATTTAGGAGAAAACCAGGTCTATACCCACATTATTTCCAACCACACATAGCACAACAGGAGAGCACAAATACACCCTGCACCGTTTTATCATTCCACTCCCGTCAGCAAACACTAATCTCAGATAAATGCAAGACTCTATTACAAAGTATCTCCACTAAAGAAAGCAAACAAAAAAAACCCCCTAACTTTTCTCTAGAGTTACCCACCTGCACAATGCATTTAAACACTGTTAACCAAACCCTTCCTACACAAACACCCATTCACCTTGTAAAAGGGTACAACACCTGTTCAAAAGCAAACAGGGAGGCAAGTGATGGAATGGGGAAGGGGACTGACTGCCATTCGACACCTTGGAAAGGCTTACCCTTTGGGAAGGTCAGGAAGCAGCTCTTCAGAGACAGAGGCTGACTAGAACCACCTCCCATGCTGCCTAGTCTCCAGGAGGATAGAACTGCTCATTACCTGTGGGATGTTGCTTAATTTTAGTTCAGTAAGAAACAAAAACACCCTTAATATCCCATATACCATGGTACTCAGAGCCACCTGACAGGAAGGATTGCAAGCCAACATTTTAGTAACGCATCAAACTTCCAGCTTCAACACAAACTTTCAGCCACAAGAGTTTCACCTTGACAAACAGCCTAACGAAGCACCCTGTCAGAAGTAAAACGCTGTTTGTTTGGACCAAAAGAGTAAAAGTGGTAAGTATCTTGCAGCTGATGGAAACAGGAAAGATGAGACTGAGAATGCAGTTACCGACAATATAACAAACCATTTCCTTGGTGTCAATGTCTTGTTGAAGACATAGTCAACTATCAACTATAGCTTTATTTTTAAGTCATCTTTCTTCCTCTCTGGAAATTAATTACATTTGCATACTCCTTTCTACCCACAGAGTAGCCATTAAAGAAGTTTTCATGTTACTAATCTTCATCACTAAAATCAAAGTAGCTGAAAGTATTTTAGGATAACCATGCAAACTGAAATATTATTTCTATACGCATCAGCTACAATTAATGATTTTCTTTGATTTAGGTATCTACAGTAGTCAACATGGGAACATCATGCTTTACTTCTAAAAAGTAAAAAGCTTTCTTTCTTCCTTTTATAATTTAGCACGCTAATTTTGAAAGTAGAGCAAATTCTTATCACTTAAAATTCTACGCAGCCTCTGTACTGGACCTTCAGTTCACACAGAACCTTGAAGGTACTCCTTTCAAGCATTACTTCAGTATTTTGAAAATTTATTGTGCAGAGAGCTGCTTCTCCTTTCATTTTCTTTCTGAGAAATGCAAATCTCCCAACTTCTAAACTTTTGTGTACTTTCACTTTTGGACTGCTAATTCTGTTAACGCACTAGTACCAAAATTCCCTCAGAGTTCACAGTTCCCCTTCTGTTTCTTTTTTATTTTCCCTTTTTTAGAGGGTTGTTTTGGTGATTTTTTTTTTTTTGCTTTTTCAAATCTTCCTTCTTGCAGTTCTTTATGTTCTCCTGATCTTCAATCCCAGTTCTAAAGTGTCTTCCATTATCTCCTTCCCAGCAATATCATCAAAATGACAGATATTTTCCCTATCTTCTCCATAAATTAATGTCAAGGTCTTTTAAAGTGTTTGTGCCTAGAACCCATATATAATCCTGTCAACAGTTCACAGGCAGCCCATGCCTCTCAACTTGGGCTCTGCAAGTACCCTTTCTGTTCAGGTATGTATCTCTTTCCACCTTCATGGCTTCCCTGTTTCAACTGATCTAAATTCTAGTCTAATCCCAATCTGGAATCATAACTGCAGCAATGAGGAAAAATCAATTGAAAATAAAGCCCCGTAACACTCATATTTTCTTTTTTTTATTCCCAAAGTCTTGCAACATTTTAGGTAAATTGAGGCTCTCCTCTTTCCAGAGCCACACAGCCATTACCCTCCCCAGAGGGTGACTTCACCGACTCTCTAACCTGGATGCTAAAAACAAACAAACAAACAAACAAACAAACAAAAATAAAGGCAAGAAAATAGATGGATTTTTAGCACTTCTTCCTTCCTCCAATCCTTAGATCTCACAGTTTAAATTATACCAATTATTCACAACTGCTAATTTATAAATCTCAGCAGCAGGTCTCAGGTGGAAAGTATTGGGCCAAGAGGAGCACAGCACTGCCACAACATTGCTCCCTCTGCACCTTGCTCCTTGGCGCTACCCACGTGCTGGGAACCTCAGCCTCAGCAAAAGGCTGCTTTAACACTCCGCTTAGGGTTAGGGTTATGCTTAGGGTTAGGCTTGGGAAAACCATAAAGCCTAGAGCTCCAGGGACACTGGAACTACAAAAGGCATGCCAAGGGGAACACGGGGCTGCCACAACATTGCTCTCTCCACACCTTTCTCCTTGGAACCACCGCCTCACAAATGGCTGAAGTACACCATATTTTAGAACCTTGGAATGCTTCTGGGAGGGCACTCAACAGGAAGGGTCACGGTATCAGAGCAGCTTGAAACTAAATTTTTTCCATGAAACACCTGTCTCAAAATCTTTATTTCAGAAACTGTATAGCTCCTGATTCTGCTCTGCTGCAGAAATACCACAAAATGGACTTGTCTCCTTTCCACTAACTCATCACTTTCTAAGCACTCCAGGGAGATGCAATACATACAGATACTGATGTCAGCACCAAGCTAGTATCCTTTGCATAATTTTGCACCATGAATCCTTAAGACAATGAACCACATACAATGAAACAAATCCAGACATGTTTAGAAGCTCATATAAAAGTGGGGTTTGTCCATTCTCATAACCACTGTGAAGGGCCTCAGAGAAATCCAGAACTTTTGTAGAACTTGCAACAAATATTCACTCAGGATTCACTGGTGCTTCTGATAATTTTACCTGTCTCAAAATACTCAGCCTTCTCCTGAAAGTCACAGGTCCTTGCAGCATGTATTACACATAGGAAAGACAAAACCATTCACCTTACTGGTATCAGAATAAACTTTGCAAACGTGCCTGCCAAGTCAACTTGTTAAGAGGGCAGGACACGTTAGCATGAGCCAGCATCATTCACAGGCATAAAAAAATTGAAGACATGAGGGGTTTCAGGAAGAGCAGAATTTCAGGTGATCACACAGCATGCTATTTTACTATTTTTAATGGAGAGCTATGTAAAATCTCCCAAAGCTGGGAGAAAAATATAAAGTTTATGGCAAAGATTATTTCAACAAGCCTCACAATTTTGAAGGCTTCCTGTGATTTCCAAATGTCCAAAGTTGACAATACCACTGCCACTTATGTTTCTTGATACCCTTTTTTAAATGCTGCATGTAAAACTTAGGCTCATGACTTATTTTACTTGAGACATGTCTCCTATGGCTTCTCCTAAAATAAACTTCCACTGGATTCTGACAACCAGTTTCAAAGAACTGTTTTCCTTCACATCAATCTCACCAGTACAGCTCACCAGGTGCCCATGCCAAATGCAAATTTCCAGAGTAAGAAGTGGAAATAGGAGGGGTAAAAAGGTGCATTGATAAACCTCCACTCTCAGACTGAAAGCTCTCATGGGCATCCTTGCAGAATAACTACTCTACCACGGTGCAGAGGTATTCCAGCCCCTACCTGCCAGACATGGTGTGGAAGACAGATCCAAGTGGAAACTCCTGGGATGAACTATCCTGTTCATATACACACAGCAGTGGAGAGGACTATGTTGTTTGCCTTCTTTCTTCACACAGCAGCAGATGCCTCAGGAGCAAACACATTCTGGAAATGGTAGCATTTCAGCCCTAAACAGGAGATGTTCAAAGCAACCCTGGATTGCTACAACAGAATGGTAATACAATGGCACTCTGCTGTTCCAAGAGTAAGAATTAACATGTTACTTTCCAAGCTGTAGAACCCTGAGTTAACTCTTAGGTAAGGGAAATGAGGGGGAACACATGTTTTTGTCCCTTCAGGGCAACAGGACAGAAAGAGAACAAGGAGGAAACTTAACCACAGAAATAAAGAATTTCTATTCCTATGCCAGGTCTATGTGAGATGTGACATTTATGTAACAAAACATTAGAAGTTTTCACTGCTCTTCCTGGAGGGGGAATCTCTAGAAAAACACCGATCCTCACAATTCATTCCCCGCATATTGATGCCCCAAGTACCTGCTTTCTGCTAGGACTGGAAAGCAGTATTTTTAGAACAGCTCTCAAAGTCTCCCTGGGCTTAGCAGCCAGTCTAACTGCTGAGCTGCTTCTCCAACAGCATCTCTTCTCCCAGGGCACTATTATCCTGCTGGGAATTAACAGACATTATGCACTCACTGAAATACAGATATAGATATAGATATAGATACAGATATATAGCAGCATAATACGTACACCAAGAGCAAACAGTGGCCCTGTGATGACTTCTAATGGCTTTATTTACATCTCACCAGTCCATTTTTAGCAGTACGCTCATTCTACCTATGAGATTTTAATACAATTGCTCAGTTCACATCCAAGCCTGCAGGGTGCTGAAGATCCCAGTTTCTGAGAGCACCTGGACACTTATTGCTCTGCTGTAACTGGGCTACCTATGTTATACAACAGAACTGCAAAATATTTTACATAGGCAGGTTCATTCAATATGTTAATGAGATTTAATCTGAAATCTCCTCAAAATTGCAGAGAGCGTACACATCCAAAACTCTCATCGCAAACTCTCTGTAGGAGCTTTCACACGGATTTCTTGACTGACTGTATTTTGCTGTATTTTCCTTTTATAGAGTGGTCAGTAATCTTCTGGTCATAAAAGATTGCTTGCTTCCAGCTTAAAAGCCTCTTGGGAACACAGAACTGTAACCTGCCATTCATATATTAAGTACAGAACATTTCAAAACACCACAACACAGGAATCACAAACTGAGAACCTGATACAGAATTAAGAGGGCTTGTTTCCATATCCATGTCTAGATCAAGTGAAGCTGTAAATCCATAGCTCATGTTGGATATCACATGATATCCACAGCCACTAGTATTTCCAGCAGAAATACAGTTCTTACTGATACTTCTTGGAAAGAGTAATTTCACTAAAATATAGACTGGGTCAAACTAACAGGAACACTTATTCTTGGGTAATCTGTTCTTGCCAAAAGAAACATACTGTGGAAAAGATTCAGTCAGAGCATATGTAGTTTTCTCAAGTCTTACAAACTTTGTAAGATGAAGTCTGTCTATTACTTGAATTAAAAAACCTTTAAGTCATGCTGACAACTTAGATGGCAGCAACCATACACTTTGGGTTATTGCTCAACAATGTTTCCTCACAGTTGTTTGAGAAAAGGTACATTGCTTGGGAAGAAAAGGGTTTTGCTATACAGCAAAGCAAAGATGCACTTCAACATTTCCACTATTCTTACCAAAAGGGGAAGAGAAGGAAAAACTCTATTTACAGTGAAAGCAGTTCCTTGTTAACACAAGATTTCCCCTATTTTTCTAATGGCCAAGTCATTTAAATGCCATCACTAGTCCCACATTATTTTAAAAACCTCTTATATGCTACTGCATGTCAAACGTTACGCTGCCATGCCACTGAATGATAGCTGAGATACATGGGCTCCCATGAAGTGAATGAACAGTTTGTAAAGCACTTCCTAATTGTTCAGCAAGGAGGAGCAGTCAGAAGCTGGGACCAGTAGTATCTCTACCTGTAACTATGCCCGCTCAACACCACTTCTTAAAAGGCTACTATTTTCATTTGCTTACATTTTTCCAAAGTGTGTGCCCAGAAATTTTTCATGCTGAGTGTTTGTCTCAGACTGGTTTTTAAAGAAAAATCATCAGATTCAGCTCAAACAGTTCAGCTACTACCAAGAATAAGATCTAAAGAAAAAATGTTGTGCATAATATGAAAAAAACCCCCAAAACAACTGTCAGCCTTTCTGTTCTACTCTAATCCTTTAAAAAGTCACAGTAAACACAGATCCAGTAGAGGCTAATTCACAACTAAATCTCCAGAGATGCCAAAAGAATGAGTACTCTTGATTTCCACATGTAACATAGCTGCACATACACTGCCTTACAAACACCTCAAGGGCTGCAGAAGACAGTTCCTTTTAATAATCTTTTGTCAGTTTGGCTGAATATTGAACGTGAACAATAGAAACTGTATTTCTATGACAAGTCTTCAGGAATAAGAAAGAAATATCAAATTCAATAACATAAGTAAAAATGGTCAAACCAAAGGAACAGGAGAAGTAACTGAAGAGAAATACTGGCAAGTTGTCAGAAGACCAGGACTGACATCTGGAAGTAGAAATAAGGTCAGAAACAACTTGGCTGAGAAGAAACATTGCAGTGAAGAGCTGGGAAATTGCCAAGAATGGGCAGACCAAAGAGGTGGGACGAGCAGCATAAAGAGAAAAACCAAGGGGAGAAATCTAAACTGGTGCAAGGAGACTGGGAACCATCTCTGGGAAGGGGAGAGGTGCTGGACACAGATTTCAAGGGAGAACCAGCCAGCTTCTGCAGAAAGAATAAAGTACCAACTAACTTGGGTGTCCAACTCAAGACACTCACAATTCAACTTTGCAAGTATACAGCCTTTTACATAATATATGCAGTAATAGATGGCAGGGCTTAGCCTTTTCTATGAAACTGAAACCAGATCTTAAATCAGGCACACAAAAACTGAGAAATATTGTACTGACCAAAGGCAAAAGGAAAATTTTCAAAGACTTGCCTTGCACCACACAGAAACTCTGGGGAGTGGTAGGGTTGTGTCACAGGCCTCTGGAAGGATGCAGCTCTCAATTAAAAAAACAACTTTGTCCTCCTCTTCCTTTAATCTCCTGCTTTGATCGCTGTACAACTTCCAATTTCTGCAACAAATAAAGCTGTTACACTCACTCATGGTCCTTACTGAACAGTTCATCCCCAGATGAGACCCCTCCTGTGCGCTAAATAACGAGAAAAGTAGATCATCTAACTAAAGATTTAGCATAATTGGAATCCATGAGGCCGAACTGTGGTTACATGGATTGCTCTTTTAAGAGAGCTATTTTGACAGCAGTGTAGGTCATTTGCCGTTTAAAAAGCTGTATTCATACCTATAACTGTCATGGTTATGTGGAGCAGCACTGCTTTCCATTCGGCAGGGAACCAGTTCCAAACACCTCTCCCAGTCTCAGAAATAATGATGGATGGTCCACCCACACTTCCCGAGCAGATGTTATGAGATCACTAGAAAACCTCGAGGACCATGTTCATCCTCCATGTTCGTAGAAATATGCGACCGGACAACAAAGCAAGTTCCCGAGTCTACAGGGAGTTAAGTGTCACAGGCCAAAAGTTTCCAGCTTCCAGCTGTGACACCAACTTTTAAACATAGATATATATACAAGACTTTTCTACTGACATTATCATCTACTGGTACTATGTTAATTGCTGCTGTAACTGTCTGTGTGATACCATATAATTTTGAACTTTAAAAAGTGACCCATAAAACCTGGAAGGGGTAAGACAGCCATGAGATAATTCTCTTATGCAGATAACGTCTGTTCTCAAAAATGGAAATGCTGAGAAATGCTCTACAGACTTCTGGACCTGGACAGGAAGACTTATCCCAGATTTTACATTTTATGTGTAGCGTCTTCCACAAGACAATACCTGAGAACCCTTTTTAAAAGAAATTGCACAATGTTCAATAAGTTTTAATATTTACAGAACTGTTATTGAATTAACAATGCACTAGCACTTAGCACTTTATGGTAAAAAATTTAACATAAAAACGGCACAAAGAGCTTAGCAAGTAGCTCTGGTGACCGAAGATATTACCACAGTGCTGTTCAAGTTTATGACCTCCCAAGCAAAGTCAATGGACCAAATCAAGTGAACACTCTTCAGAAATGTCAAGCCAACAGTTTAAATTAAGCCACTGAACTTTGCACTGAAGTTGCTGAAGCATAGGGACACATTTCATTCCACCTGCCCTGCTGTGGGAGGCAGTAGTTTCCAGCCTAAAGAATGTAAAAAGTAGCTACGGGATTGAAAGAATTGTTAGGGGCAAGACAAAATGTAGGTGGGTAATGGAAAAAAACTAAAAAAAATTAAATCTTTAGAGATTTTTAGAGATCAATACCTACTATATTCAGCACAACACAAAAAATACCCCCGACATGTTGGTTTTTGAAAAAGCACTGTGAAAAATTAGAGGCTTAGCAAACTATGAAAAATGATTCCCTTAACACTGGTCGTCACAGAGAAAATGTAGAAAAAGATCTGGAAAAAGAACAGAAGAGACTCCAAGCAGGCCAAATATTTTTAAAATTCTTGATACAAAGCCATTTCATTCTGAAGTCTTATTATAACTCTTAAAGACTGAACAACTGTTTAAAAATTCTTCTTAAGTCTGAATCCAAGCCTCAGACTGCCAAGGGTTAAGACCTAAAGCAAACACAAACCACAATTATAGAAAGGTCCAATGCCTAACCTTAGCAGTAAACCCAGCACTGCATTTCAACACAATAGATTTAACAAGAGAGAATCAGTGGAAGAACAAATTCTCAGCAAATCTCTCTGCCTCCACTGCTAGCTGTAATTTCCACCTTAGAGACTTGATCCACTCATGGCAAAGAGAAATTCCAGGCATCAAACTCTTTCTAATCACATTTCATTTTGCTGGAAGGAAATTAGAGAAAACTCAGGGATACAACAGGGTAAAGCCAGGTAAAGCAGTTTTTCATGCATAGAGTTAATCTGGACTTCCTAGCCTCGTGTAAAAGGAGGGAACCAAGCATGTGCAGAGGCATTCCCAAGGAACTGATTACAGCTGCAGGATGCTGCACAGTTTGCAACACCGCAGTAAGGGTACCTTAGGTATAAACTGCCCCAAGGAATTGAAGTGTGCTGTTTCCAAAGATTTGCAACATCGGTACATATATGCTTCCTATAATTAGTCATATGGTGGGAAGAAAAATTATTCTTCTAAAAGTTCAGATGCATGGTAAAACATATTACTTTGTTAAGGAAGACTAAAATACCCATGCTTGTGAGAGCTGATGACCCCAACAGCTCTAAAACCTCTTACCTAGCAATGGGAGTTAGCAGCATGCAAACCTTGTACCAAGCCTTAGTCTGCAGGTTCTCACTCAGAGTGACACAGCCCCATTTGCTTCCCATATGCTCAGATTCACGATGCATCTGCCAGGGAAGTCCAGCTGTAAAGCCCAGCCCCAGCTTCTGCATCCTCCCCAAGCCCACTCCAGCTAGAGCTACAGGTTCGCAATACTTCCAGATTTTTTTCAGAAATTACAACTCCAAAGTGCTCCACTGGCAAATGCTACGTAACATTGATGAGAAGCATACTGGATGAAGTTTTCTATCACTATGTCCTGTATCTCTTTCTATCCTCCTTCCTGTACTCTCTTACCCTCTACACTCATTTCCCTTCACATCCTTCCTCTACATCCTCACTCCTTTTCTCCTATGCTATGCCCTTTCACCTCAGTCAGTTACCTCCTTCACAAGATCTGTTCTGTCTGCAACAAACTGGAAGAACACAGCTGTATTTAGAGAGAAGCGACTCACCCACAACAGGCTTCTCTGTGAGCACACCACAGTAACAGATGCACAAACAAGATGCAAGATGCAGGCATCCATGAGATATACAAGCATATCAAAGGGCTCATACTTGCATGAGTGGGGCAGGTCTAAACGTTAACAGCTCAAGAATGTCAATGTCTTTTTGAAAATATCTTGCTGGTTTCATATAAGGTCTAAGCAGCATCTCACTGCTGTACATAATAAGTACTTTTAGTGAACACTGATGCACATTCACAAACCTCTGTTGCAGAGAAATCCTTGGTCACATACTACAAGCTGGGCAGAAAGTCTCCTTCACCTAAGGTCAAGACCTCAACTTGCCTGGAAATTAGGGGAAAAATCACGTTACTCTCTTATATATCATCAAGACAGTTTTAGCTAAGTCAGGATGTAGCTTGGTACTTCAATTTCCCAATTCACTATTTATTGCATATTTGGTAAAATTATCATAAATTCAATAATTTCACACTCAGTAGAAGTTCAGAAATAGCCTTCTTGCTGAGTGAATATACTTTACTGAAGGCTTCAATTGCTGTTTTCAGGAAGTGCTAACATATTTCTGTAGTACTGGCACCTGCCTTTCCTCTGCAAGACAGAGAAGTGGGTGGATCAATGGGCTGACAGAAGCACAATGTCCACCTGTGTTGACTCATGAAACATCATTAACCCCAGTTTCTGGTAAAACAGAGCAGTAACTGCCAGGAAAGCCTGGAGTGTTTGCCTTCCATTTTCTCCTGTACACCTCCCTTACCATGTACCTCATAAACCACAAACACTGGCTATGACCCTACCACTCCCCTGTGCCGTCAAGACACATGCCCTATTCTCAGTCACGTCCTTAATTTACAATGCTCCTGTTATTTTCTGTACTTCATTTGATCTGCTCCTCATTCTCGACCTGCTTTGTCTTGGTTGTTCCTTGGTTTTGCCTCACATGCCACCAGTCTGTGGTGACGCTTCCTTCACAATAAGCAAAGCTCTACAGAGAACAGAACATGGGAAGCAAAGAAGGAGGGCAGTGGTAGCAGGAACTGCCTGTGAAGCAGAAAAGGGAAATGCCTCCTTCTATCTGAGAGCCAGAAGAATCAACTTCATCTGTAGCAAAGAGATTATCATATTAGATAAAGCAGCAATAGGTGTGATTTAAACACATTCGAGGCTATGCCTCTCTGTCCAACAGATGTGAATGAAGCATACACACCCTAAAGCTTTCTTCTTCCAAGGTCAACACTTTCCAACAGTGTTTCTGCAAAGGATGTCTGTTTGAGATTTAGGTAGATAATCCAACAATGGAGAGGAAATTCAGTTTGTCAGACAAGAAACAGGAAGGGAAGTGGCAAGCAGAAGCAAAGAGCGCATAAGACTGAGCTCTGAGCTGTGGTGCCTGTGTTATTTGATCTCCCACCTCCAAAGAAAACAGGTAGAGGTTTCAAACTTCATCTCCAAGCAAGGCAAATTCTCTTCATATCCAGTCAAGAAATGGAGAAGTTTTTCCAACAAAGACATCTACAAATGGGGTCCAAGAGATATCGTTATACTCTAATGGTGTATCTTACACACTAGCAATTGAGCAATTAAAATTTGCTGTAGCAGAGCACAGCCCAGAAACCTGAATTAAATCTTAACAAGGAAACAAGAACTGAAAGGGGATCCTTGACCTTCTCATTTTCCTTTCTAATTCTAGTAAAATAATACAGAGACTGAGGAACCAGAACATACAGGAAACAAAGCAGTCATTTCTCCTAGCAGTCAATTCACTCCACAGGGAGAACTTCCATTTAATACAGCATCTGTACAATCAGACTGGACGTGAACAGGTCTAAGAGATGACTAATGACATCCAACCCTCAATATATCTGAGACCTTAAGACTGAAAATTCTGCTACCTGAGAAGGGGTACAGCCTTCAGTCTCAGCTGACAGCTAGTGAGACAGATATAAGCAAGTTTCTGCAGAGGTGTCATCATTGTCTTCAGTAAGGGAGCCAAACACCCTCTGAAGATGACATGGCTCTTTTGCCACACTTTGGCAGGGTTCTTTCTTTTTCATGGCTCCCTGCAAGCTACCACCCACTACAGATTAAGTTAAAATTAGCTTATTAAAAATAAATTAAATCATAGGCAAAGTTGTCATGTATCTAGCAAAATGCAGACAGCCTAGATACAGATACTTGAAAACAGCCCTGAAATCATATTTTTCTATCAACTTAGTACTGCAGCAGGGAACAGTGAGTAAAAGAGGTCACATCCACCTCAAACTTTGAAAGTGCCAGAACTTCTAAATTTAAGAACACTGAATGTCAAGTTCCTGCCAAAAATACATATGCCCCCCCCCCGCCTGCCATTTGCTCCCACCTAACATTTGCATAGAGAGTCACAGAGACTTGTGAAAAAACTGGCAAGATATTGCATTCTCTGAGTTCCTAGAAGCAAGGCAGCCCACTGAATTAAGATCTTCAGAAGCAGGAAGAAAAACTTAAGCTTTTAATTAAGAGCTTTTGTGAAAAGCATCAGCACACAGTTGTTCTGCAGTGGGAAACTGCAAAGTAATCTTTTTTTCAGCACAACAGGGTTTTTTAGAGTTTGAGGGCAAAGATGAGTTTCTGCCTCTGTTGCTTAAGAAGTAACCCAGCAAGACCTTCCCAGCTGGGTCTCTGCTGCCGGCCTAGACAAGCTCAACACCAGAGGCTTTCTGCAGAAGGATGATATCGGCCTGGGGATGGAGAGCTTCCGTCAACACCGTGCTGGACCACCCAGGCAAAAGCCCCTCTAGTGTCTCTGCAGTCCACGCTGGGCTCTGATCAGCATATATTGACTTTGTTCATGGTACGGGGGGAATGTACGCCACTGAGATAAAGCTTCAAGTTCATTCTTAACGCTGCTCCGCCAAACCCACATAAGACGGATGAGGGTGCATCCGTACTGCAAAGGCATTTCTACCATATTTCACAACCATATTCCAGCTCAATAAAGGGGCAAAAATCTGAAATATGCACCAAACCAAACACACCATCTGCTTCCTTTTAAGGCTTCTCAACATGGGAAAGGAATCATGAAACCCGGCCTGTAATAAATTAGGGAGGTTAAACATCATCCCTGTATTCGATGTCTGGCTCCCGCGTCCCCCCTCGGACGCGGCTGTTTACGCGCTGTACCATCCACACACGCTGTTCACACGCACCGCCGCAGCCCGGCACGGCTCGGGACGAGCCGCAGTGAGCGCCGAGCGCGCACCGACAGAGCCGGCAGCGCTGCCCGTGACAGCGCCGGGGCCGAACCCCGGCGGGCAGGGCCTCCCCAAGATGGGGGCTCGGCCGTGCCCGCCCGGCGCGGAGCCGCCTCCCGCCGCAGCCGCACGACCCTGCCGCGCTCGGCGACCGCCCCCGCCCGGCCCCGCACCTTCTCCCCGCTGCCCCCCGCTCCGCGGCCGCCCGGCCGGACCCCATCGCTCACCTCCGCAGCCGCGGCTCGGGGGGCCGGGCC
>NW_024580667.1:27698380-27792605 GCF_017639235.1 Corvus kubaryi | reverse complement strand
GGAGCGCTTCGGGCTGCCCTCGCCGGCCGCCCGAGCCAGGGTGTCAACTCCGGCTCCGGAGGATCCAAAAAATATAGAAACTAGGATTCTCTTGTATGTTCATCTGCAGTCAAGCACTGGAGGTTTTGAGAAAGAAAATGTCACCGGTCTGCAAAGCACCCACACCACGGCTATGATGTTTGAGCCAAATTATTTGAGCCAACAATCCAGATTTGGTTTTGTTTTCTAATATTTTATCACTGAATCAATTATATTGGAAAAGGCCTCTTAGATCGAGTCCAACCTATGACCATGTCAACTAGACCATGGCACTGAGTGCTGCATCCCGTCTTTCCTTGAACGTCTCGAGGGATGGTGACTCTACCACCACCCTGCGCAGCCCATTCCAATATCTAACCATCCTTTCTGTGAAGAAATTCTTCCTAATGTCCAACCTAAATTTCCCCTAGCACAGCTTATCACTGTGTATTCTTGTCCTGTTGCTGGCTGCCTGGGGGAAGAGGCCAACCCCTACCCAGCTACAACCTCCTGTCATGTGGTTGTAGAGAGCACTAAGGTCCTGCCTGAGCCTCCTCCAGGCTAAACAGCCCCAGCTCCCTCAGCTCCTCCTTGTAGGACATGTGCTCCAGACCATTCATCAGTTCCACTGCCCTTCTCTGGACATGCTCCAGCACCTCATTGTTTTTCTTGAACTGAGAGGTCCAAAACTGGACACAGCACTCAAGGTGTGGCCTTGCCCATGTGGAGTACAAGGGGAGAATCACTTCCCTAGTCCTGCTGCTCACACTGATACATGTTTGCATGTTCTTTCTTTCCATCCATCCATCCATCCATCCATCCATCCATCCCTCTCCACACTTGAAGTTGCTCAATAGCCTGTCTCACTCACGTGCATGTGCTGAAATTGCTGTGTAGCTGGAACCAGAGCTCCATTTCTTAACCAATTTCTGTGCCATGCTGTTATGAGAGATTTATCATGCTTGAGCAGTGTTAAGAAACATTTGAAAGAATGTAGGAAGAGGTCACAGTCCAGCTCTGGCTCATTCTATTATCTTTACATGGTGCACAAAAGCCAAGGAGAACACAGGTTACCCACAAATTATCTTGTGGGAACTCCCAGGAGGGAGGTGAGGGGCTCCTGCATGGAGGAAAGATGCTGAAGTGGGGAATTATGCACACACACTTGTCTGGATGCCTCCAGCCAACCGTGCATGACCCAGAGGACCACTGCCAAGAACCAGCTAAATCAGTCCCAACACTGCTCTAGTGTAAGAATTTTAATTTGCCTGTTGCAGTTCCCTCGTGCTGGAAGCTGCCAGCTGAAGTTCCCAGTACAATGTGAATTGGGATAGAGAAGCCAGGAGAGGCAGCTTGAATTTTTCATTTTTCTTTCTGCATGTCATTGGTGAAATTCCATTAAGGACTCCCTGCTTCAAAATCACACAGAACTTAGAGAGAAGAGGTGTTTTCAATCCATAGTTAAACATGTGGAATTTTTCACATTTACCTTTGCACATAGTTTAGCACAAAGCTAATGAACCCTGCCATGTTTTAACAAAGAGACAGAAAATAAGAGTTCCTCTGCATACCATGCAAACTTAAAGCCATACTCACATAAAAATATTAAATATACTTGGTGACAACAGGCTAGAAAGCAAGTAGAAATTGTGAGCACCCTTCAATTTAAATACAGATCTGACAGCATTAAGAAGCAAAAAAATCATAGTTTATTTGCAGCTGATGACATTTTCAGTCATCATCAACCAAAATACAACCTTTGTAAACAGCAGCCTTGGACAGCTCCCCACCAAGGACTCTGGAAGAACGATGTTTACTACCGATATTAATTTAGTATTAGGGAACCGAAACAGCACTAAAACCCAAGGGATCAGAAGGGCCTTATGTTGCACTAGTGTTGAAGGAGAATGTGGAGAATTACCATGTTATTTGTAGGCAGAGCAGTCTGAATTACCCAGGGCAAAATACAAGAAAACCCAGCCGGGTAGGAATGGATAGGCTAGAAAGGTTTTCCATTTACCTCATTTTTTTGTTAAGATTATGTTTTCTTCATCTGAGAAATCCGTAAGTAACAAATCTAACAAATAGAGGGGAGTTGTATTTCAGTAGAGTTCCTAGAGAGCTGCTCTGAGACCATTACCAGGTTTAAGATTATTTCACATTTTCTTCAAAGGCGTGTAAGTATGTATAAACTCACTGACAATTTTATTTGTGGACAACTCAACAGCTGATGCTGTGATAAACAAAAGAACTAGGCTATCACATAAAAGTTCTGGAACAGATGATAAAGCATACTGTTCAAAACTTTTACTATTTTTTAATAGCCAAATCTCAGGTTATACATCCAGGAAAAGAACACAATGCTATACCCTGGGGAAACAAGCCATACACTGGGAAAACATCACAGTGAAAAGCTACTGACTGAAAAAGGCATCAGGGTCATAAGGGACAGGGAACTGAACACAAGATACCAACTCAACATAGTGTGTTAAGCGACAAAATGTGACACTCACCTCGGAAGCACAATCAATAGTGTACAAAGAAAGCAGGGGATTTACCTGTATGTAGATCAATGAACAAATCTGTAATAGAAGTTTATCTCCTTCCTAAAAGCAGATGGCAAATCTGTGAAGGGACTAAGGAAGGCAGGTATAACACAAGATTTTAGGAAGTCAATCCCTGCACTTCATTGCAGAATATTAAAGGCTTTTTTTTTCTTTTACTTTCAAATGCATTCCAGCAGGAAAACATAAGATACTACTCACTTCTTTGTAGAGCCATCCCCTCTTCTTCTCCCAGATGTGAAAACTGAAGTCAAATTCTATCCACCAGACAGACATGCTCTTTCTGCAGAGGGTATACTAGCTATTGAAATATTCTATCAAAACATAATTAGATTTTATGCCCTTTTCAAGAGCTGATGCCTTCCTCTGGCATATAAACCTTCACAGGTCAGACTACATGAAAGGTGTCAAACTCTTACCTTAACTACTACTATAAAGCAGGAAGGGACCTGAATGTCCAGTCTCAGCTGATAAAGGGCTTTATGGATTTTCTGCCTTTATATTGAACAACACAAATTTATATACATCCGATAATCAATCACCTCACCACACCACTTACCCTCATCTTCCTCAGCATGCCAGCAGTCCAACAGCCTGTAACAAATTTCTTCCTGCTCAGAATCCCAGAAATCATCCTGCTATGACTGTTAGTGATGTATGGCTGCTACAGAACCAAAAGCCTGAGACAATAGCTAACACATCTTAGACCTTTGTGACCTCAGAAAGACTTCAAAACTTTCCCCACCAAAAAAGCCTCAAAAATTCCTGTCACAAATTGACTTGGAAAAGTTCATATTCCTCTTCCTTTGAGTGGTAATGAAGGACAACACGATACAATTTTACAGTAGCACAGTTTATCATTAGAACTTACTAACTGCAAGTCAATTTCTGCTTTGCTATTTTTCCGTAGCTCCTTTTAAAGCAATAGTAGCAATATTGCAGATTTTTAATATCTTTTTCTAGGTCACAGAGATTTACTTGTATCATTTCCTCTGTTACTAAAAATCTTTAGGGAAATCATTCTGTTTCAGTTCACTGCAGCCCATTAGTACCTACAGGCCAGGCAAAAAAGAATATTGCACAGGAAAACCTCCGTCAGGACACACCAACCTCAGCTTGAAATAAAAATGTATTTTTAATGTTTAGCTATGAAAATACATTATTACTTGAAATATATTACCTTCTACTAACCTGATTAAGCAACTATTAAAGTGCTAATCTTGTTGCTTCTTCCACTTTCAGTGTTCAAGAGCATTATTAATGAATCTACTGTAAATCCTGAAAATAAAGCATAGACCTCTTCAAGAAGCTGTGTTTACAGAATTTTCTTCCTACAGACTGTCAACCAAGTCATTGAGGAGTGTGCCACTTACAGAAATAACTGGTTAATTATTTTCTGAAGATAATAAAACTATGCCAGAGACAGAAAATTCAGCAGGCAGATTTGGGAAAAAAAAAAATGAGGAAGGATCTTAAGGTTTCTGGCTATTATTCTGTCAACTACAATTTATGACTGGAATTATGGTGTTGTGTTCTTCAGCTTTAGACAAGACACATATTTACAATAAATACATGTATTCTAAATGACCACATATCAAGGCAGCATAAAATTCATCATGTTAACAAAGCTGCTACAGCTCTGTATTTATAAGTTTTCTAACCACAAGCTTAAACAACAGATACTGTTTACCACCTACATATTGCGGCTGCATTTTTAGATTATGACTTCATTTAATGCTCTTCTTATGAGTAAAAGGTGTCAATCTAGTTTGTTCCAGGCTTTCACTGAAAATACATTATTTTAAATGTTTTCTTTGGAAAAAAGCATCTCATCCAATCTGCTACTCTCCAGAAACTTTAAAAGTGAAGAGAGATTTATGCCACCCAGTGAATAATGAAGCTCTTTGTAATACAAATGCACCCATTCTGAAGCAGAAAATATTTCAAAATTGAGAGTTTTTTAAAGATGCTTTGTTTTCCTTTTGAGATGCACAACTGAAATACTAAGTGTGTGATACTTTTTAAACACCAACCCCTTTTCTTTCACTTTTCAACATATGTACACATGGGCCTTCGTTAAACAGACTCATATGCTTATTGCTCTGTACTAACTTGAAAGAACAGTTAACGGCATAAAAGATTTTCAGAGTAAATGACCGTAGCCTATTTTCTATTATCATAAACATGTGAGCAGGTCTGCAATATGTGTTTACAGCTCTGTAAATACAACTGTGTTTGCAGGATTGGACCACAGAGAGAACATTTTAATTGTTGAAACGGGATGTTGTAACACAGAGATGTCCTAACACTGATAGAGCCACAGCCTGTGAAGTCAGTCTCAACAGCATTTAGGACTCTGACTCTCCATCATGGAAAACAAATGGGAGGAACAAGAGCAGCAGTGAAAGGTCTTTACAAACTGTGCTCTTTACTTATTCAATACAAATTATTAGCACTACTTATATCTGTGATTCTAAAACCAGTATGAGCCTTTTGGTACCATGTCAACCATTTCTCCTCAACAACCCAATTTCACAGATTCCATCTTGAAAAATCTACCAAAAAATAGAAACGTGCACATTTTTTTAGTAAAAGCCAGTAGTGTAGCACAAGGCACAAGACAAAAACATCAATATGTTTAAATAAAAACATTTTGTGTATTAGGGAAAAAGCTGTAATCAAATGCATAGGACTTAGGGCATTAGTGGAACAATTATTTTTCCCAAAGGAAGCATTACTATCTCTCAAGTAGGACAGCACTCAAAGTCCGAAGATAATTATATAATTACTTATCTTAGACAGAGTATTATGTTACACTATATTGGAATTAAATAATAGTCCCTTGAGCAAATCAGTATTTTGATACCTTTACAGTATTTTCACACTGTCCTAGGTAGTTTAGTGAACCATTAGGAAGTTTTGACACTAACATTCTATTGGATCAAATAATACACGTGTTCTGTTAATTATTACATCCTTAAATATCCAGTAGATTTCATTTTAACGCTTGATCTCCACTGGACCAAGCCAATTGCTAAAAATAACTACGTGCTGTCTACGATGTAGCAATCTTCCTGCTCCCTTCCAAAAGGAGTTGATGCAGCACCATTACCTGAGGCTTAGTGATTGTGGCTGAGAAAGGAATAATTATCACTTGAACCATCAACCTACAAACCTCCGCAGTAGGGCAGACCATGGAAGAGTCCTTGACTACCAAACCCCTGTATCATTTCCACTCTTCTAACTGACATTTAAATACCTGCCATGTGGCTTTATATTTATTTTTAGTTCCTTTTAAATTTTTTTGCCCCATGGAAAAGGCTTGTGAGTAATACTTTGGAATTAGAGTGTAAAGTTAAAGAGACTCTTATAGACATCAATTATCATTTTAGTGTATGTAAAGAGATAATATGGTAACTAGGTTGTGGAAAACAAAGGATGCTTACAGCACTTGAACAAATGAACTAGCTTCCATAGGATCAAGAGAACACAAAAATGTGAAATCAGAGTTATTTAGATGGCAAAAATAAAGTCCAACACATACAAGAAATATAAACATTCTCTGACTCATTACAGAACAGTTGCTTAAGACAGAACTAAATAGTCAACGTGTGCTCATTCACTGAAGTAATCAATTTTAGAAACAATAAGTGTTGCATGCATCTGTTCAAACTGAATGTAAATCAGACACTTGACTATAAGCTTCAGCCAAGAAAAGAAGTTACTACAGCTCTCTCCTCTCTCAGTATTTCCTCATCTTCTTTCTAATCAGCTTGTCTGAAGTTATTTGAGTTGCCACGTGTAAGAGTTACACTACATTTATTTCTTAAAAGGCTTGTAGAGGCAGGGACACTGGAGGAAGAAAAAGGAAATGCTCCTCTGGAAAAACAGTTCTTAAACAGAACCAGTTAACATTGACCACAGTCATGGTTTAAGCACTACATAATGCTTCTTACTCCCATAAATCCCACTTCCTTACCAGTGGGGGACTGAAAAACATTACCATTCCCATCTATTACAGATTAATTGGGTAGAAAACCTACTGGAGAGGAAGCAGCTTGCACACACATTTTACAACCTTGGTCAACTCCTCATCTCTGAAAACAGTTCTGTTCTGAGGAACCGTTTGAAATACCCATCTACTAACGAAACTCTTCCTCAACACATCAAGTGAACTCTCAGTTCCATACCTTGCATTATTTCTAATAGTAAAAGATGATCAGAATTTACAGTAAAGTCACAAAAGACCACTTCAAAACAGAATGACACTCTGCAGCTTGTTCTGGATTTCACATTTTTATTGTAATTACATAACAAGTACCCAGAACTTGCAGCTTTATGCTTGCCTTCTTTTTAACATTTAAATGCACATTGAGGTCAATCTGTTGGAATACTCAGGAGCAGATACCTTCCACAAAAACACTGCATGAAAGGATGCAGCAGGTACCATCTTCTTACTTTAATCTCTGGTTTGTGTAGAGAGTTGATGAATCCCGAATTCCCATGGCTAGGTCTCTTGATGAGGACTTCAGTATCCCTTCCTTCCTCTGAATCTTGCCCTGGTATCCAACTGAAAATTGAAGTCAATATATTAAGAGCAGGTATTTTCCAAAAGAAGTATTGTTGAGTGTTCGTGCTACCTTGGCACTTTGTACCATCAGAACAAAGGCCAGAAGAAAGCTGAAGAAAACTAGTGATACAGCCAACAAGCTACAGGGGATTCCAATGAAAGAGACATTATATGATCTTAAACCTCAGACAAAATGAAAATTATGTGATAAGCTTCCTGTGCATTCTGAAATAAACAATCTAACAACATAAATGACAGAGCAGCAAAGTAGGATAGAAAGGAATACATAAAAAACAAAGTAGTGTAACTCTGCTTAGATCAGCTTTACAAATGTAACTGATAAACTGAAGGAGGAAAATTCAGATTTGGTTTAAGTGGGAGTCACTGTAAATGTCCGTGAGGAGAGGGATAACTTAAACATACAAAGTTTCTGGAAAAAATAGAAATAAATCAGTAAAAACAGAAATAATATTCAGCTTGTAAAATCTGCAAGTTTATTCTTGGCAATTACAGGAAAAGCATTTCATGAAAGGCTGAAGATGAATGTAAAGCTAAAATAAAAGCCACAGAACTTACAGAAGCTAAACTGCAAGTTCTTTCTCAATGCAGCAGAAAAACATACTTTGATCTTGGGAGAAATCTTCTGAATTTAGATAGCCAGTCTTGAAGATGGCAGTAACAGATTGCAACTCAGCCATATTCTGATATTAGACTGAGAAGGTTTCTTCTACCACCATTAACCAACCTTCCAGAATTCAGAACTGCAGCAAAATTTGTAAAGAGCTAGACTCATGATGACACAGCTTGTCCAATAACCAAGCAGCTTTCACTTTAAACTTTGGCCCTACTTCGACATGTCAAGTGCACTAAAATTTACTCCTCTGGTAAGACTTTCTCCTTCCTTGAAAAGAAAACAGCATCTAGGCAAAACCCCTGATGATTTTAGCATACTGTAAATTGTATCTGCTTTTAGCATCTAACGTGGTTTTGCACACTCTTTAAGTTTCACTATTATAACAAATAACAAATTTGACTGAGCATGATTATTGAAATTTACAGAATTAACAGGACAAGAAAAACATCACTCATCAGCCTTAAAATTTGGGAGAGTTAAATAAAATCATTTAAGAGCCAGGCTTCTTCCTGCATGACTGGAGACATGTAGCTAGAAACTTAGTTTCATTAAGCTCCCTTAACAATCCATAGACAGCAAAATACAGGCACATCACCGGGAGATACATATGTTGCTACTGCAGCTTTACGGAGGTATTTCAAACTTTGAATACACAGCATTTTCCCATCCACAGAAATAATAATTTGTCACTTTGTGGATTATTATGGTTCATATAGGAGAGGTACAAAAGCTGCTATGACTAATACAAAATGGAAGAAAAATTTAAGGTACCATTTCAGCTGTACATTCTTCATTATGTATCACATCAGCTAAAAATATAAATAAGCCCTGCACTTCCCATGCTTAGAAAGTTTGAATGCCATCTTTACCGCGTCTTAAATATGTTTTAAATGTTATGGAAACACAAGCAAAAAAACTCTGGACAAGAAACTCCTATCAAAATAGGGAAAACTTTATCTAATTACAATTTTAAAAATTACTTGTCATTACCCTATGGGATAGTTCATCATATAAAAACACAAACTGTTATTTATCATGAATTCTAGGACTCCAAGAAAATTAATGATTAAATATGAACTCAATGCAAGATCCTGTTTCAATAGTAAAAGTCTCACTTCATTTCATTGAAACGTTCTCTATATGGATGCTTTTCAATGACCTTACAGACAAGAAATAATTTGTTGATATTCTTCCAATTACCTGATCTACTACTACTTTTTAACACAAAACTTTACTAAAAACAATAGTGAAAATACCTACCTCACTGTTACCTGTGACATTCTAAGCCTAAGCCAATCTAAACATGCCTTTTTTTCAATTTCTCCTACTCTCCAGCTTCTTCATGAGAACTGAGTACAACACCCATAATTTAATCAGGATTCAAAGGCAAGAGCTGTTCTGCTTAATGACACCTGCCTTACTGAAATAGTGTTTTCCTTCAAAAGAGGGGGAAAAGGACAGGAAACATCCAGGCCAGTAGCAGAAGATGCATCACGCTTACCATTGATCTTTTGCATGCAAAGAATGTCACTTGCAAACTCCTACAGTGTCCTTCCCTCAAGCATTGTTTAGGGCTTTTGTTTTCCTAGTAGATGAAAAAAGAAGTGATTAAAATTTTGATTTCTGCAGCTCGTCAAAGAGACATCAAAATACTTCACAGAATGATAGAACAGAGTTGCCGAATATTCTGAGTTGGAAGGCACCCACAAGGATTATCTAGTCCAACTCTTAAGGGAAGGCCAATACAGGGATCGGACCCACGACCTTGGCGTTATTAGCACCACGCTCTGGCCAACTGAGCTGATTTGGGTTGGAAGGGGCCTTTGAGGATCATTTAGTTCCAACTTCAGAGAAGTTCACTGGGGATTTCGCTTCGGTACGGTGACTTGCACTCTCCTCTCAGCTGTAATTCCCCAAGCTGCTGCAAAAACGAGGTAAGAGGCCGTAAAAAAGCGACCTGCGGGTGCCTGCCCCGGGAGGGCAACCGCGCTCACCTGCAGGACGCAGGGGCTCTCCAGGAGGCACTGCCGCAGGTCCTCCCTCACGCCGCCGCAGGCGCGCCCGTCCTCCTCCTTATCCTCGTAGTACTTGGGCATGGCGGCGAGCCCGGCGCTACGCCCCGCTGCCGCCCGCCCCGCGGCCACCGCCAGCCGCGGCCTCCATCCCCAGCGCTGCGGCCGCTTCCGGCGGGGGCAGGAAGGGACGGGGCGGCTCCGGGAAGGATCCCGAGCGCCTGCGCCGCGGACGGTGCCGGAAGGCTGCGGGACGCGGCCGTGGTGGCGGTGCCGGGCGGGGCGGGGGTCGCGCTGCGGACCGGGGCAGCAGGTGAGACCCTTAGCGCGGGGCGGGGCTCGGGGTTGCGGCGCTGCCCGGCCCGGCGCTGAACGCGGGCCCCGCTGAGGGGGGGCGGCTGTTTGTCAGCAGCGACGGCCGGGCCGCTCCTAAGTCACGGAATCGTACACTGTTAAGGACTGGAAGGTACCGTAAAGATCATCTGGTTCCAATCCCCCCACCGTGGGCAGGGATGCCTCCCACGAGACCAGGTTGTTCTAAGCCCCATCTAAACTGGCCTTGAACGCTGCCAGGGTTGGGGCATCCACAGCCTCCTGGGCAGCCTGTGCCAGTGCCTCACCACCCCCACAGTAAAGAATTTCTTCCTTATATCTAACCTAAACTTCCCCTGTTTCAGTTTGTACCCATTACTCCTTGTCCTATCGCTACAGTTCCTGATTAAGTATCCCAGGTTCCCTGTTTTCCCCCTTCACATACTGGAAGGTGCTAGGAGGCCTCCACGCAACCTTCTCTTCTTTCTCTAGGGCTGAATTGCCCCAACTTTCTCAGCCTGTCTTCATAAGGGAGGTTGTCCAGGCCTCCCATCAACTCCATGGCCTCCTCTGGACTTGCTCCAGCAAATGTCATTGTTTATACTTGTGCTCAGTTTTTGTCACTTCAGCACTGTGGCCTTCGTCACGTGATTTTATTTGTAGCCTTTATTATGTGCAAAATCAAATACATCTTCTGAAATTCCTTCTTTAGCAAGATGCTGCCAACCACGCTGGTTAATTCTGGGAGCCAGGGCAATGGTGTGCTGAGCCCCCGAGATGCTGCAAGGCACACGGCCGGAGCAAAACGCTACAAGTACCTCCGGAGGCTCTTCCACTTCCGGCAGATGGACTTCGAGTTTGCGCTTTGGCAGATGCTTTACCTGTTCACGTCGCCCCAGAGGGTGTACAGGAACTTTCACTACAGAAAACAGACAAAGGACCAATGGGCGAGAGATGATCCTGCTTTCCTAGTGCTGCTCAGTATCTGGCTCTGTGGTGAGTGCAGGAGAACAGACAGCATAAGGAAGAGGGAGGGAAAGTTTAGGGATGAATGTTTATTTTCCTTCTAGTAACACACACAGAGAAAAGGCCAATTTTTATGGATGATCTTTTAATCAAAGTAGAACAGAAGAAAAAGGCCTAGCCTTTTTGAAGTTAAGGTGGGAAGTAGAAATCAGAGTAGGCTTAAGTAGTACTCTGCAGTTTTGAATTGATCTCTCTGTTGCAACTCATTTTTTGTTGCATTTAAAACTGCATAGTTCACTGTAACTTTACAGACAGTAAGAAAACCCTATGCCACACGGCAGTGTTTTTGTTAAAAAATACTGAATATTTGGTTTACCTGAATATTACGGATAAAACACTGTTTTTACCATAAAGGCCCTGATGAGATTCTGTATATTGCAGAATAAAGCAATAAAAAAAGGAGCTCATATAAATGACTGAACTACAAATTAAATAAGTATTGTCTCAGTTGCCTTCTATTAAATAGTGTATTGCTGTTTGTAATAGAAAAACTCTTAACTGAAATAGAATTACACATGTGGTTTGGGTTAACAAGGAACTTTTATAAAACAATGTTCTATTGTAGCATTGTGTGAATTTAAAAAAAAATAGTTTGGGTGGAGCATTACAGTTAGACCCAAGGACAGATGAGCATTCATATTATGAATAAATTGCATTATATCTAGTTTTTGGTGGAAAAAAGTGAGCTGTTGGACTGAAAATCTCAGGGGAAAAATAAAAAGGAAACTGGAGATTTTGTAACAGGATGCTCAAAAAAACCCCCATCAGTTTAAGATCTGATGCTTTCTTTTCCACAGCTGACTTTAATAATCTCTCTCTGCTTTCAGTGTCTACTGTAGGATTTGGATTTGTGCTGGACATGGGTTTTTTTGAAACAATAAAACTGCTACTTTGGGTTGTATTCATAGACTGCGTAGGCGTTGGCCTCCTGATTGCAACTCTAATGTGGTAAGTAGTGATTTCTGAAGCCAAATTCACTATTGCTGTTCAGACACAGAGAGTCCTCTGCTGTTTGTGAGACACTTGGTTCTTTCTTGGGGTAAACTTATACACAGGTATTGACCATAGGTTTTATGCTGTTGTAGTAATTGTTTCAAAATGATACCTTAAAAAAGAACACACCTCTTTCTTTACTATTTCCTACAAAGATAAATGGTCAGAAGGTCTGTATTATGATGAACATTCCAGCTTTTTTTCTTTCTTCTTGAGCTGGTTCAGTAGTAATGCCAATTAAAAAAAAGGTGGTTAAAAAAAAAAAAAGCTGTTTAATCAAAATAATGAGTGAAAAAGTCACGTAGCATGAGCCTGAGGATGATTCTGTTTATGTAGGGCGATATACACATGGCCCGTGCTTCTTGCTGAAGATTGTAGCTAGTGCCACTACAGCCACATCTGTTCTGTCTTGTGCTCGGCAGCTTTTTGCTTTGTTGGTAGTTGCTGCTAGTTTTATCCTCTACTGTCCAGAGACTTGCAGAAGTAGAGAGGCAGGAGCAGGTCATTTCACAACCCAGGCCTCATCAGCACCATAGATGTGTCCTGCAGCAGTGAGGGAACCATGAAGTGACAGGAAGCCTGTATTTCTGGGGCAAGGGGAGGGCACCAAAGAAAGAATTTTTATTTTACAAGGAACTTCAGAAAGCAAGGGCATTTAAGAGTTCTTAGTGATGGAGCCGACATCTTAAAGTGATGATAGTTGGAAAAGGGATAGATCCTGACAGTGGCCTCAGGAACTCCTGCTTGTAATTGCAAAATTGAGAATGAAGCACATAAAAGAAATATAACTGATAGATGAAAGGTCCACCTGACCTATGCTCCTGTCTGGGACAGCAACCCATAAATTGCTTGGGCTAGAGCTTATAGTGATGCTCCCTGCCACCATCCTCAGCAATTTGTGCTTCAGGATGCAGTCTCCTAAGCCATGAAGACTTCAGCATCTGCTAATTTTCCTCTGTCTTTTAATCAGCCTCAATACCAGTCACCTGGCTCAAGTTTGGTTCAAGTCCTTTCTTCCAGTACAGGCTCACCTTTTTTCCCAAAAGCTCCCCCCATTCCTAATGAGTCTAAACCCCTTCTTGCCTCACCTCTCCTCACCTTGCACCCAGGCTCTGCCTCTTCGCAACCCCACCCTTGGCACAAAGAGTAGGTCAGAGGAAGCTTCCATGAAAACTCTGGTCTCTTATTTCTGAGCATCTATTGACTTCTTGTTCCTCTTCTAAATGGGATAAATATTTTGATGTCAGCAGAACTTAAGCTGAAGGAAAGCCTTGAGGTTCATTCAGTAGCCTGTAATAGTGGGCAGCGCACATTGCATTTTGCACTTCTTTTCAGTAAGAACAGGCACGTTATGACCACTCTCCTGGCCTCCTCCTGTCCTTGCAGTGCATCAGTTCTGTAGAGATGAAATAAACCATCTCTGTGTGAGGTGTGCTGATCCTGTACAAGCACTTCACTGGTCATCTCCCTGTGTGTACAGAGAGAATGAGCTTGTGGCTGCACTGATAAATTGTAGCACTGATCTCTTCTTTATAAAGAGTTTTGTTTCTGTATTACCCGCAGGGTATTTCAGCTGCCTGTAGCATGCAGGGGATGTGATGATAGTTTTAACAAAACCATTTTAACCGTAGTCTGGTCTGCATGATTCTTGCATGTTTTTTCTCCCAGACAGCAGAAACTTTGTGGTGGAGAGTTGGGATCACATACAACTTACTACATCAAACCTATGTTTTGTCAGTCAGCTTTATAGCTTCATATTAACAACAGTCTCAAATATCTTTTCATGTAGGTTCATTTCAAATAAGTACTTAGTGAAGCAGCAGAACAGAGATTATGATGTGGAGTGGGGATATGCCTTTGATGTACATCTGAATGCTTTTTACCCACTTCTAGTCATTCTGCATTTTATCCAGCTGTTCTTCATCAACTGTAAGTAGAATACTTTGAGCTCTGCTTCAAAATGGTACACTATCAAAACAGCTGAAAGCAGTTATCTCTTGCAGATGTCATCATATCTGATTCCGTCATTGGGTATTTTGTTGGGAATACGTTATGGCTGATTGCAATCGGCTATTACATCTACGTGACATTCCTAGGATACAGTGGTGAGTAACATCAGCTTATTTTGTATTTGTTTGACTAAAAAGAAGAGCATGTTTTCAGGCTATTGATTTGATCTTAGCATATTATTTGTAAAGCAGAGGCTTAGCTAAATGTTGAAGTAATTATTTCTTTGTGGTAAATGAAGTTTGACAGAAATGTACCAATCCATGGTTGCAGGTGGGTGGACATATTAACCAAAGAATTTATATTCTCCACCTCACCTTCTTTTGTTAGACCTGTAGCACCACAACTTGGTTTTCTTGTTCCTCTGTAAATCCACTTGAAGATGTTTGCATTAGATAAAAATTCTGTGATGAGTTTAAGACCATAGTTTTAGGTAAAACAGTTCCCCAAAGCATTTTGTGATAACAATAGGACTTGCAGGGCAGAGATGTCAGAGGAGGACAACAGAGCAGAACTATTTTTTATTGCTGCCTTGCCCCAAGGCTACTCTACATGAAGCACATTTTTAAAGAGCACTACTTTATACTTGCTTCAATATTGCTTCTGTTTCAGCGTTGCCCTTTTTGAAGAACACAGCCATTCTTTTGTATCCATTTGCACTTCTCATCATGCTCTATTTGATCTCATTAGCATGTGGATGGAACTTCACCAAGATGCTTTGTTCCTTTTATAAATACAGAGTGAAATAAAACCAGGACTTCATGTATCTAATGTTTATTTTGTTTCTACCTTAGCCATTTTGACAGTAAAGAAAAAATTAGGAACATTTTGTAAATGGTTGTAAATTTCTCTTTATTGTAGATAACTGTGTAAAAAAGTTTGAAGTGTCCTTTTTTATTAAAATATTTACAACAGTAAACATGTTAGCAATTTTGTTCAAATACTTTCGCAGTACATTCCTAAAAACAAGTTACTTGTACGTTTCTGTAGCTTAAATTTAACTGCAACAAGTCTATGTAGCATAACTCTTACTGCAGATACTTTGCACATACTGGCATAAGCTCTACATTATGAGGGGTTTAAGTGACATCAAATAGCAGTTTTATTGAAGAGTAATACTGGAATACCTTGCCCTGGGACTGTGTGAAAGTATAGATCTTAATAGTGTTGCGATGGTAAAGCAACAACTGTCTCTAGATACAGAGAGAGGACAGGAGACAAGAGATCTGTCCTCTCCTTGTATGAAAAATTGTGAGAACAGATTCACTTTAGTGACTACTTCAAATATACATGGACAATTCTGGCACACAGAAAAAACAGTGATGAAAGGCACAATTAACATGACCCTTATCAGGTTTCCAAAGATAGCAGCAAGTTTTTAAACCCTATCTCTAGCAGTCCGGTGGGTATTACTACATCCACCATTCGGAGTGGCAGGTCAATGAACATGGAAGGGAAGTACAAGTTGGTTTGGCTGCAAGGGTGGGCTCATGGCAATGCCTGCAGCTGTGAAGTCCACAAGGCAGAAGTATAAACTGACCATTACAAACAATACCTTATGGAAAGTGAAGATGACAGCTTTCCAATGCAGTGTTCAGCATGAAACATGAGCACTAGGATTCAGTTTCCAAAACAACACAAGAGTAAACTGGTTACAGTAAGACAATTTCAATACTAGAATCTGATCTCTAAGGAAAAACTATAATTTATCTTAAAATACCAAATATGCTGGCAGTGCATCTTACAGTACTGTGTGTTTCAGCCACTGTTAAGGCTTGAAGAGATTCATGTTTCCCTCTCAGCAGATACTGAGCAATGTTCTCCTTGAAACAAGGAAAGCCACTGAACTGCTGATCCATGGAAGGTGAAGGATTCCGGTCAGGATCTGCTCCGTCCCTGGCTAACAGCACGAGCTCCTGTCCTGCAGGCAGCTGCAGCCTAACTGTACATCTTTTCCCTAACAGGAATCCTAGCATCAGATCACCCACTTCAGTTCAACAGTAAAAAATACTTCATATTTAGTGCCCTATGATGTGATACCATTGAAGGACTCAGGGCCTGTGTACCTTCCCTTTAGAAATATTGAAGTTTTTCCCATGGAAAGAAGGTTTCATCATTCTCAAGATTAAGCTACTTTAACTTCCAGTAGCTCACTGTTCACAGCAGAAATCAGCAAAACCCTTTAGTGACCACTACGGCCGGAAAGGTGACACTCAAGGACTAATTCACCAGGTCTCCATGGGCTGTGTGTTTTACATCAGCAATCCATGCTAGCCTGAAAACACCAGTTGTTTAATAGCTTTTCAGCCTTATGCTGGTGATTGTAAAGATGATTTAAAAACACAAGGACTTCTTTTTTCCCCTTTCTAGCTACAGTTACTTGTTCTAGCTTTTTCAGAATACATCCTTCCTATTTTAGGGGAGCAAGGTTGGAAAAGATTCCATTTTTCTTTTCCCCCACAAGACTAAAATAATACTTTCCAAGTTGGAGGTGAACTACAAATTACTAGGATACTTCATCTGGAGGAAATATTTCCAACAAAATACAGAGATTACTGAAATTATAATATATTTGGGGGAAAAAAAAAAAAGAAGGAAACTGTTACACAGTTGTTTAATTTTTCCAAAGACTAATTAACTCCAGGTCATTCAAGGAACTGTGTTTCACACAGGCAAAGTATAAATTGCTTTGCTCTAATCTGACTCAAGGTATTTAAAAACTGCTTTGAAACAGCTAGACAAGCAGTGATACAACAGAAGACTCCAGTCTTTTCTTGGTCCATGAATCACATCTATCTGAATTTTTCTAAGCCATCATTAAGTACAGAAAAAATGAATATATCTATAGGAATTTTTTCCATCAATGAAAACACAGAGTTGAGATGCCTGCAAAAGCTCAAAGCCTTATACAGTGCTTTAGAAACACTCTTTAATTATCACATCCTGTTCACATTATTTACAAAGTTTTCAGTAGGATGACCCACTGAATGAGCAAAGCAAGATTATACTGACAGTCTTGTGTTTCCTTGGTCCCAAGCAATCCTTATCAGCTCAGAAAAGCAAGTGTTAGCATCAGCCAGTCTGTTTGGCATCCAGTGTAAGAAGTTCATTTGCCCAGATAATGAAGGTTTCTGGCTATGCCTTTGATTTCACAAAAATTTGCTTTTCTGAAGCTTTAACAGCATCAGAATGAGCTAACAGGAGCATAGGATAGTGCAGTTCATTTTGAAACACTTTCCATTATTGGATAACTGTAAGATTCAGCGGTCTCAAGGGGATTTTTAAGGTCACAACAAAAATAACTTGAAACTGAATACATGTAGGGAAAAACTCCCCCAAAACAGTAATAGGCTTAAGATGCTGTTTAAGATCTCTTATGGTAATACTGTCCCTTACAATGGAGATGTGCAGGAGACACCGGCCCCACTGGTGCAGGCCCAGTCACAAAGAGTGCCCGGGCTAGAGGCTGATGAGCCAAACAACCCAAGTGTTCTTACTTCACTATACTTCCAGGAAGGAGACTTGCACTACTTTAGCCTGACTCGGGAATTGGAATTTAAAGGTACAAAGCCCAAAATAGCTGTCTGCAGAAATAATTAAGATAGAAAATATTTTCCTTGCTTTTTCTATTTCTCAGCAAAATTTCCAAGCAAATTTGTGGAAGTAACTGATTACACCAGCTCTGAATTTACCTGGATCTATGAAATATTTTTATTAATGTGGCACATTTATCCAGAGAGCCTATAAGCTCAGGAACATTGAAAATATTAAAGCAGCCCAGAGTATTTTCAACTCCTGCTACTACGACGTAATAAAAATGCACCAATCTTTAGAAAACAACCCACATTTTACCATGCACTAGTTAATTTGTTATCTTGGATAAATTTCTTCTCAACGTTTTTGAAAACTAAATATACTACTAACCAGAGTCTTGCAGTCAACGTGGTACAGATTCTATGTATTTAAATATATTAACAGTGATTAATCTTAACTGCTGTGAAATACAGGAACAGTGTTGAGAATAAGCACACAGTGTTCTTAAACAAGTGGTACCAGTAAACTTCTGGACTCATGGAAAAATGGAAAAGGTCACTGTCAGCAAAACTAATTATATTAAGAAACTGCAGTATCTAATGTATTTCTGCAGTCTGGATTGTAATAAATAACCCTCGTTTAAGTAACTTGCAGCACTCATTCACAGACTCAGCTGAGAAGAAAACCTAAATACTTTTCTCAGACCTTTGCTAGTTAATGTGTGATAAAAAGCCATCGCATGTTGATAATTTGATGGCAGGGCATTATACAGGGAACCAACAGGGCTGTAGCACCACAATAGGCTCAAAGTCACACAGGATTCAGAGCCGCGTGACCCACATTCCAAAATCCAAGAATAAGCTCCATTTATGTGACCAGTGCTTAGCTTATGCCCACAGTCTTTATGGGCAACACAAGCTTTCCAAGTAGCA
Organism: Corvus kubaryi; assembly: GCF_017639235.1. NCBI lineage: Eukaryota > Metazoa > Chordata > Aves > Passeriformes > Corvidae > Corvus > Corvus kubaryi. The sequence continues at coordinate 27,774,003 of NW_024580667.1, read as the reverse complement.
TTTTATTTACATCACCTGATGCAATCAGGAAAAGTAAACAAGGCTGCCTGGTATCTAACTTTTCTTGAACTTACACCAGTCGGTCTAAAGAGAAGGTCTTACCTCTGTGTACAAATCTTGACTTCCTGTGTCCCCAGACAACACAGATAATCTGTACAACAATCTGTAGAAGTAGTTAAGTTCTTCAACTTGAATATTGCTAAACTGTCAAAGCTATGGCACAATTCTCCAACAAGGCAGAAGAGAAGACAGGTTGATGCTATAACCCAGTGAAGGCTTGCAGTGCTAGAGAGGCAGGTTTAGGCTCCTGCTCCTTATAAACATATCATGAAAGAGGCCAAATCTATCAGCTGAACTTTAATGGGGAATTTAAGACCCCTGCTCTAGATCAGGGAGCATGCAACAGGTTTCGTGCATCTGTGCCCTGATCACAAAGACATTAAAGGTCTTTTCCAACTTAACTGATTCTATGATTCTGTGTTGGGGGTAGCAGTGTTGTTTTTTCCACAGAGAAAGCTGGCCAGGTTTTGAAATGTCAATTCCAGTAGGCTGGTTCACAGCACAACTGAGAGTACCTAAGCCAGCGTGGATGCCTCCCTCCAATGACAGTCAGGTACTTCATTCCTATTAAAGGAAGGAATTCCTGCCTCTTTTTCCAGGCCATTTCTGACTAATTGAAATCTTGCCATGCCTGAGTCCTTACACATAAGCACCTAAGCAGAAAGACTCTTAAGAAAAGCAGCAGCATTAGTACTGCAACAATTCCACTCTGATTGTAGTCCAGATCGTGTTCTGTTCCTGACTGAATTTCTGATTCATTTAAGATCACTGCTGTTTCCCTTGAAACAAAAAGGCAGGGTACTAACTTGAGGCCAAATTCAGTTCCTACTATAAAGTTAGTGCAAGTTACCATACTGATCCATAAAGGAGTCAAACTAAGACCTTGTTCTTGAACAAAGGAAGAAAAAAAACTGTAACTACTCACTAATGTGTCCAAAGTAAACACTGCAATAACAGAACTTTTTAAAAGGAGACTTCTGTAGGTCAAATATATCTACTGTTCATTCTTTTGATAAAAGGTAACCTCTTGTCACTCCAAAGCAAAGCTGGAGAATGATTTTCTTCAGTACAGAAAATGAATTTGTTCAGCCTAGGAAATGTTTACAAATATTTTTAGAAAGAACTGGTTTGGAGTAAAAAAAAATTATTCTAAAATGCAATGGAATCAAATCTAAAATCACTGCAGATTTAGTACATAATATGAAACAAGACATTTCAACATGCTTTTTATGTGGCTACAAACTGTACATACTGGAATTTCATAGCCCCAAAGAATAATGCTCTTCAGAACTCTGTTTACGCCTCTGAACATCATTCAGATTCTGTGTATAAAACTACATAATTTAGAAACTTAATCTTGTTTTTTTAAACATGGCAGTATATTTGAAACATGGTATTAATTTATGTTTGCATCTCCAAAGAAAAATGTAGAAAGATAACTTAAACTAGAGAATTCATAAAAAAACTATATCAATTTAAAATTTTACTGCATAAAAATATGTACTTTTCAAATTATTTTAATAAATTAAATATCCCTAACATTTTTAATATATATCCCTGACAGTCTATAAAAGAGGGTTCTTGTTATAGAAAATAAATGGAACTCCGAAAGGACCCCCTTCATAAAACTTATTTAACAATAATTATATTTTTTTCTTCTTCAAGGAATGTAATAATATGTACAACTCTATATTACTATACTATCAAAATAGTACAGGTTAAGCGTAGCAGGGTTCTGTAATCATAAGATGGTAAAGTCACATTACAGTGGAGGACAACTTGGGCCTCAGACGAACGTTATCAGTGTGGAGCATCAGTTTCTGGATGGATCAGATAAGAAGGGGTAAATACAATCTTCTCATCTACAGTAGATTTCACAAGAGGTAGAGTTCAAGTGAAAAAGAATGACATTTGGAATAAGGTGCATGCTCAGTATTTTCAATGTGTGACTTGCTAAGGATGTCAGATTTCATAGGAAGAGTTTTCAAGGATTCTTTTTTTTTCCTCTAAAGCAGATTTCCACGATCAGTTTGTAATCTTTTTAATATGAATCTGAAATAGAAATCAGAAAACATAAGTCATGGTTTAGTGTATTACATTTCTGAGTAATAAGAAGTAACTAGTGTTAGCCAAAAGTCTGAGCTTCAAAACAGAATGAAGAAATCTCCCATTCACCAGTTATGTTTTCAAATGTTCTACCACTTCTTACCTCGTTCAGAATTGCCCACACCGCTGAATTTTGTATCACTGAAAGCCGGAATGATGAAATAGGATTTAGGCTGGGGTCAACTGTTCCTTCAGCTACACCATTCTCAAACTTCCCTACAAAAGAAGCAAAAGTACATTCAGTTCAGTCCTGTTCAACAAACTGAAGTATGAAATCCAGAAGATGTATCTGTAGTATCATAATTCACAGGTGAAACCAGTATCATTCCTGAAACAAAAGGCAGTGATTTTGACATCAGATCCAGTTCTGCAGCAGCAAACAATATGGGGCACATCATCAGCACACACCAATCTGAACAGGATTGCACAAGATAAAAGCTTTGAAACTGTCTAAAGGCATTGACACCTCAAACTCTGTGAAGATTTTGGCACAGGTATTCATTTAATATCATGGAACTAAACATGATGCCTTTGGCTTATGGGTTTTCAAGGAGGATTAAGGACAAGGAATATCATTAATGTGTAACATATTCCTATTTAAAGCATCTTCAATTATATTAGGGTAAGTAAGAATTCAATTTAAAAGCCCAGTTAGACTTCACAGTTAAACCATATAGACAACAACTGTAATTTATTATGACCAAAAAAATGTGCTTCCAATATAACAGGATTGCCCAAGCTGTGTCCAGCAACTAATGAAAATCCATGAGTAAAATTTCTCTTCCTTGACAACATGTATCCAGGCACCTTCCCCAACAGCCACTTGGCTGTTGAAATGCCAGTCTCATCCTACGATGAGACAGCTGATTGTCTGTAGGGTGGATTCACATCCAGGCCAAGCACACAGCTCACACCAAAGTACTTGTGCAGTCACAGGACAGAGGAGGTGATCTTACACAAACTGGAAATGCCTCTACTATAATCCAGGTGATCAGTCCTGGCAGAAAAGTTGGATGTAGCTGCACTACAACTAAGAGTCACAAGAGATCTCTGTTTAGTACATCAGTCTCTGAAAAGAAATAGTGGACACAATACTAAGTAAAGCCTACAGGGTCACATACCCAAAAATGAGTGATCAAAACTCAGGTTTAGGTTTGTTTTACTTTTAATGAAGATGTCTTTTAACAGTTGCAATAGTAAGAATACACTTTTTTTTCTACTGTTACATACCTATCCTGAAGTAACCATCCTCTAAGCGTTTGTCTTTGGTTTCTTTGCTTAATACCAGTTCTTCATTCTGGAACAACAAAGCATAAATGAGATAATTTATTTTGACATATGACTTTGCCAGAGAAAGACAAATGTGTGTGCACTTTTCTTATATATTCAGCATCCATTTTTTCCAAATAATTAAAAAACAGCGTGGAATATAGTTATTTATAGCCTTAGACAAGCCAACACAAAAAAATTAAGAAAGAGCAGCAGTGTTCCAGAACTGAACAATACTTGGCTTCAAGGGAGAAAAAAGACGTACTCCAAGTGCCCCATGTAACTTGCATGGTAAGTGCCCTGTGAACAGAATACTTAGCAGATACTGGCATACACAGTAGGAGAAAAGCAAAGGCAGGATCCTGCCTTATTTTTCTATGACTTAACAAGAGCTTTCTCTCAGACAAATGAAAACTTGCAGCTTACTTTTTGATCTAAGACTTTGGGTGAGATGGAAAGCATCAGACCAGTGAGGGAAGCACTGCAATTATCAGTGCCTCACTAATATGGATGGGGATTTTTTTAATAAGCACAAAAAAAAAGTAGAGTAGAGCTTGAGACACAGCTTGAAAATTACAACCATGATCCAATACTGAAAGACCCACTCCAAGAATTGCCCAGGAATTAACTAAAAACGCTTGACAAAACAGAGATTAAATTGATCAGCTTTTTTTTTTTTTTCCCTGTTTTGAAGTGAGGCAGCTGAAAAAGTGGTCGGGATTTTTTTTTATTTATTTGGAGGACAGGTGTTTTAGTTTTCTTTTGTTGTTGTTGTTGTTTGGGTGTTTGGGGAAGTTTTTTCTTACAGGTTATCTTGAGGGTTTTTTTAGTGTGCTGCTTGAGTCCCAGGCAAATCCAGTCTGGGGGCACTCTGGTTTCTAAGGGTTGCTTTTTGTTTTTCTGAATTCTGCTCAAGGAAGATCAGGGTTAAAATACCTGAATGGACTTCTAGCTCTACTGATGTCCAGGGAGGAGAAACAGGGCCCTCAGGAGCTGCTGTCCTCCCACTGGCAATATTTTCTGCTGTCATCAGTGGCTTAGGAACAGGCCAGCTGCAGAAATTTCTGTTTACCTTTTCCACAAATCGCATCAATAGCAATACAACCTCTGTAGCATTACTTCCTTAAGGGATGCTCCAGTTTGATGGACATTTAACAGCCAAGTAAAGCCAAAAACGATGATGCCTGATGCCATTTTTGCTCATTACCTTGTGCATTCTTGTATCTTGGGCTTAGATGAAGTGAGGGCTGCTGCTGTTTTTGTGGTTGAATGTATTTCCAGAGGTCTTGGGAAACAAACCCCTCAGATCTTATAATATCACACGTCATGTTGTATGATTACAATTAAACTAACAAATTTCTTTTTAAGTCTGGGAATACTAAGAATTTCCTATTTTTGCCTGCTCCAAGGAAGGCAGACTGGGAAAATGGAGATGTGAACTTCTCCATGATTCTTTACTTTAAGAAAATAAATTAAAAGGAAGTGGAAAAAAAAAAAAAGATTCAACACATGGCAATTTTGGCATAGATTTCACGATTCCTATACCACATATATGGGAGAAGATAGAAATACTTTGCTGTTTTAATACTAAATAAAATAAACTTGTCTGAAGTAGTATCATAATCCTCTCAGACTTTTGTGATATATATAGTTAGCTGTAATACCTAGATGAAGAAAAAGAACCCATACCATCTGACTTCAAACAAGAATATACTTTAGATAGTGTAGTGCTCTCCTGTGGTAAAACTGACTGATTTATGGGGGAAAAAAATCAGAAATCAGAGGAACAGCACAAATTCTGTTTAACAATCTACATATTTCAGTATCTAATGGGTTTGGATGTGTGTCAATCCCTGAACTAAGACTTTCTTACTAAATCAAAAAGCAGATTGATTTAGGTTTCCCATTTCCCAAAATACACAGGAGAGGGAAGACTATTTTTTTTTTTAAATAGTAGCAATGAACTAGAAGAAAATTACCTTTTTCACCTCCAAATTACCAACAGCACTTGTGCAGACTGTACCCTGAATGAACATCTGAATAGTTACAATAGTGTTCTGTGAACATATCCACTTAGAAGAAGGAAAAGTATGAGACCATCAAAACATCAAGTTCATACAGTTAAAAGAAGCATTTATGTCTCCTCACCCTGTTAAAAAAGTCAATAAAGAGACTTTGCTTTTATCCTGTAATGGAGAAGACACTAATCAAAAAATTCATACCTGAAAAGGCAAAACTTCTACAGTTGTGTTTAGAAGTATGTCTCCTGGATGCTCTGGATTGCCACTGTGAAACAAGTACCTATAAATGAAAAGGGAAAAAAAGACAGTCTACACACATCAGTCAGAATCAGCTGTGTTACTGTCTTACATGTTAATTGTCACATACAGATGTTACAAGGATAAACATTATTTTTATACTGGGCCTACCTCAGCTGGGGCTAAGATGGTTTCACATGTTACTGTAATTGGAAGGGGTCAGGTTTTTCAGTTGCTAAAGAATAGTTGGGCAATGTTGTACAGAGGAAGGGAGTTTGCATCATCTGCTCTTCCCAGATTGCATTACACAAAGCTGTAGTCATTACTGCCTGGCACACACTGGTATCAACTCCAGAAGCAGGAGGCCTGCCTTCCTTCAGCCTCTCCCCAGCACACGTCACCTTCTCCCTGTGCCCACAGGATGAACTCTGCAGATCCATTCTGAACCAGTTCTGGGAACTTAGCCAAGTCAATATTTTGCCAGGTGAGTGTTCCCCAAATGCATCTCTCCACCATAGTTCATTGCAAAATCCCATTGATGATTGTGCCAGGAATTCCCAACCCACATCCACACCCTTAATGTTACCTGAATTCAAACTTCTATTCCAAAGACAGATTTAAGAAAAAAAAATTCCTCAAAAAAACAAACCAAACAAAAAAACCCCAAACCACAAAAGCCTGTTTTTGACATGTATACACACATAAAAAGGAATTTTTAAAACCTGTACAAAGACCCTCACTCAGTTGTACAATTAATTTTTTTTTTTAATTGGACAGAGTAAGTATGTTTGAACCATTATCTAAACCATCCCTGTCAGTATTAATCAGTGAAGTGTTCAAATTCTAGCTGCCTACTCTGAACAGCTTTTGCAGGACTGCACATGTGTAGATAATTTTACAAAAGAGACAGTTTAATTCCTCTTTTTTTATATATAACAGGAACTTCATGTTATTCTGAACACATAGTATGTAAACCAGTAATAATTTTTTTTACCACTAGGTGGAATCAATGCTTGAAAATTTTTCACTGCTTACCATTTTTTCTAGTGGACTAGAGTTAATTCAGATTACTGTCATAAACTAATTAGATCCTACACCTACTCAGATACCACTTTTAAGAAGACTATTTTACTTTTATTATGTTTAAATGAATATTTAAAAATCTATCAACACATTTCAAACCTTTCTTCAATTGGAACTTAGATGGTGCTTACTGTTAATTTCTCTTCGACATTAAATATGTCACCAGCCAGAGACAAAATTAGTTCAGAAATTATAACTTGATTAAAATTACAAACATTAGCTCAATTTGGAATTTATTAAGATGCAGTTAGAGATGTAAATTCCAGTTTGTCTTTATCCAATATATCTGAAGCCAGGTTAAGTACCTACCATTAATCCATACTCCATACCTACAAGACAAGTAGAAGAAAACTGCGCTCTAACCCTGCCTCAGAAATGTCTGTGATGATAGAAGTATTTTAAGAAACTGCACACACACGTAGAACATTTTATTTATCAAGGCTCAGGAAAGGAGTAACACCCCACATTGTGATACAAGAAAGCCACACTGATTTCTATTGCATGGGTTTCAGCAGAACCACACAATTGTACTGCAAAACAGAACTGGACTGAATAAGCCTCAGCAAAGTATGTGTTTCAAGAAAAACAATTTCCACACTGTAGGGTAATCTAAAGGTTAGTCAATTCCAAAGCACACAAGCTACCTAAAACATCCACAGTTCTTCCAAGACAAATCTTGTGACCTTTTCTAGACATTAAAGACATCCAGAAAACCCCAATGCATTATTTTTTCTAGGAACAAGTGTTCATTGTACATTTCAATAGTAAGCAAAACAAAACTCTCAGGAAAGCTGACCGGAAAACTAAAAGTACATTCTGCTGTCTTTTGACCTAATAGATCTAACCAGCCATTCCTTAGTCTGTCAGTTATCCTAAGCAGTACTGGACATTTTTTCTATTGAAAACACTGAAAATTCTAAGGAGACTTAATTTAAGATGAAAAGTGATCAAACATTCACCGTCTAAGGTACTCCCATCGAATGCTCCACCCAAACCACAGACATGCTGCTTTTCCTTAGCACTTCGTTCTGAGAAGACACACCTAAAAATCCACAAAGAAACTCCCTGTGATCACTGTGCTCTCAATGAACAGTAATTGGTTTTGAAGGTTTGGATGGGTTTTTTTGGGGGAAGTTGGGCAGGAGGGAGGCAGCAGCAGTGGGGGCTTCATTTGTTTGTTTGTGAGAGGTTGTAATTTATTTATTTGGGTTTGTTTGCTTGTTTTTAAAAACAACCCTGCAAGCACACAACCACAGCCAACCATTTTTCCTACTGTGCTATCTTGAGACTGAGACACAGCTTCCTCCCCTCAGCAGTTGTCACTCCATTAGAGCAATGTACTCATGAGTTGGCACAATGCCAAAACAATTTACAGCAGTAATTAATCAAACCCAATTTCCAGATTTCCATGTAATCAAACCTGTTAGTGTGTTTTCTATAGCTATCTGTTAATCCATATGCAAACACAAATGTAACACATGCACATGTCACTTTTTAAATTATGTTTAGAAAGGAAGGGATATTTTTATATCTGAGTCTTGCTTCAACACTTGACAGATAACACCTCCTTAGACATTAAAAGTTACACAGATTGAAAACAGAAGCCTAAATACACATACACAGTCAATCCACAGCTATGATAAATATTTTGTTTAGAGATAAAATTTACCAATTAGAAAATTTAATTTAAAATAAAATTTACCTTACAATCAAACAGATATTGTACAGCTCCTAAAGTAAGTGTCATTGGCTATTCTGTCGTAAAACTTGCTTTCCTGACAGGGAAGATTTTCCATGGAGATTCACTGGAAATGGGTTGAGAGAGTAAAACTCATTTTGAAACAAAGGTCAGTTAAACCTCCCATCCCCAAATCCTTGAAATGGCTTTTAGGGAATCTGTCTTTACCTCCCTAAACCTTCTGGGTTTGCACTCTATATATTCCAAGACCACTTTTACATGACTTGCTGTCATGCTAGATATTTAACTAGACAAGAGAGTATTATGGGTTTCTCCCTCCCAGGTGGGGGAAAGACTCTTATGTCCTCTAACTAATGAACTGATTTATTCATCTGATATTTCTTAAGTAAAACAGACTTTTCTAAAAACCATGGAGTCATTTGCAGGACATTTATGGTCCTCATTAAATCACTAATGTAGAGTAATCCAGCTGATAGCCATAGTATTACAAGGTTGGGGTTGTTTATTTAATTCCTGCACCAGTAGTAAGATGTCTGGCCCATTCCTTTTTTCTTTCAAAAAGAAAAAAGGTTTATAATTGGACTGAATGATCTTAAATGCCTTTTCCAACCTAAATGATTCTATGATTCTAAGGTTTTCAGACTATGATAGGTATTTCTCAATACAGATACTGAAAGACTTGGAAATAGCTTTGCTTTCAACTGTTGAATTATTTTGACATCTGTCCTGGGATTTACACATGACAGTCCATGTAAACAGTAAAAACATGCTTTTTTTCTTCCTAATTACTTGACATTTTTCTTTGGGTAGAGTCACTAAGATTTCCTTGTCTATCTGCTGCTTAAACACCTTCTGAACCATTCCTTCAAATAAAAATTCTGAAAGCCATGGATCTCTACATATAGTAATTCCAACCAAACACAAATTCACCTCAAGTTAAAAGAAACAAACCATACTATTGCCTTATGGAATATTACTTCACTGCTTTCTTAATTACAAAATACAAACATGAACACAATTGAACATTTTTGATCAAAGTCATCAGAGAAAACTAACTTACAACTTTTACGTATAATACTAATGTATCTGAATCTAAGAGAACCTTTTCTGCTGGCAGGTTCTTTTTGAAGAGTCACAGGTCAAAGATAATAACCAGCTACTCTAGATATTCAAACACAGACAAACCTCCCCTCTACCACGAAATAATTAAATGTATGAACTCACATACATTCTGCTTGTGACCTTAATGTGGTTTGAGAGTAAGAGGATGCTAAGCATTAATATTTCATGTAGCATTAAAAAATACACAAAATTTCAAGAGCACTGAAGGTTTAAAAACAAACAAACACAGAAACAGAAAAACCAACACCAATCACCAAACTAAATGGAGCAAAGTCAAAGCTGCAAAGAAAACTTCTGTTTCCATACTCAGTGACTTCAGTATTTATCCAAGTTGAGAGGTTGACTTGTTGCCATGGAGCTAGATACACATATAAAATCAAGACAAATAGAGGGGGAAAACCCCCCAGCCAATAACCTGAAACAAATATTCATACCTTCCACGCACGTCCTCACACACAAAGGGAGGGGAAGGCAGAAGTGTGATTATCATTAATACACTGACAGAAGATCCCATTAGTTCGCCAATGCAGTTAACTCTTAGGGTGCTTCAAAAGCCTACACTCAGGTTCAGAACTCCTCCAATAGTGAGCACCCAGAAAGATTCTCACCTTTTGTAACATGCCCCAGAAAACGTATAAATTAATATTACTAATCTGATCTGTTATCTTTAATATACTTTTAATAGCTAAATTTTTTCATTACCTGGGCTTTCAAAAAAACAAAACCAAAATAACTATACCCATTTCTACCCTTCTCCTATCTTGCTTATAAAGGGATGTATATGTATCTCTCTTCTTTTTGTCACATCAAAGCATATTTAGGCCTAAAAAACTATTATTCTCTCTATTACCCAATTTTATTTTTTTCAGGTGTTAAAAAAACTTTAGTATTTTATTTAAATAAAGTGACAATTATTTTTTAATCTATAGAAAGTGTTTTAATTAAGTGTTCTAATTAAAAAATAGAACTCAATACACAATAATTTTCTTAGTAAATTATGGCCGCTTTATAAAAGGAAATAGTATACAAAAATTCTATAAACAGCATAATTCACATCCACTGTCAATATATCTGCATTTTGTTTTGAAGGAAACAAGTTATCTCACCTGATACTAAACACAAATATTCTAAGAATATAAGAATGCAGGTCTTTGTGCTCTGTAAACATTACGAATCAAATTCTTTGCTTCACATTTCCTCCTTACATCTCTTTTTAGCAATCTGATGTATTTTAGTATATCCCATTTTCAGAAAAGGAAAATAGGTAGGAAGGCAGAGAGGAAATGTTTCCTTCCACATTTGAACAAATTATCCATAGCAACATGCAGCCTAAGAGTTTTTAATTCTGCACAACATGAATTTCTATAAAAGCAATATTAAGTCAGCAATTTTTTTGCTCTCTACAGATGCCATCATCCACTGTAAGAGTCATTATTCACCAATTCTATCCAGCATTTTTGATCACTGGATGCAAATGTGGAAAAAGAAAACTAATCTACCTCCCTTGTCTCACTTTCTCAGAATCCTAATTAGGAAGTGTTATTCTACTGTCACTGGAAACCAGTATGAACCATGCACTATGTCCTCATGCAAAATACAAACAGAAGATGAATAATTTCTTGTCCTTGTCTCAAGCTCAATTTATTCTCCTATTCTTCACCTCTTACTGAGTCATTTGAAAAAATTGCTTATAATTCCAAAAAAAGTGTAATTCCTGCAGTCTATATATATATATGCATCTGCCAAATACTCACAGTAGGTAAGCAACATAGTGGGAGCTTTTCCATCTTGTTATAATTCCCAATTTGGGAAAAACTTTTCTGTGTTTGTTTGGGTTTTTTGCTAGGGGTGATTGATTGTTTTTTTACAAGGTTATTTCTGCTGAATTTTTAATCCAGTGAGATGCAGAAAGGCTTTGTTGGGGTTTTGGGTTTAGTATGTGTGCGAGTTTATATGTGAGTGTATGTACATGAACATTTTTTACCCGTCCAGCTTGGCTGGGGAAGCACAGATAACTCCATTCAATTTTATTACACCATTTGAGATTGCACTTGGGTGTGTGACCTCATCACAGGCCAGAAAGATGCAGTTATGACATCTCAGAGACTCCAGTCCTTCTGGAAGTCACGTGAAGTATTTTAGAGTATCTCAAGTGGCATTAGAGAGCTAACATTTTGGCAACAGCATTAAGCCTCCAAGATTTCTGACTAAGAACTATAAAGCCAGGAACACTGCCAAATACACAAATCTTGGATATTAGTACCATTAAGGAAGAAGCAGCATGTCCTTGGCTTAGGCAGCTCTTTTCTTCTGTCTCTGATCCATACTTTGAGGTTTTTTTCCCTTTTCATATAAAGTCCTTGCCTCATTGTTATGGGCAGAATTCCATGCCCGGAGCAAATAACATCAGTGCCTGGGAGCTTGCCTGCCAAATCCCTGCTGTCAGTGCATCCATTTGAGGATGCTCTACTCATTAGTACAGAAGTTTATGTAAACAGAGAAACCAAAGTCCTCAAATTCTCTTTTATGTACACTAAAAATATTATCCCGCCTGAAATGTACTGACAAACAGCAAAACATTTAAACAGAGATTTTCAAATATTTCCTATCAGCTGACATGACCATTAGAAGCTTAATAAAATGGCATTGCACTTTAATAGCATATATATTTAGAATCAGAATTAAAGATTACTTCTAAATCATACACTCTGTGTATGTGCACTTCTATGGTTCTTGAGCTAAAACTGTCCCTAAAAGGTTTAATGTATTGGACTGAAGGGGAGATTCTACACTGAATAGTGATTATGAACGAAGAACAGCTTATACATCAGTCAAGTCACTGCTGTACTCATCTAAAACCAAAACAATTTTGCAGTTCCCTACGTTTTGAGTGGTTGTTACTGCAAAAGCAAATGATGAGGAAGTTCCATTTCCAGTTTTGGAAAGCTGTTAGAAAGCCTTTTTTTGGTTGTAATGCATTTGACCTTGTATCTCTCTAGCCACAGGAGGACTTGCATCCCATAGGATGGATAATTTATTACATTTTGGATACATACAAGACTGACTGCTACAATACTTATTTGTAACTTTTTTTTTACTTAAAAAAAGTTCATTTTATTTTTCACTGCTAGAGAACCTGTTTAAAAAGCTGCCTTTATTTTCCTTTCCAAAATATCAGCTGCCCATCTGTCACTTTTTATGCAGCTGTTTTTCAGCACTGTCACAAAAATTTCAAAGCAGGCAAAATAATGTATATGTTTAGTTACCAGTAGCCCAACAAGACACTCAATACATTGATTTTCTAGCTTAAATAGTCAAATATATATTTTCTTGCATGACTATTAATTTTGTGTTGTGAGAAGATGCCATATAATATAAGTGAGGTTAACATCATGTATTCCCTGCAATTCTAATGCCAACAATATAGAAAATTAGATGAATAGTCTCAAATACTGCACATCCAGTATCTATGCCAATATCAGAGCAGAAGCTAGTAAATGTAATCTACAAGCTGGTTTGTCAAGGTATTAAGTTTTCACTTTAAAACTGACATTCCAGTCAGCAAGTTGTACCTTATAAAATCACTTTATTGATAGTCAATGTCACATTAGGATGACTACTCAGTAAGTTGCTAAAAGAAGAGACCAACCAAAGATGGGGCAACTACAGAGTTCAAAGCAGTGATGGGGGAGAAGGGGAAGGAAAAAAACCCAACACCACAAACAAAACCACATGGCCCCTCCCCTAAAAAAAGCAAACTGCTAATCCTTTTGAAAATATTCAAAGTAACACTACAAAGCAGTATTGCAGAAGAGTCTGGAGCACGAGTCCTGTGAGGAGCAGCTGAGGAGCTGGGGGTGTTTAGCCTGGAGAAAAGGAGGCTCAAACTCTCTGCAAATGCCTGAAACGTGATTGGAGCCAGGTGACGGTCAGTCTCTTCTACCATGTCTCAGTGGAAAGAACATGAGGAAACGGCCTTGAGTTGCATCAGAGGAGGTTCAGATTAGATACTAGAAATACTCTTTTCACTGAAAGAACAGTCAGGCATTGGAATAATGCCCAGAGAGGTGATGGAGTCACCATATCTGGAAATTTCCAAGAGGCAACTGTATGTGGCACTTAGGAATATGGTTGAAGGGGTGCTGGGTTGATGGTTGGACGAGATGACCTTGAAGGTCTCTTCTAACTTTGATGATTCTGTGAAGCAGTTACATACAAGAAACAATGAGCCTTATATTTTAAAAATATAAAGCAAATTTATATATGTATACTAGTGAGGTTGGGGTGAGTTTTGGTTTTTAGTGATTCTTTTTTTTCCACAGTATAAAATACATGCTTGTCTTTTCCTGCAGCTTTTTTCTTTTAAAATAAAGATCAGCATTTGAAATCCATTTATACTGAAGCAAACCTGAAGCTCTTTTTAAACATATCCATTCTAAATTCCTATTGCAGAAAAGCTGACAAGTGTAAACATAGTCTAATTGAAACAGCCATAGGTTATGCACTTCCAAGGGCTTTCTCAAAGTAATTAGTGCATATGTTCTTTGAAAACAACATCAGATTTGTGTCAGTCATACCTATAGAGAAACTTAGTCAAAAAAGAAATGATTGTGATGATGATGGACACCAGTACACTTAACTGCTGCAATGGAATGTCTTTCTCAGATGTGCTTTGACTGGTTCATAAAGAAACTCTTAAATATAACTGTCAGTTTTAATAGTTAAATCTGTGCTTGGAACAGCAGTGTACATACCAAAACAGCAAAGTGGATTTCAGTAATTATGTAACAACCTGAGGAAACAGAAATTCATATTTCTTATCTTTACAATGTAGGCTGTTCTGAGCATTTAGAGAACACTCCATCCCTTTATTTAAAAGAAAACCCAAACAAACCAACAAACCAAAACCAAACCATACCTTCAACACTGTTGTGCAATTTGCTTTTGAGAGGAATATCCTTCAATCTACCTTCCTTCCCAAGGATCTTCTACTGAAAGAAATGTATGTATTTTCTTATTGCAAAGGATGAGACCCTAGATTACTTTTCAGGGACTTTAGTGTTTTGGCTGGAGAACTTTTGCTTGGAAAAAACCTAGAAAGCTTCAGTACAAGAGCTGTTACTAAAGTAAGCATTAGAATGTTTCAATTTACACATCCCTGTTCTCCAGGTATTATTCAGAACAAGCACCATCTATTTCACTGTTCAATATTCAGCAGGAATCTGCCAGCCAGGTCTTGCATAAAATAGGCACAAATGTACTTTCTGCTCAGTGAAGTGAGTTCAGTTCTCACTTTAAGTTATTAAGAGATCCTTGCCAGTGTTACCCCTGACAATATTCTCAGATCTCAAAAATTAAATATCTAAAGACTTAATGAAAGCTAATTACTGAACTGCAGAAAACTCAAATTCAGTTCAGCAAAACATTTGGTGTGGAAAAATAAACTACAGGAACAAGTCAGTGCTCTGTCACAGTGTAATAGATGTGCCATTTATTCAGTCAGAGCTGTGGTCAGTATTTCCATTAAAAACCTTCTTCATCAAGAATTTATTATGGGAGTTACTAAGCAGTTACACCTCAAACTGACTTGGCAGACAAAATTTCCTTTAAATTCAAAGAGCTTTTCTTTTACTTAAAAGAGAAAAAAAAAGAAAAAAGCTTGTTGCATCTTTTCACAGACACAAGATCACTATGAAAAGTGTATTTTCTACTATTAATTCCCACCATCAGATGCATTTCCCCACCAGGTTAGTCTTCCTAATGCTCAGTCCATTTTCCCTTTTCTGTGTTACAACCTGCCACTCACAGTTTTATTTTTGACTGCCTCAGGAAGCATCCTTGAAATATCAGGAAACTCTACTGCTCTACTAGACCTCCAGTTGCCAAATTCTGCAGCTGCTGCTCAATTTACACAAACAAAAACAAGTCCCCAACAATTTGAAATTACAACATCTGTAAATCTAATCAGTCACTGACTTCAGAAAGGCAAAATACTGTATTTTTGAGGACCCTGTGGCAACAAAAGCTAAAATTCATAATAAACTTTGAAATGGCTTACAATGATAGCTGAATAGGTAGCATCATTCTAACTTGTGGACTTCCCTTGAGGAAGCAACAGAATGCAAGATGTTTCCTTACTTCTAAAATTAATATGTATTTCTTCAATAAATAAAAATAACAAAACAAAACAAAGAAGGAAAAACCAAGAACAACAAAAAACCAAACAACCACGCAAAAAAACAAACCAAACAAAAAATCCCCAAACAACAAAGAAAAAAAATCCCACAAAACCAAAAAACCTCCACAAAAAACACACAACCACAAAACCCTCCAAAACAACAAAGAAAACAAACAAAAAAAAAACCCCTAAAAACCAACATTCCCCCTCAAAAAACAAAACAAACCCCCACAAACAAAAAAACCCAAACCAAACAAGACCTTGAAAACCCCCACTTCTTCCCCCAAAAAACCCAAACATATAATCCGTTACTGCTGAGACTATTAACACAGCAGGTAGACATAACTACCTTAGGCCTGGTCACAGTTTTCCAGGGCACAACAGTGAACATTATTTTCCCACCTTTTACACAGATAATTAGTACTTTCTCATTCCCCTAGTTCCCTTCAGCATTAAGGCAACAGGTATCAAAAAATGTATTTTTTTAAACTATTGGCACAGAATAAGTATTTTGCCTTTAATCTAAAGAAATATGGCAGTTATGTTCCTCAACACATACACCTCGGGAAGCTAACCAGGAAAGTCTTAAAGCATAGCAAGCAACTGAAAGAGTAATCTGACATCTGTAACAACAGCCTTAAGCTTCATAGGTCAGACTAGTTTGGAACAACATAGTAATAAGGGAACTACTGATCCTCACTGTTGTGCTAAGCCAAGGTGAAGACTTAGCCTTTGATTATGTACCAAGTTACATGAGTTGACTTATTGGATTCAGTTCAGGACAGCAAAATGGGCTCCTTCACAAGAAAAACATCCAGTCAAATTAATTCAAAGAAACTTTGTTCTACCAGGCTATAGGTACTGGCCTAAAAAGAACACATAAGGTGTGTGAAAGTAAGGAGAAAAGGAATCCACTAGCATAACAACACTTAAATAGACATTAAATAAACCATGTATTTTATACATCTTGGATTACTATGTTGGCAAGACAGTAGCCAGCAAAGCAGCAAATGAGTCTCATTAAAACTAAAGGATGACTACTCTCTACAGTGCTAACTCTGTGATCCTTAATTAATCTGACCAGTAGTTAAAAAGAAGTCACCTTTAGTCCTCCAACAGATCTCAGATATTTGTATTTTGAAAGCACGCACCCCCCTTTCTTTTTTGTTGCATTTTAGTATCTTTTAAATAGGTCAACTTGGAATCTTAGCACAGTGACTTTTTTCAAGCCCTAAAACTACATCTTAAAATTATTACCCTTCAGAGTTCCCAGCTTTCAGGTCTGGAGACATCCTTACATGCTCCAGCAAGATTTCCAATATGGACAACCAAGGAACCAAGGCCACAGGGCACAACATACTGTACCACATACCATGCTGTACAATTGCTCTGTAATTAGAAGCAGACTAGCCAAATACAAATAGAATCAAATTGGCTTATTTTAAGTTCTCTGTGTCAGAGAAGCACCGGTTTTCCACTGCATTTTTCAAAAAGGCTCCAGATTAAATGAAAAAAAAATTTTAAAAGCAAGACAAAATTTACCATAGTAAAAGAATTAGAGGAAGTAATGATCACAGTTTCAGCTGAACTCCAAAGGTCCTACACCGTTTCACTTTAGGTTATGACGACAGCCCCAAATTCTGTCTTCAAGCATTCTTGGCACAAGCAACTTCATATGAGACCAACAGCAAGTATTTACTAACCTTTCTACATTGACTGGCTTGTCAAATTTAAAGAGAATATAATCTCCAGCAACTGGTGTGACAGCCCAGAAAAAATCTTCCCCTACGTAGGTTTTTTCTAGCGTATGCCCCTGGTAGACTTTTAAAGATGTCGAAACCTCTGCAGGTGGATTCACGTGGATTTTATGCAGTAATGGTTTCAGGAAGTCTTTATCCTAATTGAAAGACAGACAAACATGATGCTGGTCAGAAAACCTTGTTTATTATGTTCTTTTCCTAAGTGGTTACACTTAAAACAAACATTGGCATAAAATGGAAAATGAATGCATTACTCATTTTAGGTGCACCAGATCTTGTACTGATTAGTAAGATGGACATGCCATTAAAGTAAAAAAAATTAAAAAAAATATTCCCTAGCAAAAATCCACATAAATAAGCTTGACTAGCACTTCTTCTACTTTATAGTAACCAGTCTGTATCAGATTTAATTCCAGCTGGAGAAAGGTACATCATGCTTGAAAATGCAAGACAACAAGAAAAGGCAGGCCTGTTTTCTTCATTGCCACAATGTTTTTCATTTAATCAGCCTGCTCTGTAAAGGAAGGGAAATACTGTCTACTAACTGTGAGTTTCTGGATCTTCCCTGCTAGAGAAGAGTGGAGGCCAACATGCTGGAAAAGAGAAGGCCTGAAGCGTATCCGTAGGTTAGATTTCTGTCGATCACAATGTTTCTGAAATAGTGGGGGGAAGAGGTAAGGGTGGGATAAAAAACAAAAACAAAACAACACATTAGTATAAACCAACACAAGGTAAGAACCTAGGCCTATTTATCCAGTTTTTCTTGTTTTCTTTCCAGAAATCTACCAAGATTGCTGTACAAATATAATACCATTCAGGGTTCTTGCACAGAATCCATTTATTCAGTCTTTCAGCAATGGTGTTACTTGAGAAATGAAGGACCAAAATCTGAAGTTTATTCCCCATTTGGAACCTTCTCCAAGACTGCTATCCAAGCAGTGGCATTTTGCAGACCTCACTGGTGATTACATGTGTAAGTTTATTTTAGGACTGTTACACACAGAATCTAACTAGACTTTTGCTTTTCATCCTTACTGCACCCATCTCCAAAATCTTAAGCAATAACAGTTATGATGCACCTGAGAATTGTCTCTCTAAAGTTCTTTTTAAGATAAAAATCTTGGCAGGAAGAAAGACTCTTCCAGAACATGCAGTAACCATAATGTACACTTATGCTGGCTTTCAGCTCACAAAAATCAACTCATTCATCATCGTGAAAACATTTTAGAAGCTTTATAATAAAAACAAACTTACAGCATCTTTCTCAGGGTTACACACTTTCACCCAGAGAATATGGTCCAGAAGCCAATCAATAGGTTTCTCCTTATAAAACATAAATATGAACTCTACAATAAGAGTGATATCTGGAGACTGGAACATTTTACCTGTGGGTGACATTAAGAATAACTGGAGTTACTTTAGATTAGAGATAACAATTGTCTTTTGAAATCAATGAGATAGCAGATGATACCTTTGTGCCAAGACAAGAAATGTTAGCAATCAACAACTTGAAATTTCAATGTTATTTGAAATTCCATACCTTTCAATTAAATAAAAAAACTACTCGAACAGAACTTGTTGTCATATATCTTGATGCTATGAAAATATTCAGTGTATATTCAATGTACCACAACACAGTCTCCTTAAGAATAGAAATTATCAGTTTGAAAAAATAGAGAAAGAAGAGTTATGGATTGGCATCTATTATTCCCCATGTCATGTGTAAGCTCAAGCACCTGAGATGAGGAGCTGTTGCAAGTGTTATCTGCCCAGTCATACAATTTCAGCTTCTGCAGGTACAAAAAGCAGGGATGGAACACCTACCACTAATTTCAGATTCTTTTGGGCAGAAAATCAAAGGGAAAGAAGGAAGCTACCAGAACATATACAGAGACAATGCAACTCAAAAGGAGACATCCCAGAGTGACCAGTTTTTTTCTGCAGTGCACAGGCCATCAGCAGGACTTCTGTGTGGCACTGTGCAAAAGGATTCTCTGGAATCCTGCAGACTTCTTTGCAAAAGAAGGAAACTGACTGTTGATGAAGAGAGTCTATTTAATATCAACATGAGCAATCACCTGCATGGTTGTGGAATACACTTCTCTACCAGCTGAGGTCTCTGAAGAGAAAGGTGGCCAATACACCAGGCTATTGTGTCAAACTGAATGCAGCATTTGAAAAAGGTGCCTTGTATGAAGACATGGTTACCAGGAGCAACACAGCTGGGAGTGGGGCAGTCCAGGGCTGAAGATAGACTGACAAGTGCTTGTACCAGGGACTGCACTGAAGCACTGAAACAGGCTGCTGAGGGGAATGCTTAAGGCACCATCCCTGGAGGTATTTAAAAGACGTGTAGATGTGGCACTTGGGGACATTGTTTAGCAGTAGATTTGGCAGCGCCGAGTTAGTGGTTTGACTCTATAATCTTTGAGGTCTTTTCCAACCAAACTGATTCTATGACCACATGCCAGCTAAAATCCCAAAGGCAGTTGCAGATTTCAAGGCAGATTCAGAAAACACCAGGTTTGCAGATGAAGTCTGAAGTCTTTGCTGGGTTACAAGGGAGAAGGCAAGGAAGAAAGACATTATGTAACAATGGATCTCTCAGGAAGACACTGGCTGAAGTGATTCAGTTCTGCAGATGTTGCTGAGATGTGAGCAGCGCTGGACAAAACAGGGATGGGTTCTTTGGGCATGTGTGCATCAATGGATCCGAGTCCAACAGAAGCTCTTCTCCAATGCAAGTCTTCGGTCCTTCCACATTTTGGAGTCCTGTACAACACACTAACACACAGCACTCAGGCATAGGAAATGTTTTGGGCTTTTTTTCCCACTTGTGAAGAGGCCTTCATAGGCTTTCTAAATAACAAGTTCCACAAGTGGTAGATATTCTAATCTTTTCTCCTACTCTTAGGAAAACCAGCTGGAGTAGACGTTAAGAGGAGATCACTTAAAGAACCTTGCCCTTTTCAGAAAGCAGGTCTGATGAAATCTCTTTTCGACTTGTGTGAAATTGGATAAGAACAAAGCCAGTGAAAGAATACTCAATGGGAATTCTGAGATGAGTTTGGAGGTGTCTGAGTGAGACTACATCATTATGCCATGCAACAAATATGGAAGAAGCATCTCATTAAAGTACCAATTATTTCACCCAGTAGAATGATGCTAATACTCATTATAGTAGACCATTTACACATTGGGACGGAAAAGTAAATGTGGTAAAACATTAACTGATTTGACATTACTATATCAAAGTTGTTCCTTACAGAAACTTTTCATCCAGCTCTTTATAAAGCAAAAATATCATCATCACTTTTAAGTGGCTGTTGCAATGAGGTCCTCAAATGGGTATCTCCACATGAAAATACTCAGTAACTAAAATTTGCAACTCCCACTACTAAAGGGACAACTCCTACTAAGCTAGGGATAATTTCAAAGCTTTATTCTTAAAAAACATAAGAAAGATGTTATTATTTTTATTAGTACATTGTTAGTATTTACACAGAATATTGCCACATTGTTTAACATTATTTGTGGAAGTAAATATTTAAAAATGGGTAGGAAACAATCATATGATTAGTTAAATGTTGTGTAAAATAGTCATGCAGAATAACAGCTTTCAGCTTGTCACACTTGGAACTAAACAGACCCCAATTTTCCTGATGATTCATCTCTGCCTACTGCTTTCAGTGGCATAGGGCAGGAGAAGAGAAAAATATGGTAAACTCTAATAAAAGACCAGCTAAAAATGGTCTAAAGCAGATGTTTCTGGGATTTTTATGGGACTGAAACCATCATTCATAGGTGACACCTGCTGAGGCAGTCTGTCAGTCACATCTGTTTCCATAGGAAGTGCACTTTTCCATGTGGTGTCAGAGAGAGGCACAATATGGTGAGAGTCAGAAGACAAATATTCCCACAATATTTCTCTAATCTCAGTGCAAGCAGACTGAAGAGACAGTTTATCCTCTTCCAGGATCTATACACAGCCATGATGCTCTAGAATCCTTTTCCTTTTCTACTCAAAGACAGAGCAGAAGAATCACACTGACATTTCTTCCTTTGACTAGCTCATCTTCTGAAGAACACAAGGATTATCATCTTTACTTGTTCCCACTCACAGACCATGTCACTTAGAACTTGGCACAAAGATACAGGATCCTACAATTAAGTAAGCTGAGAACAAGACTGAAGGTAAGAGTAAGAATTTATTCTTATCCCTAATTTAAGTTATCCTAATTTTATCTAAAATAGAAACAGGATATCAACAAATTATTTACTTCCACATGGCAGACTTGTCTAGGCCCAGAGGCAGTTCCCTCTAGGCCGGCACTCTACTGTCCACCATGCAGTCAACCACCCCAGACTTGGGAAATAGTCTAATTTCCATGGTGATGTCACAGGGCACACCAAGGAAAAACAAACAAGCAAACAAAACCCAATCAAAACCCAAGCCACGCTGATACATCCAACTGCAGCTAGTCAGCATAAGTGAGGTAAGCCGGCTGTACCTGCACTGGCATCTTTGGACCCAAGTGGCCTCTCTGCATTACACTGCCCAGCACCATGGAAGTGTTCAACAGTGGAGACAAAGTCTTCTCACATTAATTCTAATGAACACTGGAGCAAAGATGAACAGGAAACACCCTGATCCCAAGACAAGCCCTTGTGTTCCTTCAGTAACCAAGGACAGGCACCCACACAATCACTTTCTGAAATGCTGTCACCACCTTCCACACACAGCTTGGCACAGTTTGGCCCCAGCCCCTTGTTCCTCTGTATAACATTGCCTCATTCATCTGTCATTTCTGTCTCAGGACACCACCAGCACAGCAGTTCTGCTGTGGATCCATGTCCTCCTTTTTTCCATCAGAACAGTCTTCCTAGAGCAACTCCAAACCAGAGCTCTGCAGTGAAGTCTCTGGTAAAACAGGTCTTCAAAGCTCTGGATCCCTGACTGTCCACACCTCATCCTTGTAATGGACATCAGCCCAGTACAACTCCTGCTGCACTGATCCAACACCCAGCCCCTCTGAAACCAAATCAGTCAAGCCTTGCCTAGTCTCTCCTAAGCAAGAGCAGCAGCAGCAGCCTGGTTTCCCTAGGGCACAGCCACAGCCCAAGAAGTGGCAGCATTTGCCAAGGTCCTTCTGTCCTGCAGCTCCCATGCAGCAGCATATGAGGAAAGTGCTGTGAGCCACAGAACTACTGAGATGCTGCCTAAATCCAGCCTACAGATTGCCTACTGGCCATCCCCAATATGCACTCAAAAATTGTCAAGCCAAAGAGACCTAAGCAAAAAGCTGCACTCAACACACACTGCCGCAAACTGAAAACTCTGAAAGAACTGAAGCAATGGCTCATCTTGCACCATGTTCATGCACTTGGTATAGTACATGGGAACAGACATAAAACAGACATAATTTGCTGACAAAACTTCAGAGCTTTCAGATTCTGGGTGCTTACAACCTACCATTGTGAAGAAACGTCAAAATCTGAAAGAATTAAGAGTCAAGAAGTAAAGCAAAATCTTGCTCCAGAAAACCCCAGAGATACAAAATGTAGACTTTCTCCATATTATTGATCTATATTGATAAAATTGACAGTCAGCACTGAAAAAAAAAACCCACCTGTGGAACACTTTCTGCTATTTACTGTGCCCTGTCAAGACTTCTATTCATTTTTCAGTCCTTTTAAAAACCATCCTTAGTGAATCACTCTGGCCCTCGCAGTATTTTGCTGGCAAATACAGGGCACACACAAAATGAAACACTTTGTTTTCTAGTTCTTTGAACTGCAAATATCTAAATCATTCATTCTTCCACATGAGCATCACTAATACTGAGTCTACACCAACAATAATTTTACACCTGCAAGCACATATTCTAGCTGTAGTTGATGTTTTCAATGCTTTCCCTGTTAATGATATGTAAATTACTGGCATTAAAACCAGAACCTCTTTGAAGTTATTTAAAGCTCAAATGTTTGACTTGATCTATTCTTTCCCAAACTTCAACTATGTGCACAGCTTGAGCAAAACTGCAACCAGAACAACTTAAATAATCAGAACAACAAGCCTTTAAAACATCAGGGCACAATAAGACTCAGAGAAACTGTATAAGACAACCAAAAGGCCATTTCAGACCACTCCATTAAATGCTTGTGACAGCTGGCATTATAGCTACAGTGCAAGGATTGCAGTTCCTCTGGAAAACACTTCAGCTCACAGGCAGTTAGAAGACAAATCATTATTCCTCATGAAAAGCTAGTAGGACTTTCCTACATTATGTCACAGGGCTCGCAGTGCAAACCAGAATCCACAAGAGCGAAAGATACATCTCCTTCCAGAGAGCTTCTTAAGAAAACAGCATACATCTCACCCATTATTTATTAGATACTTGACAGCACTTAAGACTATGCTTTCAGTATTAAAAAAACCCCAAAGGAACAACGTCTGTTCTGTGGCAGAGGTGACAGAATTCTATAATCCTGCTGTCAGCCTAAATAGCTACATTTGCCACTTCCTCATGTAGCACTTGCATAAATTAAATTTTCAGTTCAGAAATACACTACAACAAAAAAATCCCACATTTTTACCTCACAAACTTTCAAGCTAATCAAGGTTTCCAACAGCTAACAGTGAATCGGCCACATCTCTCTTTTTATTAATAATTTAATAATTAGAGATTATTTCTAAATCAGTAGCATCTAGACAATAGTTGCCCAGGGAAGCTGTGGATGTTCCACCCCTGGAACTGTTCAAAGCCAGATTGGATGGAGCTCTGAGCAACCTGGTCTTGTGGAAAGTATCCCTACCCTTGGCAGGGGAGTTGGAACTGGATGATCTTTAAGGTCCTTTCCAAACCAGGCCATTCTATGATTCTGTGAATTGAGTGCTCTAGATTCTCTCTTGGACATCTACACATAAAACTCACCCTCAGTTACAAACTCCTGTTGCTCTTCCCAAAGCTGTCTGCATTACCAAATTACCACACTATCAGTCTGCATCAAGATCCATAAAGGGATAGCAGAGATGAGGCAAATCTACATTACTTGCATAAAATTTCCATGCAATATATGGTTATAGCACACCAATGTGTCTCAGAGCCAAAAGTTTTAGTTGCTTTCATGAATACTAATTTTTCTCTCAAAACTTAAGAGCAGGATAAGTAGCTAAATTGGGAGAAGAAAAAAAAATCTAATTTAATTTTCTAGGTAGAAAAGCAACATAAAGATGT
Organism: Corvus kubaryi; assembly: GCF_017639235.1. Classification (NCBI taxonomy): domain Eukaryota; kingdom Metazoa; phylum Chordata; class Aves; order Passeriformes; family Corvidae; genus Corvus; species Corvus kubaryi. The sequence goes on along the minus strand of NW_024580667.1, from coordinate 27,749,230 downwards.
GTAGCCATAGCAAAATGCATCTGAAATTCCACTGATATCATCTAGTTAAAATGAGGCAAACAAATATGATACAAGGAACAAAGAACAGACATGCAAGCAGCAGGAGCTAACAACTAAATTTAACTACAGCTACTTTCAGAGCTCACACTGACCAGAAGTACACAGACAGTATAGAAAAACAAGATATTTTTAAACAGTTGTGCTTTTGATTAAGCCAAGTCTCAGTATTAAGAACTATCTACCTACCCTACCAGGCTTAAACACTGTGCCCTCTATAACAGCAAGAGAACACAAAATGGAGGGTGAAATACACAAATACTAAAATACACGAATAAGCAAGTTAAGTGACCTGAAATACAACTGCACTGCATAGACAGTGTTTGTCCTAAAGTGTAAGTTGGTTTTATGCACATTTGATGTGTCATTCTTTCGAAGTGGCAATTTGTAAGTAAGCACACTCTACTACTAAATCAGGCAAATGTAGAATAAATGTAAATTCTGTAGCCCCAGAAATGTCATACAGAATTTACACTTAACGTGCAATTAGACTGGAGCTAAAACTCAAATTGTGGGCTTAGTCTGGGTTAGTGTTTAACTGTTCAACAGTAGAAACAAAGTCTTATCAGATGCTGTATTCAACCGGTCCCTGTTAACATACAATGTTGTGAGGGGTTCTCCAACCAAAGAGACAAGTTTACTTAGGGCAAGATGTCAGTAAACTACTTAAATTCTTATTTTTCCATGATAGGCAGCACAATTTCCTATTTCTCCCCCCTCTGAGGCCACAGAACCAACCCCATAATGATTTCAGCAACAGTGTATTTCTGACAGTAGCCCAAAGCAGTTACACGATGGCCAGGTGTATAAGGAGACTTCACTCAGCCCACTTCCTTTTCTCCTCCCCATTGTTTCCGTAGGTTAAACTGGCAGACAAGTCTATGAAGTACCATTCTGTACCATAACACAGCATGTATGGGGGATAATTACTGTCTGCCTTTCTACTCCAGGAACCTCTGAGACCCCGAAAGTCAGGGAACTGTTGCACACCTGATGCTGAGCTGGAAACGGGACAGCACTTAATCGAGTAGTGCCAACATTCTCAGTTCTCAGTATGACCATTATGGGTGACTGAGCTAAAAATGAAGCCATTCTCTGGCAAGTAGGTCCAAAGGAAAGAGAACAACAAGAATTTCCAAGAGAATGATAGCATTCAGGGCTGCACTTTTATCCATTACACATAGGATTTCCTTTCTGTTCTGAACTCAACTTACAGCCTTCATATTGGAATCGTTTGTGTTGACCACAGGAATCTCCAAAGTCTGCCCCAGCTTTTGATTTTTCCTTGCATATCTCCAGCTTGTCACTTTTAAAAAGATCATGACACATCACTGCAGCAATGAAATAACCTTTTGATTTGTAAAATCCCTTCAGAACTTCTCTTTCATTGCTTTTCTGTTAAGTCTAGTATCTCTCAATGAAAAGATATTAGTGTAAGAGCAAAGAATTGTAATTTCCACAGCACCCTGGCAGTCAATCCACAACAACCCGAGATCCTGCATTAACTCCTCTCACTGTTGCTCACTGCAAATGACAGACTCTGACTGCATCTAGGAAGGAGCAGATTGTCATAACTTCTTCATGAAGTAGAAAGATGGAGATAGAATAGGCTTTGCAACAAACTGATGCCTGCTAATTCTTGGAAATTTTGGCACAAACACCAATGAAGTTATTTTAGGTGGAGTTAATTTTCATGGTTTTTCTTTACTTCAGTCAGTTGTGTTTTAATTACATTTTCATTTTAACAGCAGCTAAATTAAAAATAAGACATGCCTTGCAGTTTGATTGTTAGTATTTTTATAAATTAACTTTTGGTTATAAAAATGCCCTCTTTTCCAACAGTTTGAGTTTGCTTCAGTCATACAAAATTATATTAAACAAATGAGGGGCAAAAGCAACAACCATGAGCTAAACCAGAGTTCCTAAAAAAAGGCCATTAATTTCTACTTCTTGGCCTATTTCCAGTACAAAGAAGATAGCTTTGAAGTCAGATCACTATTAATTCACAGTCTGAGGATGACTCAAACTGCAAAAGTGAACATTTTCTTACCAATGAAACCCAGCTGAGAAAATTCTAGAATCATCCAATCTTCAGAAGCGAGCTGAAGTGCAAAATTTTTTATTGTGCTGAAATAATTCTGCTTGACAACAATGTCATCTTCGAGCTAGAGGAAAGTAGAAGTGATATCAAAATAAATAAATAAATAAATAAAAGCACTAGCAAAGCAATAGAAAAAAGTACAGCTAGGAAATACTGACTTATAATATATTGCGAAGACATAGCCATATATTTCTAATGCTAGCACTGATATAAAACATAGATGTCATAGCCTGGAATAACTATTGTAGGGATCAGTCTGTCTATTTGTGGAGAACTAATCGAGTCCTTCTGTAGTAAGACTCCACAAACATATCTCAACTTCTTACTTTAGAATATTGCTTTTCCAGCTTCTTTCTTCAGAGGAAAATCATTCATGAAATAATGTTAGTCTAAGTGACATCATCAGAACAAGTAGAATATCTGCATTATTTGTACACAAACATGTCTGTTTACTCACAAAAGAGCACTGAAAGAGTTTCTCCTCTGAGACAAGAGGCTAAGAGACACAATGTCTGCAGAGGTGGGATTCATTTCATCTGTCCAGCAAAAGCCCAGGTCCATAGTCCATAACCACCGAGTCCAGGCAGCAGAACTGCCAACATGGGGTGCTACAATCCCTTTAATTCATAGTAAGTGCAGGCCATTGCTGCATTAAGGATCCTGCTTCTCCTGTCCCTTCTAACAATGCATTCATGCCCTCCCCCTTGTGCTGACACTAATATTTGTGCAACTTCCCAGTATCAAACCAGACTGTCACATGTTATTGGCTCTGCAGCTTCCCAGAGAGCTGAGACTCCAATACTCTCAGAGAGGAGTCAGCATAGCTTTGTGAAAACTAGATGAGATGTGTGGGACTTCACAGCCCAAGGACAGAGGCACAAAATCTAAATAAAGATCATTAGTGCAGTTACTACATCTGCAATACCTGTAGGTAAGACTTCTACTTCAAAGCAGAAACACATGATAGGAACAATTCTGAACTAAACTAAAGAAGAACTGCTTAACTGTAGTTGAAAACCTCTTCTAAAAAAAAGAAAAAAGAATACAACGTCTATACACAACAGTCATATTAAAGTGACACTGCACTTTCAAAAGAAAATAGATTTTTGCTTCATTTCCACTCAAAATTAAGCTGGCTTTTTTTTGCCAAGGCAACTCAACAATAATTAATTTGGGGGACAAGGAAAAAACAGTAGTTAAGCTGCTTGGATTCCTTCACTCTTTTTGCTAAGCATCTTAAGATATGTGACATAAGACAAATTACTTTCTACTTCAGAGACAGTGAGAGTGTCCTGCTCAAATTACTTCCCCATGTACCATAACCACCATATTTAATGCTCCCTTTAAATTAGGGGATCAAGTTATCTCTGTTCTGTGTAGGTCCTTTGGATGTGTCCAACAACATAATTTCTAGAGACTCATTTGAAAACTTGTCTCAAAATAAAGAAGAGAAATTTACCTGAATGTAATAAACCCCCTTTTTCTGGGCATACATCATAAGAAAACAATAATCCAAGTTTTGTTTTGTTCTCCATCTGAAATTAAATTGAAAGCTTAAGGTTTATGAAAAAAGGTTATTTCAATACATGCTGGCAATATAAAGTAAATTTTACTATGAAGAATGATGCATATTAGTAAAATGTTAGAACAGCTGCTTTTGGCACTGTTCCCTCAGGAAATCCACTGTCTGAAAAAAAAGGAACAAAGCTTTCACCTTAGGCTTTAAAACAAACATGAAACTGGTTTAATTTGAACCTGACTTTGTGACAACTACCTGACATTTCAATAAAAACACGTGCATTTAAAATGCTAATTCAAAAAGAACTAGTTGGTTTTACCCCGTATTTCATGAAGAAAAACAGTAAACAAAAGAGACCGCATACAAGAATAAAAGTATATCAAGTCTCAGTTCTCCTCCCAAAATTTAACCCTAAATGGATTCAACCAAGCATAGGTGCTGATCATGCACAGACCAGCATGTAGCTAGGAATGAGATGGATTCACAGAGCACTTTTAGCATCCCCACACTTGCAAGAATTACAGTACGAAAACATTTCAAGAATTCACGTCCCACTTGCTGTTTTATAAACAACGAAAGTGTGGGTGTGGGAGGAGATGGGAAAAGATCTGGGGGAATAAACCTACCTCACTCTCTCTTTTGAGTCTCCAAATGTTTCTTTCAAGTTTGTCAAGTCGGGATAATAACTTGCAGGAGGGGCTATTACTTCCACCAAGCCAGAATTGATCTCTGTAGAAAACCTGTCAATAGAAACATCCTGAAGTCACATGAGAGATTCTGAGTTCTGTAGACTTCCTGCTCGCTTGCTGTTGGAACAGTTATTGTGTCTGGTTATGAGGACTTGTTCAAATGAGGCATATAAAAGAATAGTAGTATAGAAAAAAGTATTGTTTTCCTTAGCATGTCCTTCCACTGTTGCCTCTTGCCAATCAGAATCAAACTAGATTCTAAACATTTTTTTGCCTTTTTCCCAGAACCTAGTGATTTTTTCCTGCAGTTCTCTTTGAACATACAGAATACAAGGCGCTAACACAGATGTCACAAATTTCCGTTCATGTTTAAACAATTCCATCTGTTTATGTTGCATCAAATAATTTAATCCCACTTACTGTTTTACAGTTTAACTGACTGAATCACTGCCTCGTAATTTGTCATCTCTTACTTTTTTGTTCAAAAGTCCAAAGCCCCAGGAAACAAAAAGGCATGATCTCTTATTTCCAAAATATTTTTTAATTGCTTATTACAACCTGATTTAGTTTATCATCAATAAAAAAAGAAATCCCCAGTTAAAACTACAACTTACTCTCTTTCCAGGCTTGCAACAACACTGTTAACATAATCAAGATCAGTCTGCAAAAAAAAGAAACAAACAGAAAAAATTAATAGACAGTTCTGAACTTACATGTCAATAGAATAATGTAAAACAAACATCACAGGTGGCTGTCCTTGAAAATCACTTTCATTGCATAAGGTATTGGAGCAATACAAGAATGCATCACACATGTAACTGTGTCTTACCTCTAATATGATAATTTTTTGGGAAATAATTATCTCAAGACATGCACTTAACAGAAAATTGTTAAAACTCATGCTCTTGATGACAAAATGATCACTGAGTGTTTGTGTAGGAAGAACTTATTATTATACAATAATAATAATATGTAAGAGAATATTACCAAAGAAAGCTTTCTGGAAAACAGTGCATTGAACACACACACACACACACACACACACACACTCCCTTCTTTCAAAAGTACATCTCCTAAACTTTGGATTTAAAGCAAATTCCCTAACCACGGACAGCAGTGAACCTGCTGCCTTTCTGACCAAGGTTGCTTGTTTGCATCAGAGACTAAACTTGAGGGACTACCAATCCTATCAATCACTCAGCTCTCATAGATGCAATGATTCTAAAAATTACTTGTTGGTGAAAATACAAATAGTGACATTCTGGAAAAGTCTAGATCATCTAAATTGCCAGCACTGGACAATTATTCAACCTGGCTGTACACACGCATTCCAAGAAAAGAGTTTGTGAACTCATAAATGACTGAAAACCCTGGTCTTTGTTATATTGTTAATCTAATGATTTGACATACTGTTTACATTTTTGAAAAGAATAGTCTAATCAACTAAATCAACCCAGATTCTGGCTCATAAGGATTCTGGAGAAAGAGTTGTCTTTGAAATGCCGGAAACAAAGGAACGGTTCATATTTTTTCTGATGAATTTGTAACTTAGGATATCATTAAAGGATTATACACAGAGAATAAATCCCTCCCAAGCATTTCTATAGAACTGTTAATCTTGTTTGATAAAGGTGCTTACCCTTTGATCTTAAAAAAAAAATCACCATTTCTATATTTTAAAGACTTATTTTTATGAAATCAAACATAATGCCAGTGATGCACGCTTTTCAAAAAGGACACCAACAGAAGTAGATTTCTTCCAAAAGCAGGTTTCAAATACCACAAGAACATGTGAGTAGAAAGTATTTCTCATAATTTTGTCATATGTATTTTCTTCCTAAGTGCTATGCCTAGTGCTGGGCAGAAGTTCTGGTAAGCTGGTAAGGTGTTCACAATTTAAAACTCATCTTGCACTGAGTTCCACACAAAGAGACTCACAAGTCCATATGGACCTTGATATATCATTGTTTAAATACTTTTATGGATTGTTCATACACATTTAATTAATAGAATGGAGTTAGACATAACTTTTTCCGGTTCGTGTAACAGTTGCAAATCACAGTAACCTAGTGACTATCTAAAAATAATTTTAGTATATCCATCTTTAACTGAAGCATCTTTTTCTCTTTTCAAAACCCTTTAAACATCAAAAATACAGAAACTGCAATTCAATCACCATGTGAAAAGACAAAAATTTGCATTTCAGTTGGCATGCCAAACTTCAATTACCCAGTTCAGCATTAAGAACTCCAACACATCCAACAGAGTCCATACCGTAATTGCATAGAGAGATACAGGATTTGTATATATCTACATACACACACTCAGCAGAAACACAGCTAGTTTCTATTCAGTTTTTCAGAGATTAAAATAAATGCCAAACTTCATGCCAACTGGAATCATACATTTGATCACAAGCCTGTGCCTCAGTGCACATCTCCTTAGCAGGAACATAGTTTTGACCTATTTTCCACACTACCATGAAGCCTTGCTACTGCTTGTAAAACCTTACACTCTTACACAGAAAACCGTCACCATCAGAAAAAATAGTCTGGAATAAGGGTTTTTTCCCTACTTCCCACTATTTGTTTGCGTGCTTCACATGAAAGGCTGGCAGTTTCCCAGACAGAGCTGCACTCACAATAGAATGACATTAAAAAGATGCAGCTTGTAGTCTTCCAGCCTCATACTGTAGTCTTGGCTGCTGTCACACAAAGTCAAGAAGGTCTGGTCTAGCTGCTATGAACATAAAATACAGCAAATACCACTCTTGCTTAGTAGGTAACCTCTCCTTCTCAATCAGCAATCACTGCATCACTGCAATGCAAAAGCAGATGACACTTTTAGAATGAAAAAGAACATGTAGATTAGAAGAGTTGATGCCATTTTTCACATGATCAAATGCATTAAAACACTGGTATTCTGCCATCATTTTTAAATAAGCAGTTGTATTTATATCTACCAGCAGCATACAAGATTCAGAACCAGGATTTCAACACAAAACCCTTCCCCTCAGAACAGCAGGTTGACTGTCCTCTTTCCACATCAGAACTTCAAGAGGCAACTCCTCTCATTGCCCAGTCTAACACTAAGTAGGATCTTTGCCAACACCCTTTGCTATGGACATGTCCCAGAAAGATGGCAATTCTAAGTTAACTCACACCACGTCATGAAATAAGCATGAGAATATGCAGTTAATGTGATCAAGCTGTGACTACACCCAAGGGAAGAGTTAAGTAGACAGAAGACTTTGCAGGGTAGCAATGGAAGGAAATCTGGAATAGCTAAATTAAATCTAAGGATCTTTCAAGCAGTATCAACAAATTTAGTCAGCAATTTAAAAGCAACAGAAAAAAAATCCATTATTAATCAAAATCTATTCCCCATTTTCAAGGAATAAAGTGCTTACTGCCTTGACAAAATAAGACACAGGGTCCTCTTTATCAGTCTGAAGGACACAAGACTGCTTGCCTCCAAGAACCTTAAACTGGACAAGATAAAGACAGATTAATAAAAAGAAGTCACCCATGAAAGAAAATGTGTAACTGTTCTTTGGGCTTCCAGAGAAAATCATCTGGTAGATACTAGATCAACTTTGGAGTACACATGATGAACTTAAAATCTGTTTCATGGTATCAGTGCTGCTTGTAACTATTGAAATGAAATGTTGCTGGTGATCCCAATGATACAGTTATGAATGCTTTTTGTCTATCAAATCCAAAGCCATTACTAAAACTATAATTTTTTCTTCCTAAAACTCCTAAGGTTGAAGATCCAAAAAAATCCCTAGGAATTTTGGACCCATAAAAAAGAAGCACAAATGAATATTTTAAGAACAAATCTCTTTAAAGCAATTAAGTGCAAAATTGCGTTAGGCCCCAACCAAAGCGTTAGCACCGCCAGCCACAAAGATGCATCTTATCAATGAATTACATGAAGCCTTACAAACAACTTTGTCCTGGTGAGTGGATCTCTGACAACTTCATAATGAAAGGCATAAGTAGGGATGGTTATTTTAGTATCAGCAGATCAAATCTTTCGGTCTGTTCTTTCTTCCTAGTCATATGAAATTACTGATCTTCAAAAGAATGCAAAACACTTGAAGTGAGACATCTTCCTTTAACTATTCATACCAGATCAAGGATTGATCCCCCATCAGCATCTTGCTTCCAGCAGAGGCAGCCATGAAAAGATACACAGCAAAGAATAAGAACAAGACACACAACACTCCCCCCGACTATCATCCACGTTCCAACTACCTTCAGTTCAGGTTGCTTCCTGAGACAGATGCGATTTTGTGTATTTAATATTCCTCAGTAGACTCATGTTCAAGCTACCTCATTAGCATCCCCCTGAGCCTATGTAAACTTTCAATAAGAAAAGAAGATTTTTAGCTTATGAGATCTATGGAGTTTCATAAGCCTGTGAACATGGCTGTATCTAAGGTTTAACTCTGCATCAACAATTTTGATGACAAATGCATATAGAGTGCTTTGATGAATCTCTCTTTAAAAAAAGCCTCACAGTCTGTTGCAGAACAAACTAAAGTTGCAGATTGTCAGTGAAATAAGTTTTACATTTCCTCTGTTTTTGTAAAATGCTGTACTCCAATTCTCTAAAGCACTTTTCTGTAGTGCAGGTGAGGCTGCACATCAAGTTTGTGATTATTCCAACATCTGTCTGAACAGACATCGTTATTCACAACAAACACAGAAAGAACCAGAGAAGCAGTGAAATTTCCAATCTTCTTTACTGACTTTTAGGAGTGTGTGCACAGCAGAGCAGCAGAATACATTAGCTATCAGACAAAACAAGAGGTTAGAAAGTTCCGATGAACAGCTGGCCAAACATCATACAAAAAAAAGATTTCTACTTTTAAGAATCAACCCTTTCATATTGTTAAATCCTAACTTCATACCCTCAAAAATGACAGAAGGTAGACTGTTTCTCAAAATGTAAGAAAAACCATGGCATTTAAGACCAAAAGGTTCATTTACTGTCCTAAGTGGCAGATGCATAGAAAAAAAAAAAATGCAATCATAGAAACTCTCAAGTTAAAAAGGACCCAAAAGGATCATCAGGATCAACACCCAGCTCCTCACAGGACTACCTAAAACTAAACCATATGACTAAAGCATCACCCAAATGCTTCTTGAACTCTGACAAGCATGGTGCCCTGACCACTTCCACAGGGAGCCTATTCCCATCACTGACCGCTCAGTGAAGAACGTTTTCCTAATGTCCAGTCTGAACTTCCCCAGTTCACACAGCTTCACACCATTTCCATGTGTCCTGTCACTGGTCACCAGAGAAAGGACATCAGCATCTCCTTCTCCACTGACCACCTCAAGGAAGCTGTCACCTGATGAAGTCACCTCGCAGTCTTCTCTTCTAAGTTTAACAAACCAAGTGACCTCAGCTGCTCCTCCAAAGTCTTGCCCTTGAGATTTTTCACCATCTTGGGAATTTATCTAGTCTGTTAGATTATCCAGATCTCAATTCTTAAATTAAATCTATTAGAAGTAAGTCTTAAAGTTCAAGAACACCTTTCAAAGAATGAAAAAAGTCTCTGAGAAACAAGCATGCTAATCTACATAGTGTGGTCATTTCATTGCTTACTAATTACCATTTTATTTGATCTTTCATCATCCCCATAGAATAGGAGTGGGATAATTTTATCACGTTTCATATAATAACAAGCAATATAAAATTACAGCCTTCAGAAAAGGCAAAGTAAATGTTTATTTGCCTTGAAAGAGTGAAAGTACATACGAGTATCATTACCTATATACAAGGCACTAAAATTTACATAGGAAAAATCAGCCACTAATGTGGCTTTTGGACCTATTTTGGGATATTTATGCAGTGAAGACAAAGCCCTAAGGAATAAAAGTACAGCAGTGGCTTCAGTGGTTGCAGTAGTGTGTGTATATAAACAAAGCCTGTGGAAAAAGGCAGTATCGTCTTTTAGAGTTCAACAAATGCAGCTGAAAAAAAAATTATTTTCAGGAATACAGTGCCTTCTTTCAAATCTGAAGCAGTGAGTTCAAGTTAAATACAGAGAACTTGAGACCAAGATGCAAAGCAAAGAACTGGAATGAGAATACTGTCATAACATAACCAGCTAATGTTACATAAGCAAAATGCAGCCTGTGTCCTACATGAGTTAATGACTTCATCTTTCCCTTACTGAAATTCCCCCCTCTACCACATAGGCAAGAAATTTCTTTCTGTCTCCAGTAATTTCTAAGATTAACCCAACTCAGTTCAGGACAGGGTTTCACGACACAAGTCTTTGGCAGCAATAGCAGGAATACAAGTATAGTCTTGTACCACTCCACTCTTGTTTCTCCCTACCCTCGTGCCCTGCCTGTCAGATCCTCAACCATGAGGGCACACGTCCATATGGATTGTGCTGTGAACCACAAAGCTGTGTCAAAGAACAAGCTGAGTTTTTAAGAAGGCCAGCCAGAGAAGAAAAACATCACGGGACAATTCAAGACCAGACATTCAGATGCAAGTTATGCTAGTGTCATGTAGCCACTACTAGTTTTGTGCATGTTGCAGATGAAGTCTGGTTTGTGGAGACTGAAAGAAAGCAGCATATACTGCCTTGAAGAATGGGAAACCTTTTGTTGTCCTTGGGGAAGCCTGTAAATTGTTGAAACGGTCTAGACAGCTTATCTTCCAGAAGACAGGCAGTTGCTGTGTACAGTCTGAAGCACCCTTCTACAATTTGTGCTCTTTATTTGGAGGACAGAAGGAATTTTTAGGTCAAGGCAGACCACTGTAGCAAAATTTGATAGTGTTGTCCAAAATTCAGTGTCAGTTCACTCCACCATACAAGTATGAAGTCACCTGCTACAACGCTTCTGAAATAAGATTATTACCTCCCACCTCACAAATACCCTAGATGTCACCAGAAAGATCAGACATAACTCTGGCTGTCAATACGGATGTTCCCTTACCAGAAGCATCAGGTAGTTACTGTGGCCCAGCTGCACCTCAGCAAGTATCTCAAGAAGCACTTCAGTCATTCAAGCCTGGGCTTGAGGAAAGAGCACAATCCTGGATTTTATCTTTGTGCTGAGATACTAAATTTGTCTCAGGTACACTGAAGTTTTCAAATCCTGTCAAGGATCTTTTCTTAGAACTAAGAAGGATTTTTATCACTGGTTTAATTCCTTAAAAAAACTTTGCCGGTCATTGACATGAAAAGAGGAGCATAAAATCCTATGTTGGTGCCCAGTATTAGCAGTCCATACTTCTGTGTACCAAAGCTTAGGTGACAAAGAAGCAGGGACTGCAAAAACAACATAAATATCTCAAATTCTCACGGACAGGTCAAGCTACCTTTTCAGATACAAGAGCTGCCAGTGTATCTAGAAGGTGTGTTCATCCTGATGAGTTTTGAGTGAGACGTCCAAAACAAAGATTCCCATCTGTGTAGGCCTTTAATATTATTTGGTGTAGATCATGTATCTTGACACAACAGCTTTGATTTTTTAAAAATATATATACATTACAGACATACATATGTATGTACACACTAAGATCTACCAGGTTTTCTCCAACCCAAGATGCACAGTCAGGTCTTTTAAGGATTAGGAATACACTCTCCAGAGCAGTTCCAAGAAGGGGCAGCTCACAAGTTTTCAACAATTAGCAGAAAGCACAAACATCTCTGTAGCTGGGGTAATGCTAACACATCCAGGTTGAGAGCAAGACAGTCAAAATACTCTTTTGTTTTCTATCAAGAGAGCTGCTGATCAGAGAGAACTATAATTCAGGCCCAGAGCAAGAAGAGATGAAAATACAGACTCATTTATTTTGTGGAGAAGGTTTACATATTGCACTACAGTGTTAATAACTACAAAACAGGTTCAGCAAGGTTTGACCCAGTATGTGGGCATGACCCAGTCCTTAATTTGCTGAGGCTTTGTTCATACCAGTGCACAGGATGGTACCTCGCTGGGTGCTTGTGTCACACTGACCCAACCAGGACAGAAACTTTTCCAAAGAAATAATAAAGATTCTCTAAGGAAGGAGCACAGAGAAAACACTATTAAACATCTTTTAATTTAGCAGTCACTGTAACATAAAGAGATAACACAGTGACAGAAAAGATAATCAACATATGCAAATTTTTCCAGCTTAAGTGAACTGTATATACATGAAACAAGAGTAAGATTTAAAGAAGCAATATGTAAGAAACTATAACTTGTGGCCTAAAAGCAAATGGCTGGTCAATTACTGCCTAGTCAGATGTAGTCAGCAGCACACAGAAATAGCAAAATGTTTTTGCATACCTGTAGTGTCTTCCAATTCTTCCTGAAATGATTTGTCCTTCTGATTTTTTTCATCAAATCAAGGGCTTATAGTCTTTCCAGCATGCACTGATTACTGTTCGTACAAAAGACTGTGCTAAGTGCAGTCTCTGATTAACGGACTGACAATAATTTCTGATATATTTAGAACAAGTCTAAGATACATTTTCTTCATTGTAAATGAGATCTCCCCACAGAAAAAACCCAACATTTTGTTTAGATACCAGGAGAGTACTCTAATTTCTCTCATATTCAGTAGTGTGTATATGTATGTCTGTTGTTCCACTATGATCATTTAAAATACTTCAAAATGATGTTTCCCATGTTTATTACAAACCCTATTAAATAAAAATACTAGACAACAATTTTAACCCAGAGTTTATGGTTTCTTAAACCTAGAGTCTATAGTTTATTCTGAAAACAAGTTCTCATACAAAGCAGGTTGAGATTTGAATCGTTTGTTTTCAACTCATATGAGCTAGAAACTAGCTACATAGTGAGGGGGAATAAAAAGATTTTGAAGTACTAAGGTAAAATGAATCATACCTATTTATTAGTCATCCTAATGAATACCTGCAAATTATTCTGCCATAAAGTTATTTTAACAAATTAGAGAACACAGACATATGTCAGTAACTAGCACAGTTTACTGTCAAGCAATTCTAGTAATTACTTAAATTGGTGATTAGTTATCACATCATCTGAGATATTTCAGAGTTTCTTGAACTTCCAGTATGGAAATTTACTGTGTATAATTATACTACTGAGAAATATCCATACAGTAAATGAATATGCAGATCTCTTTATTTAGCAACCATAATGCATCTATATTTACTAGCTCATCTGTTTACACTGTTGATGCTGTTTGCAGAAGTCCATTAGCCTTCTAATTTGTTTTCTAGTAAAAAATGAAATTGCAAGAAATGAGTGAGATTGAACTACTAAAAAAATAGCAGTATTAGAAGAGTTTTGTAGGGTGCTTAGCACAAAGAGATTACAGTCCATGACTATGGCTCCCACCAATGCTCTTAAACACTGTAAATTAGATTTCTCGAATAAAGATAGCAAGAAATGTACTAAAATCCTTTTAAAATACTACTTTTCCTATAATTTTCTTGTAAAATCATTTTTGCAGTCTTGTGCTTCTTTTTTGGGTTGTTGCTACAAGCTATAGACAAGACACAAATAGTAATTTTAAGCTTATTAGCAAAATTACATAACCTCACCCTATGACCATTTCTGGCTGTACTTAAACTGCACATATGTTTGAGCAGAGGCCATACCTTTTTTTAGACACTTTTGCCATCATTTTTAATACAAGCATAGTTGGTCCAAGTTCTAATGTACTTAAAAATAAGCCTTTATTATGGCACGTGTTAATGACAGCAATAGCCTAATGCATTTTAAAAGACACAGCTTTTTGGTTAAGGAGAAACAGAAGTCTACCAGAGGAGTAGGCCTTCCTTTACACAGCCAGAGGAAATGCTTAATAAACCTACACTTTTCATCTTGCAGAAGAAAACTGAAATACCCAGAATAACTCAGAAAAAACACAGCATAATTCAGGGTGAAGCATTTCGTGCACCATATTAATCATTTAGAGAGTTCCCTGTAGCAATTACAAAGCAAACCATAAGATACTGAGCTTAAGAAAATAAAAAACATGGTCCAAGAATAAAGAAGGAAAGATAATAAACTGGATGTAGTAAAGAAAAAGAAATGCAAATCTAACAAATGATTACAACAGAACAAAAATTTAAACTTTGGTTTTTCGAATATTCCCATACATTCATGACTTGCAGTGCCCAAAACAGGTACCTGAGTAAGCACACAGAACTGCTCTCAAGGAGATGGGATAAAGAAGTAAGACACAGAGGGTAACTGTACCCCACTCCAGAGCCAACCACACAATTCTCCATGGGTACAGGAGCAGTAGCTCCCATGTTAAAATGTTCACTTCACCTGCGGTCACTTCTGTGAACTCACTCCTAAGGTGAGGGAATTCCACACTACCTCAAAGGAAGAAAGTTATTCAGCTATGCAAAACCCAGCTACAGCAATACAGCTTGTCTAAGGCAACAAAAACATTGTGCAGATGGGGACACTTCACTCCTATTCCAAACTTTGCAGAAGACAGGGAATCCAATGACAACAGACAGTCTTCATAGCTCGGACCTCCTTAAGGAAAACAAGTGAAACTTCAGTTTTAAACCTTGAAAAGAAGCCACACTAACAGGCAAAGAAATTTCTTCAACTAATACAGTGAGGAAAAACACAGCATTCCAGTAATTCAGAAAGAATTCTGTTCCCCTGATATTCTCCACCAAGAGATGTTTTAAAAGCACTTTTTTTTCAGAAAAACAGTATCTACCCAGAGAGATAATTTTTGACTGGCTGTCAAGAAAAAGAAAATAGAGCAATTTGCATTGAAGAACACTAAGAAATTATTTTATTTAAAGGAACACTTTTATAATAATAAAAATATAATAAAAGAAACACTTTTATTCTCAGATAAAAGCAAAATGTTTACAAACTTTCCAAGGAAAGTTTTAAAATATGTTGATAATAGAACCAGAAGTATTAAAATGCCTGGTTTTCCACTGATTCCATCCCTGAATGGACACTGGCTCACTGAATTAAAACCACTTTCAGTTATAACTGGGGACTTGAATTTTCCTCTGTGAGACTTATAAAAGACTATTTCAGCAGACCACTACAGTTAGATGGATGAAGGTCAAACATAAATATAAATTTCCCACTGCCCAAGTCAGACTTCCGAGAAAAGCATAGAGAACAAAATAGGTACATGCAATTCCCAGCATCCAACAGAATTATTTCTGAAAGTACTCTATCATTTTCCTAAATTTGATTTCCACTAAATCAGAGCCAAGCTGAACAAACAGTCCAACTGAACATTGAATTAATCCATTAAAAAGGTCTGGGCTTCAAACATCCACATTGTTCGGAAAATTAATTCGGTAACAATCTGTGCCTCACATCTCAAACTGCAGCACTCGTTTGACAGAGGACTAAGCAGTAGCATAAAGAAAATGGGAGGAATCCTCCCCCACAAGAGAGTTCCTTAGCCATTATTCTTATGTTGAAGGAATTAGCACATCTTTGTCACTGTGTATAAACATAAGAAGATTTGCAAAATAACCACTCCACTGAATCCATGTCCACTATTCCCCTGATAAACAGAAAAAGCTGGGCTCTTCAGGATTGTGTCTCAGAAACCCAAGACTCCCTTCTCCCGGAAGAAGAGAGTCATCTCTCTACATCTTGAAGAAAAAGTAGATCCTCATCAGTTCCTGAAAGGAGTGTTACTTGTGATTAAAGGCAGGTTAGAAATTGTATAAAAAAATTTAAGTGATTACCTCTCCTATAAAGACAACCATAACACAATCCAGTTTTTCTTCAGGGGACAGCTTATCAATAAGGGAGTGGAGAGTTTCTGTAAGGTAAGACTTGACTTTTCTTTTCACTGTAGGTATTCCCATTACAATGGAAACTGAAATCAAACAAACCAGAAAGGTACTTTCAGTGATTTCATACACAAGACAGAAAACAAAAATCTTGCAATAAGGCACTGCTTAAGAAATGCAAAGGATTAAAAGGTGAAGATAACAGTAATTAAAAATTGTTTAAAAATATGCCACCCAGCATCAGGAGCATGACTAACAATCACCACCAATGCTCAGAACAAACACAGCAGCCAAAAAAAAAAAATCCTAGACCTGCCAGACTATTGGGTAGGGCTGATCCTGACTGGACACCAGGTACACACCAAAGCTGCTCTATGGCTCACCTTCTCAGCTGGACAGGGAGGAGAAAATATAACAAGAGGCTCATGGGTAGAAATAAGGGCAGGGAGAGATCACTTGCCAGTTACTGTCACAGGCAAAGCAGACTCGAGGAAGTTAATTTATTACTGATCAAATGAACATAGGGTAATGAGAAATAAACCCAAATCTTAAAGCACCTTCCCCTCACCCTTCCCTTCTTCCTGGGCTCAACTTCACACCTGATTTCCCTACCTCCTCCCTACCAGGAGCACAGGGAATGGAGGCTGGAATTCAGTTCATCACACATAATCTCCCACCCCTCTTTCTCCTCAGTGGAAGGACTCCTCAGACTCTTCCCCTGATCCAACATGGGGTCCCTCCCATGGCAGATGGTCCTCCATGAACATCTCCAATATAAGTCCTTCCCTCAGGAGGCAGTTCTTCATAAACTGCTCCAGCATGGGTCCCTTTCATGAGCTGCAGTCCTTCAGGAACAGACTGCTCCAGTGTGGGTCCCCTGCAGGGTCACAGATCCTGCCAGCAAACCTGCTCCACTGTGGGCTCCTCTCTCCATGGGTCCACAGGTCCTGCGAGGAGCCTGGTCCCATGTGAGCTTCCCATGGGGTCACAGCCTCCTTTGGACATTCACCTGCTGTAACACGGGATCCTCCAGAGGCTGCAGGTGGATTTCTGCTCCATGGGCTGCAGGGACACAGCTGCCTCACCATGCTCTTCACCACGGGTTGCAGGGGTCTCTCTGCCCCAACACCTGGAGCACCTCTTTCCCCCTCCTTCTGCACTGACCTTGATGCTTACAGTGCTCTTGCATGTTCTCACTCCTCTCTCCAGCTGCAATTGCCCTTGAGCAGCTTTTCCCCCCCTCTTCAATCTGTTATTCCAGTGGCACTGGTCTGGCTACTGGTTCTACTGGACACAGGGAAAGCTGCTGGCACCCTCCAACAGAAGCCACCCCTGCAGCCTCCTTGTTGCCAAAACACTGTCACACAAACCCCAATACAATAGGAAATAATCATCAACCACGGTATTAATCGGGTAAGATACACCAAGAGTGATTAAACTCCCTAATTTAAGTTTTATTTTAAACTGATATAACCATTCTTCATAACTCAAGTACTTAACATCTCAGAAGTCATCTTTGAAAACAATACTGCTGAAAAACTCTGTTACTTTCCTTGCACCTGGTTTTGGTTCTTCTAAAAAACCAAATCCAGGACATCAGAATTGCATGGAAGTTCCTCAACAAAATTTCTTATCTCTGACAACAGCACCACAAATGCAAAGTAATATGTCCCCAGCGACAATGTTAACACCACCATGTTTCAGCAGGCCATTTCACTCCTGTGTTCCGTAACTTTTCCACAGTTTTTCTTCTGCACTGTTCCCAGGGCTGGTTACCAACTGGGAACACCACACATAGCAGCTGGAATGCAGTGAAAGGATAAAGCAGACTTCATGAAGTCCTGAAACCCTGAATTTCCTCCCTCTGTTTAATTAAATAAACCTGATTCCAATTTCTATTTTGTAATTCCAAATTTCTGACATATATTCCCAGGGGGACATAATACAGACCTCACTTATAACAATAACAGATTATTAGATTTTTCCTCCCTTAATAACAACATTGAAATAAAAGGTATTTATAGTCAGAAAAATACACCTGTGGCCTAAGCCCACACACCTATCATGCACGCATACTTTCTGTTAAAAGAAGGAGCAATCAAACTTACTGAAGTAATGAGCCAGGAGTAACTACAACACTGAATTTTTTTTCCCCTCCAATGACTGTCCAGATTTTATTAATGCAATTATATCTGATTATCTTAGTTCTCTCCACTTTTAATTTATACCTTGAAATACACTGTTCAGAACAACAGAAACATCAACGCTAAAATAAATATATCCATGCACGGTTACCCCGCAAGTTTGAAAAGCCAAAGGGGTATATATCCATTGGCAGTTCAGAATCCGAAATGCTGGAGCTTTGTTTCCTTTAAGTTACAAAAAATTCATCCAAACTAAATGCTTCTTAATGTGTACCTTAACACAGCATGGGGTGTGACTGAGATTATGCAGAAAAGAGCAAAGCTGAAACCAAGCTCCTTTCATCTCGGATTCAGTGCAAATTCAAAGGATATCAATATCACACAAGTTAAATGAGATGTCCTTGATCTACCAAGAAATGAAGTAAATTCTGTGTCTGAGACTAGAAGGTCCTCCAGATATAAAACATGAAATCAACATCATATCAGCATACCTCCTGTCCTTCCAAGGCCAACCTGCACAGAAGGTTGAAGGCTTCCTTCATTTTTCAACAAATGAGGCAAATGGTAATAGATATTTGGCACTTGAAGAGATTTTCTACTTGTTAGCTCTTTTAACAATTTCAGCGTCTCATCTGCAAACATACAGGAAATCAGTAATGCAGAAAACAAATAATATGAAGTTTTAAGCAACAGTAAACAGAATAAAATTCCAAGCTTGGTCCTAAATGAAAGCCAGAACAAATTGTGCACCTTTCTGAGGCATTGTATCTTGTCTACAAACGAAGCCTTTTCTTATTTTGATTCTTTTTAATAAACGATGGCCAAGACTATTTTGCACCTATAACCTTGTTACAGATACAGTGAATACTTACCTGATCACATCAGATTTAGTGTGGACTTTCAGAAGTAAGAATGCTCCATTCATCTGGGGTGTTGGTGGTTTTGTTGGATTTTTTTCCAGTTAATCAAATGGGAGGCTTATTTACCTAGATAATCTTTTACTTTTGCTAACAGAGGTCATCACCATCCAGCAAATTTGCAGCATCACTGCAAATAACATTTCAGACCTATGAATACGTATTGGAATATACTGCACATACAGATACAAAATAAAATAGCATTAAATATACAGCTGATATTTTGGGTATTCCTGCAAAAAAATAAATTTTAACGCGAATTTAATTTAGTCCATTAGAATAAAATTATCCTATTAGATTCCATTAGACTCATTCTTGCTCTTTCTGGTACAACTGCCTCTCAGTATGTCCAGGTGGCTCTGAAAGTTGCAAATAACAGTTTTTAAAATTACCCTGCTGTGCGTGTTGATTTTCTTGCATCAAGTGTGAAAACAACTCATTTCAAATGACAAATATGATAGCATATGGATCTTTGAAAACTTATGGGCTTTATAACATCAAGTTAAGTAAAAACTGCACACAAGGTTTCTTGAGATAAAATTGAGAAGAAGTAAGAAAAATAATGCCGTAAGTGTAATTTCTCTCAGATTCTGAGCAGAGCTTCTGCAAAGATAGATGTGTTTTGTTGTGGATTTTGGTTCTGTATGTTTGGGGAGTTTTAAAATATTTATTTTTAGGTGAAATTAAATTCCTAACCACCTCAAACCTTGCAAAAAGCTTTGTAAATAGATGCCATAAGTAGATATGTCTATTTTGATAGATTCCAATATAGGCACATTTTACTTTTCCTGCTAACATTTCTTTAATTTCATCTGCAAACCTGGACTAAATTCTGTCCAAGTATGACAGCTCTTTGTCTGAATGAATAAGGATCTACACAAAACAATCTGGAATACTTTCAGCTTCAAAGAGACCAAATAATATTATGTATACTTAAGTGTATTAAGCTAAATAAAAATCTATCTAATACTACATTCTGAGCACAAAAGCTCAGTAATTCAGCTGGCTTCCTGTTATGGCTCTACATGGAAAAACATGGATGCCCATCCCAGCTGGGATCCTGACATGGTAGACTATTAAATGAATTAGTACTTTCAGCTACATCAGAAGAGAGTAACTCCCTATAATTATATTGCCTATAAGCAAACTAAGTCCATTTTAGAAACAAATGTGGTAAGAACTTAATCCTAAATCCAGAATCAAAATTATTTGAACTCCTCCACAGCTTACTTTAAAAGCAAAAACATACACATGAAATAGGAAGACAAGATTTATAGACCATGCTAAATGTAACCTTTATCTGTGCAATTCCTGGAGATCCAGGGGACTATTGAGACCAGGCCATTAAGTGTCAGACAGCAATTCATGATTAGCATCAGCTCTGGGCCCTATAATTATAACCACTTCCCCACAAAAAAAAAAAAACCAACACAACAAAACTAAACCTATTGAAAATAGTAAATCATAGCACAAATGCAAGTAGACAACAAATTCAAAAATCTTGTTCCAGGTTTCTGATTTGCAGAACACTTTGCGTTTCAACTCCTTATTAGAACAATACAGTGAGATTTCTGCAACCTACCAAGTCAGACCTCTTGACAGAAAATTTGTACTTATTCCTTATTCATTTTCCATCCACAAAAATCAGAGCAACTAAAGCAGTAACACTGTGATTTTAAAAGTTAACATCAGTAGTCTGGTGAGTATTGCAGTGTCTTTCTCTAATATTGCCAAACAGCTTTTTATAAACCTGAGCACCAGTCTCCAAAATGGGTAAAAACTTTTGGAAGACTTTAGCAGTTTAATCACTAGTTATTGAAAAGGCCATTACCTGTACTTTATACAAATCATAACCAGTACTTTAGTCTATATGATTTTTACCTTCCATTTGACTTTTAAACATATTTTAACTGCTTCAAGTTCAGCCATTTCTTCTGTTTGCTTATTTTTCCCCTCTAACTATTTAAAAAGCGATGTAAATTAATTGTCAAAATACATTCAATGTATTAAATAAGTAACCAGAAGCTCCAAACTTTGGGAGCTAGGTGTGGAGTAAGTAATTCTTACCACTTTAGAGACTGAATAAAGGTGGATGAATCATTAAGAACAACAACTGGAAAAAACAAACCAAAAATACCCACACCAGATATAACATATTACACGTTCTTTATTCATACTGCTGAACAGTTTCGTTTGGCTTTCCTGGTAGCAATTTCTTTTTCTATAGTAATAAGAAGAGATACTGGCATTGCAGAGGTATAAAAAAATATCTCAGTCAGAGTGTGTACCTGAAAAATTATTCATGGCATTCTTACTGCCGTTTGTCTCTGCCACCGCCCGCCTGAACTGCTCCAGGATCGCGTTGAGCTCGGACGAGCGCTGCAGAGTGCGGTGCTCAGCAATGCGCAGACGTTCCTTCAAAGCGTGAAATTCCCGCTGATATGCAATCAGCTTTTCTAGGGAGAAAAAACGTGATCCAGGTTATTTTCAGAAACAAACAGTACTGACAGATCTGACACTGCTCAGCTCTGCAGCACCTGGAACCCACCTGGGAGGGCAGAGCCCAGCACGGTCCCACCCGCGGAGCTGGGCGCATCAGCACCCACACAGCACAGCGAGGGCAGAGCGAGCTGCACCACACTGGGATGCAGGGCAGGCACTGAGCAGGGGATGCCCCTCACCACAGCCACACACCAGGGCAACCCTGAGTCCCCAGCACTCAGCACCACAAGGCAGCTCTAAACCATTTCTTTTAAGAAGCCGCACAAGAGTGGCCCCTTACAAGAGCACAGGTTACGTCTTCTAGGAGACCTCTCTGAATACTTTGCAAGAATGAGTGGAATGAGACAATATTTCAGACACACCAATTTTAAACCCAAGTTTTAACTTAATGATATGGTCAAGTGCCTGACAACTGAAGAACAAAACTTTTTTTCTAAATTCTGCTAATGTTGATACATACACATACTCTTGAAAGGGGACCAAAAGGAGATGGAAACACCAAAACTGATTTGCTAATACATCCCCTTTGCCCTTGACATCCAGCAAAGTAAGTGTGCCTAGATGTTGTATCCTTCCTTCTTCCTATTGGTAATTTCCTCAAATCTGCTCACCATCATCACTATCACCCTCCTTCAACCAATCCACACATACCAACTGGATGAGTGAATTTGTAACTCATAATCAGTACTCCAACCACTCAGCTGACATCCATGGACATATCTCTTTTGTTATTTACCTATCCATTCCTGGTATTTTCATATTGCAATGGTAGGGAAGCAGAAGTTTAGCAAGCAATTTGAAACTCTTCCTGTTGCTATATTAGTCAACTTCCCTTGTTAATAAGGCTGGTTTTCTTCCAAATTCTTTCAATTTCCTTTTTTTTTTTTTTGTAGTTGAGATATACTGCTCTGATTATGTTTAGAAAACATAATTAACTAAAATGCCCTCTGTTTTAAAGATGGAAAAATAAAAACATAGTTCACTACCTCTTAAAAACATTCCCCTTGCCAGCTTTATTTTCCTCCTTTCATTAAAACCAAATGGTTATTGCTTTTGTGCAGATCCTGGCCCACAACACCATGCTAGGCACACTACACACTGCTGACTGAATCCAGACTGTTATTTGAAATAGGAATTGATACTTTAGTCAGCGGCACTTAGAAGACCAGGAAAATTTTTTGGAGTTTCTGGCAAGAAGGACATTCTTACTTGCCAATGATAACTAAAAAAGTAGTTCAGTCCTGATGCTTCCAGTGAACTGTACTGGTATTGCATTTATGGTACTTGAGAGCTCAAACACATTAACTCCTTTAAGAAATACTAGACAAGTAGTCAACTTGTCACAGTTCCTTCAACCAGACTTATCTGGGTTAAGGAGGCTGCTCTAAAAGATACATAAACTCCTGGCAACTATCCTTCAAAAATATATGGCGGATTTTTTTTTTTGTTAGGCGCAATATTATTCATTCAAGTAAAACTAGAAAATCCTAACATTATAAATACAGTAATATTTTAAGTCTACTACCCTATGAGTATTTTTCTAGTTATTTATGCAAAATGACATTAAAAAATAATTCTTTGCTTAAATGAACTTAGGTGATCTAAAACATTTACATCTCTAACACTGTTAGAGCTAGCACTTTTCATGTTTTTGGAGATTAAAGTGTAATTTGGCATTTTTGTACTTGCTTTATGATATGGCTGGCTGTACTTTTAAACTAAACAAATTAAATTTAAATGTCTAACACTTCTATCTTTAGCATACTTTCAGTACCTCAAAGATCAACTCGTCAGATATTTATTACTTACAAACAAACAAAAAACACACCAAAATTTATCTCATACTGAAAGGAACTTGCAAAGGAGAAAATACTTCTTAGACTCTTACAGTACCACCATCAGTACTGACCAAATGTCCCAGACTTTAGAAAAGCATCCCTTAAGGCATCAGGAGCTTATAAATGCTCGAATTTGATTTTTCAGAGTTCCTAACTAAGTACTTGGGAATGAGCCTACAAGATTACATTTAAGAATCTATTTTTACTTGAACTTTGACTGAGCTCAAGCTTGGTAGAGAAAGTCCTATTTAACTAATTTGGTATCATTCTATGATAAAATTGCCCTCCTCATGGATGAAAGCAAGATGAAGGAAAGGCAGTGGATGCTTTTTTCCTTTTTAAATTCTTAATAAGGATTTTGATACTGTTCCTCACAGCATGCCTCTGGACATGCTGTCCAGCTGTGGGATGAGCAGGTTCACAGTGCACTGGGTGAAGACCTGGCTGAATGGCAGAGCCCAAAGGGCTGCAGAGCTGACTGGTGTAAGCTGGGGTTACAGCTGACTGGTAACCAGGCACGAGCAATGTTCCTCAGGGTTCCTCAGGTGATAGGACACATGGGAATGGTCCTAAGCTGTGCCAGGGGAGGTTCACATTGGACATTAGAAAGCATTGCTTTACTGCAAGGGTGGTAAAACAGTGGAACGGGCTTCCTAGAAAGCATAAAGTATTTAGGAGGCATCTGGACAATGCCCTTAATAATATGCTTTAGCTTTTGGTCAGCCCTGAAGTGGTCAGGCAGTTGGACTAAATGATTGTTGGTAGGTCCCTTCCAACTGAGACATCCTATTCTGTAAGCATTGTATATACAAAAAAGTCAACAGTGTACCTGATATTTTCAAAATACACTTGACCATTTAGTGTTTTATTGTTCAAAGAGTTCTCCAAAACCGAAAGAAACTGAATTGCTTTCTTGTCCAAAAGTATGAAAACACTTTTTTTTGATTGCTATTACAGTAAAAAGGAAAGTACTGAGCCTAAAATCACAGAGGAAACAGAGGTCAGTAACCACCATCATGAAAAAAAGTTTCTCTTTCTACAGGATTACAAATTACTGTTCTTATTTTCATGCTGAAATCTAGTGTTATTTAAGAAGACAGAGGAAGGAATTCAGACAGTAAGTTATTGCCCTTACAACACTGATGGAAGAACCCCAAACGTATCTGTTCTCTGACAAAAAAAAAAAAAAACAAAAAACAAAAAACCCTCTAACAGCAGCTATAGCCAATATCAAAGACATTTGGTGTCCAATAATTTCAGCATATTTTTATTTAAGCATATTTTTATTTAAGAATAATATACTATTTTACATTGAAATGAGAAGGTGATGTTTTTCCATACTTTTCTCTGGAAGCCAGAAAGATCGAATAAAATAAATATCTTGTTAAGAAATTACTTGAGAATTGAAAACATTAATTCTTCATCATTTTTCTCTTAAATTCTAGTTGGTTTAGCAAAACTCCAGAAGCTAAAACCTAAATATTTTAGCGGGCTGAATGCTGTGCAGTTCTCCCAATACTATGTCAACTGTACCAGTACTTTTTCAACTTTCTTTCCTTTGTTGCATTATGTTCTCTTTAATATGCAGAATCTAGAATTTAGACAAACTCACTTGAAAGTTGATGCAGTATCTTGAAAAGTGAAAATTCAAATAAAACTCTGGAGATTTGCAAGTTCTTGACCAGAGATGAAATCTCAGCTCTCAGCCTTCTCTGGGTTATTTACGGTTCTCCTACTAAATAACTGCTAAAAAAAAAAAGTTATTCCAAAAAGACACCACTAGCCCAGAAGCACAAACTCAGTCCATTCTCCTCAGCCACAGACAATCTTGGCTACATAAGTTGTTTAAGAGTTGTCTAAATTTGAAGAAAAATTCAAAGTTTGAAAACATGGAGCTTCTGAACATCTTAGCGTGCATCTACTTTCTTAGTCTGGGCTTTTGTACTTCTTGAAAAAATCTGTTTATGTACTTCAATGTCTGCTTTTTTTAACAGTAAAGAGCTTTCCCTTGGGATAAAAAGGGACATCAAAGTAAAGGAGTAAGAAAATATGCTGTAGTTTGAGTTTAGAAAAACATTGTGCAGAGTATTTCAGCTCAACTGAAATAGCCTGTCTGAACTGCAGGTAAATTACCAGCACTATCAGAACACTTGCTGTATTGTAATTCCAAATGAAATATCTACTAAACAACAAAACAGAAAAAATACTGTGGAAACTCAATCAAAGCAATTTTAAGGCTACACAGCTTCAATATCAATAAAAATCATCAACAGCTCAGTTTTTTGTTCATGCTACTTTTTTATCAAAGTTAGATTTTTTTAATGCCCCAAGCCTGTCAGTGTTTAAGGGGCATTTGGACAATGACCTTAACAACACATCAGGCAGCTGCACTAGATGACCATTGTAGTTCCCTTCCAATTGAAACAGTCTATTCTCTAGCATGAAAAGTTTTTGAAGAAACTATTTGAGTGCACTTCTAAACTGAGTGGAGTGCACACATCTATACAATCACCAAACTGCTTACATTGCACCAGGGAAAGGAGGTACAGGCAGCATGTAACCAGAGATGTATTCAGCCCCTGTAGAAACAAGCTGAATGGTGCACATAGAAAAAGGGCTAGAAACCATGTAAAAAGGGAAGTTGTCATTCCTGGCAATCTCTGTGAAGTCTGACTCCATGTAGCCTGCACCAGCCATACTATGATACCTTGTGAACACAGCCAAAGCCCTGCCAATCTCTAATTCAAAAAAAATAATAATAACCTGTGGCGGCTGTGTTATATACCCACACCCCTTTTTTTTTGGGGGGGGGGGGGGGGGGGGTATGTAAAAGGAAACAGAATTGCCTGAAGACCCTTTCACAACCCAAGAATGTTTCAGCGATTCTCAGTTAGTATTGCCATTATTCCTCAAGGAAAGCCTTGACTGTCTGCTAAAAGAACTACAGTCTACAACATAAGAAGCTGTATGAAAGCTTTGGGAGCTGTTATTTACCTTATCAATCAAGCAAGTTCACAAATACATTAAATCATGGGCCGTTTTCACAACTGGAAATTGAACATGTTGAACTAAGATCACTGGACTAAGGCAGCTGTATTCACATAAATAAATAATTACATAAATAAAAGACAAGCTATCATTTACTCAAGAGCTCTGTGTTTGTATGGCTGATTGTACCCAAAGGCAGATGCATCAGACAAGATCAGGAAAAGCTTTATGACCTTCCCATATCACAAGCAGGCAGTTGAGTCTTCCTTCAAACTCCAAACCAGCTAAACACTCAAAGTGATGGATCTGCCACACAGACACAAGGTAACCAGCCACAGACTTGGCACTCAAAAAACACAGCAAGCCAAGCACAGAGGGCTTAGCTTTGCCAATTAATTGTAGGCCTGATTTATATTTTCTGCTCTTACCCAACTGAACCATAGCAACTTCACCCCCTTTTTCCATTAAACAACAACAGGAAGGGTTGACTGTGTCTGACACACAGACAAAGGGCTCTGGTTGACAACAAAGCATTGTACACAAATACTCAATGAGTAAAACACGTAGAGAAGGCACAGATACCTGGTAAAACAGGACTTTTCCTCTATCCAAGGGGGGAAACTTTAAATCAATATTCAAATCAACACTGTATTACTGGCAACATTCCTAAATTCACCAATGTAACAGTTTATGGCCCACCCTAATGACAACCCTTTCAGCTTTTACAAGTTAAAGGTGCCACAGCAGATATCTCATTTTTCTGTACACCCTGTTGAAGAGTTATTAAAATGCCATTAAATAAATGTTTGAGTCTGTGAGAACACACTGTAGTAAGTGCTAATTCAGGTATTTCTGTGATTAGTTATTCTACAACTCATTTACTCCCATTATAAAAACCCTACAGTGGCTACCATCATGCCATGGGTAAGAGACACTAACAAGCTTCATGTATTAATTCATTACACTCCCATCAAGGATGTTGATCGGTTTACAGGTTGATAACAGAATGGTCTTAATTGGCAGCGAGCTTCCACACTGGGTTTCATCCAGAGTCAGCGGTGAGGCAAGAGGAGGTCACTCTTGAGTGAATTCGGGATTTGTCAACATGCCAGCCAATTCACTCTGGCACGGCTCTTACAGGAACATTTCTTTGTTCAAGCTACAGGAGGTATAAAAATCAAGTACTGCATTTCCCATAAAATCAGTTCAGACGCTTTATGTGATTCATGAAGTTGTAGTATCAAGTAAATCAGTATCCAGTAAGTCACGATGATACCTGCACGGTCCTCCACTTCAATCCCACAGATGTAAGCAAAATGTATTTTTAGACCATGCTTGGTTCATAATACCCAAGTACCTTACAAGCCATCCTATTTTTAATATTACTGATAAAATACTCATCTTCATGTCATAAAAGCAGATATCATTTTAAATTAAAATCCTGCTATGCTAATATGTGGCAGACTAAATTATTTCAACTGTCAGCCAAAAAAAAAGTGAATTCCTCTAGTAAATAAAATAAAATTCTTACTATGCTAGCACTTAAGTAATTCTAAACTTCATCTTAAAACTGACACTTTTTTTGACATAGGCTACACTTCCTCTTTAACACAAGTTTTGCAAAATGTAACTGCAAATACAATTACCCAATACTGTGATACAAAATTCTGTTCCTATTGCACTGTACACTCATCCAATATCCACATAGTGATGCACAGACAAAAAATGCAAACATTGCTTCCATTGCCCTTTGGAAGTGACTCCAGAGCTCAGGAGATATTCACAAGGCACAAATGAAGCACTGAATTCTCAAATGTCTGACCAATGGGAGGCAAGCAGAGGAATTGTCAAACCTACCACACAGGCACAGACAAAAAGCTACATCCACACAAGACAGATATTAAAGATGTTCCAGAATCCTCCTGTGACATTTAGACTTACAAAAACAGTGAAACCTTGTAGCAAGCTGAGCTAATTACCAAGTGTCAAAACCTGCACATAGGCACAAATTATATTTATAACCAGCAACGTCAAACAGTGAAGAGTAAAGAGGGTGTTAACAAAATTTTCCCCCAAAATTTTAACCTCAAGTGTGCTTACAAATCAGATACTGACTTATCTCAAAACTGGCAAAAAGCTGATACATGGTGTCCTTGAAATGTTACAATATATTACCATGGATGACTACTCAACAAAAGCTAATTAGCTTCCCTGCTCTTAAAGTGAAATTAAAACCTTTTATAAACAAGTTATGATGAGTTATAAAATCCAAAGCAGAAAAGCAATCAACCATGCAAACACAAATAAAGCAGTATACTGTAAAGGCTAACAACAAGACATGCTATAAATAAAAGCTCTTAAGAAAACTGCTCAAGGTCAAATTTTATCAATCCTCTTTGAACACTTGATTCTGTGGGCCTTTCTAGTTACAGAGTTTGTAGCTATTCATATTCATAAAGCTATTTCATTATTTTGAAGGGATCAGAGAATATGCAATTTTTTTAAAGTATAATACTCTGTGAAATTAAAGACAGGAAAATACGGTAGATGATTTACAAAAAAATACATCCTACTAATCATGACAAAACATCTTCTGCATCAGGAAACAAACAAAATCAAGATGCAGGAAAACAAGTGGGCAAGCCATTTTTTTATCCCTAATCTTGTTACTCAAATTGATGGGTCATTTCAGCAATTCACTATTTCAATCTACCAAAACAATCCAGCACAACTACTGTTTATTGCCCTTGTTTTCCACATAGGATTGTACTTATAAGGACTGTAACTATTTTAAAAAATGCTTATTCAAGTAAGCATCTTCATTGTGAAGAACAGCTTGTTTTTGAGGGAAGGTTCTGCAGGTTTTCCTAGTTTTGTTAGAAAAAAAAACAAACCTCAATAATTCTAATTACTTAATTTCTCATTGCAATCTTTTCACATTTTGCACTTCAAGGATCTCTATACAGTGTTTTTTGTTCTCTCCAATTTTAGAGCACTAGCACAAGTCTGAAGTGCTTGCTTTGAAACTTTCAGGGCCTGATCCAATCTCAGTCTAGATACTTTTGTTTAAACATTCCTTTGCAGCAGGAGCTGAAGTTGTTTCCTCAAAAAATTTTAAAGCAATCTGAATACGATCCTTTGTCATATCAACTGGCAAAACCTTTCTATTTTGAAATGTAAATTTCAGAATCCATTTTCTTGTAAACAGTCCTTTGAAAAAATAAAGCCCCCTGCCTTCTCACAGATTCCACATACACAAAGCAGAAAAATGGGAGCACAAAAGAGATCAGACTCTGAGAATCTGCTTCCCCTCCATTTTTCCATCTTTAATATAAATACCCTAAAAATGATGTAGCTTACCAATCAAAATGGAAGCATGAAATGGTACATCATGTTTGTTTTGATTTTTTTTTTTTTTCTAAAAAGCCACAGAATACAACATTTTTCTAGAGGAAAAACAATTCTAAGAAATTAAAAAGCCAAAGAAGCCAAACTAGAATTGTGACAACTGATGAATGATTTACTTAATGAGTATTTTCATAGCTGGATAGAACAGCCAGGAACAGTTTTAAATGTCTCCAGACGCAATTGCATACCTTTGCCTCTAGATATAATTTTTTCACTAGAGAAAGGTCACAATTCAGAAGATTTCCAAAACCATTATAAAATCTAGTATGACACCACATCCAAATCTCCCCTGATGAGGGCTGACAGAGAGTCTGAATTCCTTGTTCCTTTGGACACAAGGAATAAAAAGAATACTATAACAGAAAATCCAGATACCCACAAATAAGGAGGTCAAGTCAACAGAAGCATATGGTGTTCTGTCTGTGCACTGGCTTCAGACAATAAGGATAATTAAACACATGATTTGTTTGAGAAGAGTTATTGGCAGCAGTTGAGCTGAAGGTCTTCTTTTAAAGCAGAGAACAGCAAGCTACAGTGACGGGGAAAAAGCAAACAAACAAACAAAAAAAGAAATCACACATTTGCAAATTATTTGTCCTGATCTGACTGTTAACTTTACTAGGATTCACACTTCCATGACTAGTAAACAGCACTGCCCAAGACTCTGGATAAATATAAACCTCCGGGCTTTTTAGGTTCCAGCTATTTGGTTCTGATTTTATTCCCAGTGCTAAGAAGTACAGACACCTCTACTGGCATTTCTTCTTTAAGGGGAAAGTGATATAAAAAGGTCACTGAAATCATATGCTAAACCTGTCCCACAATAAGCAATCAGTATTTAACACATCTCTATCTCTGAATAGAAACACTAAGGAATAAATAAAAGCTTCATATATTCTATTCTCCAAAAAGCAAAGCAGTACAACAACTATTGCAACTTCTGTTGTAGAAATTCATTGCATAAAGAGTTCAGTTTAAGAAATTGATAAAAGAAAAGCTCAGCCGAGTATACAAACCACTGAATTCATGTAACCTGAACAGTAACTCTTCACAGTGAAAAAAAATTACCTTCAAGTAATTGTCATAAAAACCTCCCACTTTGACATTTCTGACATGTCTTGCACAAGATTTAAAGTGTACAACAGTATAAAAGAAACTAGGAAGCCTTCAACAACATCACAGTATTACCTCAAAACCACAATTTACAGCGACACCTTTTACAAAGATCATTATGCCACAATTATTTTTTCAAACTAACTGCCACATAAAGAGCAAGACTGTAACTATACTGCTCAAGCAGGCACAAAGCTCCAGTTTAAGCAAACATTACAACCATAACACTGAAATACAAGATACAGGACAGGTCAATAGCTAGCCTGCATTCTTGGCAACACTGAAGGACTGAAGCATATAAGGCAAAAGAAAGCATTTCTACTGCATTTTTTAACATATTAAAATAAAAAAAATCCATTCTACCCTTCTGCAGAAACACATGTATTAAGCATACACGCTGCATTCATTTATTATGTTCGCTTCCATCATTTAGTTTTGATGTGTGTCTATACATACATTTTATTGTTACCAATGAACAAGAGTATCTTCTAAAAATCACAGAGCAGCTAATTACACTCATCCCTAACAGGACATATCAAAGAAGTCGTAACTGTTGATCTGATCTGAGCAGTGTGGCTTTATAATCAGCATCTCTGTGGGGTATCATAATTTCAGCATTAAAATAAAAACAAAATCTAAACTTGATATAACACATTTCTTTCACATCTGTTAAAAGAGCACAAGAAACAACACCTTCACCTGAAATACTTACAGATTTACTGACCATGTAAACAAATGTAATTACCCTGTAGGTAACTCGACCTCTTACAGTCAGTTTGACTACAAGTCATCTGTGACATCTCGTGTTTCTCCTCAGACCTCAATCAGACAATAATACTTTCAGCTACTTTCTACAAACAAGCACATATACCTATATTAAGATACCAAAATATTTGTGCTATCTAGTGGTCTCAAATTCCTAGGCAGTTCTTTTGTGGTTTTTTTTTATTTTAAGGAAAAATATTTCTCTGCATACCACTTTTAATAACCTACTGAACTTCTAATTCCATTTACTAATATAGCATGCTCTGCTGTAACAGAATTCACAGAAGCAGGGGGTTTGATTCTCCTTGTTACTGACTTGGTAAGTTAAAACTGGAAAAGGGACCTGAAAGAGAAAACAAGTTACCATAAAATTACCAATTTGGTAATCATTCAAGCTCCCTCTCATCCTCTAACTCTCACCTCTTGCAAATAGCCAGACTTGTGCAAAACATTTGACACTGTCCTGCACAACATCCCTGTCTCCAAACTGTAGAGGCATGGATTTAACAGATGAACCACTCAGTGAGTAAGGAATTTAGCTGGATGGTTGCAAAGTCTCAATGTCCAAG
This sequence comes from Corvus kubaryi, assembly GCF_017639235.1. Taxonomy (NCBI): domain Eukaryota; kingdom Metazoa; phylum Chordata; class Aves; order Passeriformes; family Corvidae; genus Corvus; species Corvus kubaryi. The sequence continues at coordinate 27,716,868 of NW_024580667.1, read as the reverse complement.
TGGAGACCACTGATGCATGGTACCCCCAGGAGTAAATATGGGGACCAGCACTTTTTACCATCTTTGTCAGTGACACGGGCAGTGGGACTGATGGCACCCTCAGCAGGTTTGCCAACACCACCAAGCTGTGTGGTGTCTGATGCACTGGAGGGAAGGGATGCCATCTAGAGGGACCTGGACAGGCTTGAGACACGGAACCAAGTGAACTTCATGAACTACACAACCCCTAATGTTGTTCCCTGTGTATGTCTTCCCACACAGACCTTCTACCCATGAGCAGCATCTGCCTTCAACCCCAGCAGCAGCAGTGCTGCAGCAGTTCTGCACCCACTCAGTCAGCAGAACGTGAGCAGTGGCTGCACACAGTGAACCCCCACACTGCTGCTGAGCTCCAGACATTCTCCCTTTGCCTGACCAAGAAGATGCTCTGTCCTCGTCCTAACAGCCTGTGACAGAGGGAAAAAGAGGATACAGCAGCATGTTTTAATGCAAAAGAAGCTGCAGTGACATTTTGAATTTTGAAAAAAAGCCATCCTACGCTCATTATCCAAGACATTAGGTTATCTTATGACTGCACTTAAAACAACTTAAAGCACTTACTACAGTATATACATACTGTAAATGCCCTAGCATCAATTTTTTCCTGCATAAATACAAATTCTCAGCTTCACCCAATTCAAACCTTTGATCACTTTAATCTGTAGCTAAAATACCACAAAACTCAATTCAACTAATTGCTGGATCCCCAAAATACAACAAGAGAAGTCTTCCATTCAGTTACAGTTAAACACTTTCCTGAGTTAAATACCATCAGGTCTAAAGCAACATACTACAAATACAGAGTAAAGCATTAATCCCTTTTTCAGGGTCTTTGTGCAATATAAAATTGCATTCTATACAACTGCCTTCTCAGTAAAGCAGGGTGGTGGAGAACAAGGGAAAATGAGCCCTGACCTGAGGGAGTCATCTCTACCTATGAGAAAGCAGTTTTCTACCAGCATGTGTGTACACACGTGAATTCCAGAAAGGTCTCCCCTATTTCTTCCAGAGCCTCTCTCATCAACAGAGAGTGCAAACAACCTTTGTGCAAGGCAAAAATGTTTAACCCTGATGCTTCCACTCAAACAAACTCTACAACACACGCACCTCTAAACATCCTCCAGATACAATGCCAGTATCTCACAGTACAGAAAGCAACCAACTGCGCAGTAACTGAGTGGCTGACCCCTCTCAGACATCCCAAAAGCACATGGACTTGAGCACTATTGTATAATTGCTCAGCAACTACTTATCACAACTATGCACTTACATAAAACTTCCCAAAGGTGTCACTTACTGTGCACACTTGATCTGTGTGTACACAACTGGAATTTCTGGTCATGCAGTAACCTTGTGACTAACAGGATGCCTGTGCAGCAGCATCCACCCATCCAGGCTGCAGGCTCTGCATCTGAAGGATTTCTGCCCAGGCAAAATTTCCGTTAAGAAATTGACGTCATGTCCAGGAAAAGCCAGGTATATCTGTCTCAAACCTTGTCCAAGAATTATCACATTAATATGCTCACATACTCTTGAACATTCAGGGCTCAAGATTTTTGAGGGTTAAGATGCTGAATAATCTCAGTATAATTAACTTAAGAGTCCAATGTGGCAAGGAAACAAAGTACACAGCAAAGCAGAACGCTGGCACGCAGAAAAAGCAACTACTTCTGACAACAGGAAAGCTTCCAAACACTTTAACATGATTTGTTTCTACTACAGAATTGTCAGTAAATCAGTGAGTTTCTGTACATGTAAATCAAGATGCTTTTACTTCAAACTACTCCCTTCCCTCCCCTCAGAAAAAAAACATACACACACAAGGCAGGAACTACAGCAAGAAAACGCAGCTTCCTAAACTAAAAAGAGATAAGTAATGATTGATCTACAGCCAAACATTTAACATATTAATACATTAGAAGAAAATTCACCTAGTAAAAATAACTAGTCAGAAGAGTGCTACAACCTCACAACTAATGGCACTATTTTAAGAGCTGAAACTTTTAGAAACTCTTAATAGCCTGGGCACAAAGTTCAAGCCACCACAGAAGTCTGGTTATTGTTTCCATACACGTTAGCAGGTTGAGGTTGCTGATGCTCCTTGTTTCTTTGTGCCTTGACAACTGTGTTGAACAAACTGACTCTGAGAACATATTCTTTCTAACTTGTCCTCCTTGCAAGCAACTCAGGATCAAAGCTTCATCATGCTCACACATTGCTGCAAATTAACAACAACCTTGTAAGTCAAATATAATCCCATCACTTGTTTTATTCAAATCTTTAACAGTACCTCTACAGTGTGTCTCCAGGGGCTGTGCAACCAAGTATGAGGGCTGTTTATTGGCACAAGTACTTCACTAGTAATTTGTAACAGAAAAAAGATTTAGTTCAGCCTATCTCTGAACTGTCTGAAGAAACTTACACATTCATGGCATTGATATGTGTCTGCAAGCTACTATAGCAAAATTTATGCTTGATAAGCACTGAAAACTTTTAAATTCTTTTTGAGCATTACATGGTAAAATTATATACTGTCACAAGCAAAAAAAAAAGGGGGATTCTGCTGTTTACAGTTAGATGGATTGGTGGCACATCTGTGAGAAGCATTCACAGGAATAGGCAGAAAGCTGCATGAAAGCTGAGGAGACTACCAGAAAAACAGCTGGAAGCACAGTTCTAAAATACTGTAGAGTAATTGCTTTTTAGGCAGAGACTAGCTGGAATAAAGCCTTGCACTGTGAGCAAGGAAACTGCTTTCTATTCACTTTCTGCCATGCTCAGGAAAACAAAATAAAGTGCATTATAAACAAAACTAAATTATAGACTTACCAGTGCCTCATCTTAAAAAGAAACAACTTTCAGGACTCTAATCCTAAAGATTGTATCAATAATGAAAAAAGCTTTTTTGTTATCACGGCAGCAAATAAAGTCATAATTACACAGCAGGGATACTGAGTCAGATACTACTCTAAACTGTGAGAGTGAGGGAAAAAAAAGGAAAAAAAAAATCACACTTGAAAATAAAAGTAAGTCATTTTTTGATGTTTTTCTAACACTGTATGTTCATGGCTCCTAGCTATAGAAGTGGCTGTTTATTGTTAATAACAGTAAGAGATTAAAAATAAACAGATAAGGGAATCTGCTAAAATACAAGCAAATATTTTATGTATTTTAAGGGATCAAATTATATTATAATAAAGGGCAACTCTCACATATCTCATGCAAGTATCAATATTATTTAGTAATGAAACACACTGTCATGTTGCTCTTGGTATAAGGAGAGATAAACCTGGGAAATGTCAAGAATAATTTAGGTTAGAAGGGACTTCTGGGGTTCATCTAGCCCAATCACCCGCTCAAAACTAATTTCATCACAATTGCTACTTCAAAGCTGGAGCATTCCTGCCAGCTGTAGGTCTTCCCTAGCTAAGATTTATTTTGGAAGTGTCATATTGACTTTAAAAATCAGTGTAACTAACTCTTTTTGTGCTAGCGCAAATCTCTATTGGTACCAATTATGGTACATTTACTTGTCATTGCTGGTTTAACTTATTCTTGAAGCTGCCTACATGGAAATTCTTCACCATCAACCCCTCCCCAACAATCTACTCCAGTATGTAACTATACTTACCTTACAAAAACTGTCCACTGTCTAACCTTCCTCTCCCACTCAATTTCAGTCCCTTATATCCTGTTATTCACTATGGCCACAAACAATAGATTATGCCTTTTTTTTTTTTTTTTTCCTCTGTTGGCAAGAATGTTTAAAGCATTTGAAAATTATCCTCCTGACTCTCTTCTCACACCTCTCCCTTAAAGTAAGGAATGTCAAGACACTGATCCTTCCCTTACAGGGTAGACCTTCTGGATCTTTGATCACTTGTTGCTTCTTTGAACCCCATCTAATGAATGTATTTTCTCTCCAGTGCAGCATCCTGAATCAGACCCAGCACAAAGCAAAGCAAAAAGAACACTTCCTGTGTCATGCTGGAGCAGTAGACGTCACACTTATTTCCTTACACCTCTTTTTTTTCAGCAATAATGTGATGAGTCACACTTAACATGACCATCATTCCTACCTATAATGCCAACATCAAATTTCTTCCCAATTCTTCGTGTATACATTTTATTTTCTTCTTCTTCTTCTTTACTGAACCCCATGTTTTGACTGAGGCACTTTCACCTACCTTCAAGCCACCATTCACCCTGCTTCCGGACTCAGTCTCCAATTTGCCTAATCTATTTTAAACTTCAACCTCTTTGTCTACCTTTGTTGCTCCTCCCATTGTGGTGCTGTTTGAAATCCAGTAAGAATTCTCTGCCTCTAATAATCTAGATTTACTAAGTATCAACTACTGTCAAAAAATGACAGATCATTGCAAAGCCCCTTTTACTCACTTAAAAACGTTACAGTAAGGTATGAGCAGCTGTGTCAGATGCAACTGTCTTTCCTGGCTTGGCTAAATTACCCCTATGATAGTCTCAATAGTCTCTGGTTGCGAGCAGCAACCAGCATTTTGGAGGAGTTGTTACCAAAAACTGGTAAAAATAAAACTCCTTAACACCAATGTAGCATTAAGAAGCAGGCAGTCTTTATTTGGCTGGGTGCACGAGAGGATATCTCATGGAAGCACAGAAGACTCAGGCTGAAGAAGAATTAAGAGAAGCCACACTGGGGAAAAGAATGGGCTTTCCCCAACTCTAACACTAGTCTGTAATCAAGAGCAGTACCTCAAGATGTTGGCTGAGCCAGATCCCATTAAATACTCTGGCAGCAACCAAGTTTTATAATCCCATAAACTGATGAGCTAACCTAGCTAGCAGGTTACAAAAAATGCAAGGAACAAGGCAGTGCTGCAAAACCCCTTTGGTAGCAATCCTTTTCACTGCAGTTCTCCAAAAATCACTGGTGCCAGATGTTATAAACGCGTATCATAATATTGGCTTCTCGCAAGTATTAAGGTGAATATTATACAATGTTAGAAATGCTTTTGCTGTTTGGATGTAATTTTCTATCTTTTCAGCAAGAATTTAGCAAGTGTGAGTGGGTAAGATAACCTCCAAGCAAACAGAGGATGAGGCCAAAGCAGCTATCAACACTCTGCCCGGAGAACAAAGAGGCCTAAAGCTGCTATCAACCCTGACTGTCTGGGGAATTAAGAGGCCCACTCTACTATCTACTCTCACCTATCGAGCCCAGGCCCAAGAATCAAAAGAAATAAAACCGCAAGGCAGAAGAATACGCATGCTCTAAAAAGGTGGAACCAAGGAGTGGCCATGCAGAACAGTTTCTGGAAAAGTTTGAATATGCATAAAGAACAGACAGTAAAAATGGTATAAAAAAAGGACTATCCCTGAGCATCAGGCGTGCTTTTGGCAGAGCGCTAAGGCACCCGGCTGTTACCTCTTTGCTTTATTTTATGTGCCTCTTATTGTGTTTCTATTAAACTTTTAAATTCTCACAGGAGAGTGAACCTCGTTTTTCACACAGAGGAGATGTGCTGCAACAGTCATAAGACAGACACAAAGATGCTGCAGACTTAAACACTGTCCCACCTGAACAGCTATACAGCTTTTCTGCTTTATTCACCTGGGACAGGGTGCTCACTACATGTACAGGACTCCCAGTAACCATACCAAATCTACATCGGCTGATTGGCTTTAATGAAATTCAACTACTTTTAGTATCAGTAAGCTATAGGCCAATTTCTTGTTGAAAACAAGCTTAAAGTGTATTTTAGATAAAGAACAGAATAACATTCATGTACTAGTGTTAAAAAGAAAAAGGAAACTCTTACTTCCTTTAATTTCAGCTCCTGGAAGATCTGCAACAGAATTTTCAAAGGAAAACATTTCCCTTCTGTTTAATAGAAATGAAAGAGCTCTCTCTTCTCCAAACGGATGTAAATTGTTATAAGCACTTTCCACTTTAGCATCCCAGCCTGTCCCTTCCCTTCCCTTTGCCTGTCCTCACTCCTCCCAGTCTGTAGTCCCTTTAACTTTTTTGATTGGTTGCTCTTAACTCGTATCAGTGGGAAATGAGTGTCTAACTCCAAAAATCAGAACATGCAGTCAGAAGGCTCTAGCAGCATTTACACACATAACAGCTTCTTTTAGGATCCATGTAAAAACTAAGGTGGGTTATGGATGCAAAATACTAACATGCAGCTCTCAGATTTCTCACCTTTTCTTAAAGAGAATATGCATAACTACTGCCAAGGGTGAAGACAGATAGATAGATAGACAGACATACAGACAGATAGATAGAAAGAACAAACAGATTCTGTCCTCCTTGCCTTGTTTCCTCTGTGGTTCTTCCTTTAGGACTCTTCTTCCTCCAAGGATAAATATTCCTGTTTCTTACTCCAAAATTAGCCACCACTGGCTGAGGCTTTTTGTTTTAGTCTCAGTTAGGTTTTGTTACCCTTGCTAAGTTTAGGTGCTTTTGAACACTTACGATTATTGTGGCTGAGAACCAGCATGGTAATTCTAATTTTGTGAAAACAGAGGAGAGAGAAGACATTTTTACTATAAAGTCCAGGCCATTTTCTCTCCAAACGAGAGACATCATGCTTAAAAGAAAACACGCTCAGCCTTCATTACTTAAGCATGAGTGAATGTTTCATGAACTAGGAAGCTAGACAAATATCTCAAAAAGTTCTCCTGGAGGTCTTCACATGGGAATTTGCACGGGTGCACCAAAATAAGCCATCCCCATGCAGTGAGGAAATCCTGCAGTTATGACAACACCCTTGGAGGAAGGGAAAAACAGAAGTTTTTCAACTAATTCTTCATCATTAAAGAAGAATGATGAAATACACTAATGGTTTCAGGGTGCTATGAAAACAACATTGTTTAGCTAATCTTGAAGCACTAAATTGCATCAGGTTTTCACAATACATATTGCATACCTGTTCTTACCACTTCAAGTAGCCAAACATCTTCTAAAAGTGATGCAAGACACTGCCAAAAACTGTCTTTGACCGAGAATAAAAGTCATATACTTAAAATGAAAAAATACTTGAATTTCATCCTACCATGCCTGACTAATTCAGTAAAGTTGTTTACCTTCCTTCCCAATTTCCACAGCCATCAGGAAGTTTGTTGATCCAAGAAGGGGAAGTTCTTTACCATTATGGAACATAGTGCTCCTCCTGGAACGTTACGTACTCAGACCAGTAGTCACATTAAAGATGAATGCACCAAGACTGCACACTTTACACAGCATACAACAGCTTTGATGTCATTTTTGTGACTGGTCTAATAGGTATACAGTACTGTTCTGTACTGGTTAGATCTTCTTAAGAGCAGTGTCTTTAGGGCAAAAAGCCCACCACATTTCTAGAGCTCACAAATGAGGTGGTGAAGACCTGTGACCCTGAGCAGGTCAGTAGTACCAGAAAACACGATTCAGTCAAAAGATATGGTATTAAGCACAAAGTTACTCCTTGCGTAAGAGCTCAGTTTTAGGAGGAACTCAAGGACATCTTACACTGAACTAACTGTGAATGTGAAGTGACTGCAGATCCTTTAAAAGTGTTTCTCCTGTGCACCACAGTAATCAACATTTTTAAGATTCCATTTCCAACATCTACTTCATACATGCTAACCATAGCCCAATTTTAATGCTAGAAAGTGGTCTTGAAACTGATGTGCAAGAACCCCCCAGGAGAGGTCTTTCCCAGGTGCATTCAGGCCTTGTACTGCTTCCTTACAAATACCAGTGCTTCTACACATTGCATAAAGTCCAGAAAGCCACAAAGATCTTGGACTGATTTTGAAGACTCTCTCCAATGCCCAAAGATATTTCAGTCAATCTTCTTCAAACACAGTTATATTAAAACCAAAACCATGTAATTGGTCATTTCATGCAAACAGCAATATCTGCCTTGTGAAATGTTATTCACATAATCAAACCTCTGGGTAAGATACAGCCATGCTCTTTCCAGCAATGGCACTTCAAACAGAGTATTTCCTTCAGCTCCTGACAACTTCTCAGCATATCTTAAAGTTTGTAAAGCATTGTTCTGCTGAGACAAACTTTTGTGCTCTAAGGTAGTACCACAGTCTGTATCACTTAGAAGTGTCTAAATCCTATCCTGCATAGACAAAGACTACATATATTTACTAGAGAAATATATGATCTACAAAAATATCACATCATCCCAGTCTAATTGGTATTCTACAAATGATGCTGCATTTTAAGTGACAATTATCCAAGATCTTAGTTTCAAATTAAAGTAAATCACTTGAAAACTGATTAGGGTTGTTAAAAAAAAGCATTATGCTTCTGCTTTTAAAAGCAGAATTTGTTTCAGTTATCGTTGAGCAATTTGAGGGGGGTTGCTTTTCCTTTAAGAAAGTGTAAAATGGCATTTTCTTTCTAACTGTAGATTTAACTTGCTGTCCAAAGATTAACAAATAGCTACAGGAACCTAAATGTAATATAAATCTAATGAACAATAAAATATGATGATCAAAGAATGTGACATCCCACAGCCTTTCAGTGAATAGGAACAGCAAGCTATGTCTGCTTCTAACTCAGCCACTCAAAAATTTGTAATGAAAACGTTATCAATGAATTAAAATATCATCCCACAAGGCTATAAAATTACATTCAATTGGAAAAAAAGCCTTAGCAAATATTTATCATCACATTCTGAAACTTTTCCATTGTGCATTGATTGGAAATGTGGTACTGAATTAACTCAAGTTTGTTTTGATTTTGAATAACCTGTGAAAAAAATAAAAGGAATGTTCTATGTACAAACTTCTCTTGTACAATATTATTTAGACTTTAGTTTCATAACTGTGATTTATGATTAATTAACACATTATCGATCTCATTACACTGATTTTTATTTCACAAATTATCATCTTAATGCTCAACAGCAAGATCTCAAAGAAGATAAACGCAGAACTTTCATACCAACATTAAGAAAGTATTGATTCTGAGCATTCAGCTGGAAAACAAAAGTATAAAAAAAATAGAGCAGTCTAACTAACAAAAGCTTAAATTGTTGCAAAGTGCCATATATTGTATGCTCTCCAAATAGCAAGTTTTTGTTAATTTAGGAGCGACTTTTCTTTGTGTCATGCTTTACAAAAGAGAACAAGACTTGTATGTCATGTATCAAGTAAGAAAGAAAAAAAACTGAGAAAGAATGTCATAGATAAATATCTGCTGAAGTAAAAGAAAAACTCTTATCAGGTTCTGAAGCAAGAAATTAGTAAAAATGTAACTACTGAATTTGTCATTGGTCAAAATGAAGAAAGTACTACTTACAGTGCTATTCAGACACCCCTTTCTTCTCTGTCTTAGGCACATCTATGCTTTTGTTGTCCAATTAAAAAATCTATATATTACCATAACCTTGAGAACTTGGCATTTTTCCTGCTGCTTGCATTCAGAAGAGTAGCCTACCAACCAACTGCTACAGCAGAGATTGCACCACAAAGCATCTGCTTCTGCCACAAGTGCCCAATGGAAAAAAAAATTCAGCATGCCACAGAACTCAGCTGCTTCTGTTATACTTAAATAAGGGTTACAAGTTGGCCATGCTACAACAGACAGTATTCCTGGAAAACCTCAGCTTCCTCTAATTTGACCTGAAGCACACCTGAAAATATTTTCTGCAGAACAATCAGAAAAAAACAATCACTGAAGATGAAATTAGTTTTAAAATTACTTGATCTTTAAAGGACATAGTCTGCTATTTTTCAAGAGATCAGATGTTTATAAAATAAAAAAACCAATCCTTTCTTCTTCTAGAAAGCATTGCTGAATGAGTTTATTTGTTTTACTGAAGGACAAGGACAAAACCAAATCATCTTATTATCATAAACAATCCCAACCCTTAGAAAAACTGAATTCTTCAGGGTTCACAGGGAGTGCAGTAAGATCAAAGATAGATGAACAGGTAAAAGTCTACTACACAAAACAGTTACTTAAGTATTTTATAAAATTGCTCATGTTATTTTAATAGATGCATTTCCTATTGCCTAGTACATTTGCTCATATTATTTAACTTCTTATACGGTACTTTGACAAAAAGTGTTTTAAATAATTTTCAAAGACAGCAAGAAAAGTCTTTCAACAGTGCTAATTGGCAGTTTGCCATTGCCATCAGTAAATCACCAGGGAAGACAGAAAGCAGCACCAAAAATAACATTCTCTAGTTCGGTCCATTGGCCATATGGTACATGTGAAAAAAAATAAATAAACCACCAACCAAAAACAAACATATGTTTCTCCAACAACCATAAACCAGGAAACAAAAAATAATAAAATCAAACCACAACTCTTCAGCCTTGACCAACCCCTTCCTCCAAGAGCAGCATTTGTTTTTATTCAGGTACTTTTTTTTGTTTCCTTTTTAAATCGGGACCACTCAAAGTTAATTTTCCTTAACTTACTAGCAAGTGTTTATTTCTCACCAAGGCAGTACCTTCTGTAGCAGAGCTAGCCAACAAGCAATTTACAGATCGCTAACATACAGCAGCAGCACACAGCCATATGCAGGTCAATTTGTTTTGGAGCTTTTTACTTACCTTTCCCATTTTGCCATGCAGTATACCAGGACAAACTGAGGAAAGTAGTGATGAATACTAACACGGTGGCCACAGTTCCATTTCGGAGCCTCATCTCATTTCAGCATCACACTTGTTTATGTTCTGTTAGTGATGAGGACCTATCTGTTGGGCTTGGTGCAATGAAGTCAGCTGAAGTACTCCAGCAGCAGCTGGACAACAGTGACACAAAATGTAGCTCTCATGTATCAGACGTATCATAAATCAATCCATTCCAAACTGTTGTATGCTTTCTTATAGTTCTCATCAATCCAGCTTCTCTTTATTCTTCTAGTACTGTTTAAAGGAAACAAAATTTTAACAGATTATGCCAAAAATACTTAGAAGAGTCCCCCAAGAACCGAAATACACTACACCCTCATTGTTGTGTCTTACACGCACCTCCCTCTCACTGCCTCAGTCTTGGCTAAGAGAATAGAACTTGTTAGATTATTGTGTGCCTTTTCTAAGACTGCATCTGGGGGAGCTGTATTTCACAGGAATTTGGTCACTGAAGGACAAACATACCCATCACCAACACTACCATTTTATTCTCAACTCAAGGCAAGGTCATGTGTCACCTGGCAGGTGTCAAACTGACACAAGAGCTGCTCTCAGGATGCAGCAACTCAAGGCCCCACTCCTAAGACCTCACTTCAACAAAACCCCTCGGAAATCAGTGAGGCCTCATGTAACTGCAAAAGCAGAACTGCCTCCAGTGAGCTGGCAGACCAGAACTTTGAACACCATGTTCAGTTTTACCCCTGAGGAAGGTTCCATATGCTGGTATCAGAAAATCATCAACTGGCCGAACACAGCCAGCATCTAATCACATTGTCCTAAGCAAGACAAAGAGAGTATAGGGCAATAAATAAACCAACTTTAAAAGAGAGGGGAGAGGTTTTCAAAGTGTTAAATCATCCTTTACAGTAGTCAAACACTAGCAGTCAACATCCTTTCAAGGCACTGCCAGGTTCTTTCCCCCACTATAAACTGTATCTGAAACAAGTATGTTACTCAGCAATAAATAACTTGCTCTGCATTTTCCTTGGAAGCAATCTCTGTCACCTTCTTGCCCTGCTGCATTCAGAACAGGGGAAAAAATAATTTTTATTATTATGGTACCAAGAGATTCCAGTCAAATCTGAACTACTCTTCCAAGCTTATACCACAGTACATATTACCTTTACCAAAGGGCTCGCAAAACAAGGCATAACCAACAGGCATGGTTAACAAAAGAAGAGAAGCAAACAAAGTTGCAGAACTATACGCTCTTGTGTTCAAACCTTGGTCACAACATCCAGGTTACAGGAAGTGTTTACCTTTGGACCACAGTTATCTCACGTATAATGCTAGTAACGTAGTCTGCTTTGAGGAATTTCATGCACAGATAAGTTTGTGGCTTTAACTCAGAAAGCCCAAAGTGCCTACGAGGAAGGGAACAAATGCAAGTACACGGGAAGCAGACAGAGTGGATGGTAAAATTCAGTGAGAAACAAAATAATCAACTGGAATAGAAAGAACTGCAAAAGGCCTTATGATATTGAGAAACCCGAGCTCAACACAATGAGAGATAAAGACAACTGAGACACCTATAGAGAGCTAACACAGAAAGCAGAGTGCCAGGAAATATCATCAGTACCAGCACTCTGAATAGGAGATGGACATAATAAAAGCCAGAAGTGTTAGCAATAATAATCAGGTGATAAGATAAAAGTCTTGATGAACTTTAACAGCAAGGAGAGGCAAAGATCCCAAGTCCCAAAGTTTTATGAGGACTGTCTATGTGAATTTAGGAAGTTCATGTGATTCCCACACTACCAGAATAAGCAACTAGGATACTGACACTAACAGTTTAACTCAGATGAAGTGTCTCTGAAGCAAGGATGGCTAAATTCTTATCTACCTTCCCCATTATTTTAGCATCAGTCAGATCTCTCTGGAGCAGCTCAGGTGTGCACAAAGGACCAGGCTGCAAGCCAAAGGGATCATCCCAGTGGGGGCAACTGACAGCTGGTCCAATGTGCTAACAAGAGAGGGCAACCAGGCGAGTAGAAATATTATCTGATAATGCAAGGAAAGTGAACCATCTGCCTTGCCAGAAAATGTGGGCATAATTTTTACATTTGCTGCAACAAAATCAAGATGTTGCGATCAGGGCCTCTCACTGTGCTATCTGAATCTTCAAAAACACAGTCAGAAAAAATTCAGAAAGCAAAAAAGTAAAAAGAACAGTAGCAACATGATTCAACCAGCAGTCAGTATGCACAAAATTGTGTCAAATCAATAATTATCATGGGTTTGAGTTGGCTGGTTCTGCTTTCATCCTTCTCTTCGAGTGTTGTAACCATTCCTCTTAGCACAGGAACCAGCAGCTCAGCAGTACTTGGATGATTATTCAAGCATTTCACGATATCAAACTGCGTACATCAAGGCCATGCATGAATCAGACACGTTTCAGCTTTTAAAAATGCATATACCTAAACCAGCAGAAATACATGTGTAGATGCACGTAAATTATTTAACTCCCAGGTGGTCACTTTAGGTTTGTTCAATAATTTACAACACAATCTAAACAAATTTAACTGAGGGGTAATCCAGTTTGAGATGACAGTATGATAGGGTATAACTAGAGAGATGAAGCCTATGAAATTTGCCAGTGCCATTATGACCTGAACCTTTCCCACTGCAGAGTGAAGGGAATGACCCGGCTGGATGCTGAAGGCCATGGGTGCTGAAGGTGCCGGCACCTCTCGGACGCTGAGCGGAACCCTACTGAATCACGTCTTAAGTAAACTAAGAAGTTTCTGCTTGTATCCAGACATTCCCAAAATACATACAAAACACATTCCCAACCGCAAAGCATAAAAACTGATACACTCCAGCGCGCCTGCAAAGGCTCTTCACATAGTTGCTGAAGGGTTGGATGGTGCAGTAACGCAGCACAAAGAGTGCCAGACTTCCGCGAGGACGAGCCAGACCCCATCCTGCCGGGAGGGTGCGAAATCACCTACCGCGGTAGCACCGCTGCACTGAAAAGATTGCTCTTGAAGGCACGGAAGAACGGTCCATGAGGAAACGGCAGCTAAAAGGTAAAGGCGGCGGGAACCTGCTACACAGGGGCTTTTCCACCTTATTTCCACTGACACGCTCCAGCACAGCCCGCGGCGCGCAACTGGGCGCCGCCACCCGCTGCCCTGGCATCCCGCAGCCCTCAAAACCGGGGAAGAGGGATCGGCTGCCTCCGTGGAAACTGTCCCGAGTTAGTCAGGACCTTCCACGGTGTCCCTCCGCCCCGGTCGCAGCTATCTCGCCGGGGAGCGAAAAATCGGGGGGGTAGGGTACGGGCACCGGGCGCCGCCAGCTCTGCCGGGCGGCAGAGGGCGAGAGCTGACGGGGACGGAGAGAGGGAGGGAGAGAGGGAGGGAGAGAGGCGGGGAAGGAGAGCGCCGGTCCGGGGAGGTGCGCGGCGCCCGGGGCATCGCGGCGAGGCTGCGGGGGAAGGAACAGACACAGGAAACTGCAAACTCTGCCGAACGCCCCTGCGATCCCAGCGCGCGGGGAGGAGGAAGGGTGAGAAGAGGGCTATCCCCCAGGCACCCCAGCAAGAGAGGAAGAGGGCGCAGCGCCGCTCTGCCCCGGACCCCCGCGGGCAGCCCCGGGCAGCGGGCGAAGGGAGAGGGCGGCAGCAGGTCCTGCGGAGGAGCGGCCGGCGCTCCCCGCACCGCCACGCAGGTGCACGGGAGCGCAGAGGGGAGCGGGCGGGCAGATGACGGAGCAGGACGGCCCCCAGCCTCCCTCCGGCGACACCGCAGAGACCCGCGGGGAGGCGAAGCGCCTCCGCCGCACTCCCGCTCCAGAGGGTGCGAAGAACCGCCCGTCCCTGGATCCCTCCCGGAGCCGAGCCGGCGGTCCGCAGGGGCGCGGAGCGCGCAGGGGCAGCGAGACGCGCTGACCGCCGCTGCCATCCTCACCTGTGCGCGGCGCTCCGGCACGGCGGACCCGCGGGGCACGGGGGCTGTGCGGGCTCCGCCGGGGCTCTCGCTCCCCTTCCCCGCCCGCCCCCCGCGTCAGCGGCGCACCCGGCCCCGGCGACCGCCCCCCGCCCCGAGCACCATGGAGCGCGCGGAGCCCCGCCCCGCCCACCCGCCGGTGCCGCCGCAGCCAATGGGCGCCGCCGCGGATGGCGCCAGTCATTGGCTGGGCCGCCTGTCGCTCTCTCCGGCCGCGGCTATAAATGGCGCTGTCTCGCAAAGCCTCCCTCAGCGGCTGCGGCGGGAGCCGGCAGCGGGGGTGGTGTTCTTGAGAGGCGGTTTCGACAGCGTGTTCCCTTTTTTGGAGCCGCTTTTGGGGGTTTAGGGTTTCAGGAGAGCCCCGGGAAAGGCCTAGCTGTGTCACCGCTTGGGTGCTCATTGCTCCCTGGTCAGCTGCGGGTACCTTGAACTTTGGTCAGGGCTGAGCCCCTGGCCTGCTACGTGGGTGTTTCTCCATCTGCCTGTCAGTGCCACACAAGCCACATGTATCGGTGCCCCGTGTGACCTGCTTGCTCACGATTTACAAGAAGTCACAGTCTTGGATTTCACCGTTTGAGTTCATACCCTGCTAATAAACACCTCCCGGAGCTTAGATTGAGAGCTGTTGAAATTAAAGAGCAGCTTGTTTCTTCATGCCAGTAAAAGAAACCCTCTGTGCTTTGTCCCGCTCTGGGCAGAGTGTTCTCATGCAATGGCATGTGGGCTGCCCACGAGGTGGTTACACAGGTACAGCCGTGTGAGTATGGAAATGTATTCGGTTTCCTCCAAAGGTTCCTGCACTGCGCAGTCACTGAGAGAAAGTCAGTGGCAGCTTTACTCTATGGGTTCACTATTGAGGGTCGTGATGTTGCTGTTCTGTAAGTAATCCCCTATCTTCAGTGGTTCGTTTAATGTGTTCCAGGAATTCCATGCATCTTTTAGGGTCTGAAAACTCCCATTCCGATCAGATGGCACCCTTAGCTTAGGGTAGGACCCTATCTACCTCACAAGAGCTCTGCTCTTGATGTGTAGTGCTAATGGGTTGGTGATGTTCAATCCTTTTCATGGACTTGATTTCTTCCCCTTCTCAGCTTATCTTCCCCCTACTTCAAAGTCCATAGTACACATTTTAATCTCCATAGAACTATAGAATCATATAATGGTTTGGATTGGGAGGGACTTTAAAGGTAATCTACATCCGATGCCCCTTGCCATGGGCAGGGATACCCATCACTAGACCATGTTGTTCAAAGTCCCATCCAACCTGGTCTTAAACACTGCCAGGCCTGGGGCATCCACAACTTCTCTGGGCAGCCTGTGGAGTTTTATTCTCCATTAAGGCTCTTAAGCTGGATGTAGTGTGATAGCTCCCCACTAGAACTTTAGAAACTGTGGAAAAATCTTGCAATTTATTCTGTCTGAAGAGTGACATTTAACAAGTTTCCATATGCTTTCATTTTTTCTTACCAGTGCTTCAACACATTACAGTATTTTTACACATTTGGGTACCTGCACAGTAGCCCTCAGTGATTTTTCTGTCTTTCTCGAAGATTTCAAAGAGGGTCTGGTGGCAATTCAGGCAGATCGCAATAAAGAAGCTCAGGAGAAGTTTGCAAGGTCTTGACACCCAGGCTGTTCTGTAATTTTACTCATTGAGTGGTGAGAATTTATTATGTAAATGTGTGCTTCAATCCTCCCTTTTACAAAGAAGTGGAATGAAGTGGATTTTTTATTGAAAAACAAATTTAGCACAATAACTTTCAAACAAAAATTAGAGCGTGCATGTCCTCATGCACATGGACACATCTATAGCAGAATTTTCTATAGAGATCCCAACGAGCTAAAAACATTAAAGGCACCATTGTTTGCATCTAATAGATTAGTGCTGCTTAGGGATATGAATTTTTGCATTTCTGTGCTGGAAAAAAACTGGCAGAGACATTTTCACATAAAAGTCCTTTTGTCAGGAGAGCTTAGTCTGCTGAAGAAAAGACTCTGTTACAAGATGAGTATAATGACAGTTATTTCACAAGGACTCTCTGAGCTTTCCTACTTTTTTGTCCTTTCACTGATTGAACGTTTGCATTAGGAAGGTTTACCGACTGGACCTTGACAGTATCCAATTAACTATTAACTACCCCAAACGATAGAGTATGTGTAATGTAGTTGTTTCTCTGACATCTTCCCCTCTAGTTAGTTTCCTGAATTAGAAGGCAAAGTTCAAAATGGGAAAAAAAATCAACATTGCCCTCATCTGACCTACTACAGCAATAATCAAATGCCTCTTGGCGTATTCCACGGCTTGATGCATGGACAAAGTGCACAGTGAAGGAAATGCTGGAGCTGCCAGTGGAAAGGAGTTGGGACAGGCACACTAAAACATCGCTTACTTCTGGTGAGGGTGGAAGCCCCCTTTTAGGCCTGAACAATATTTAGTGCCAGCAAATTTCTGAATTTGTTTTTCCTCCTGAGTTATTCTTTCCTCCTACAGCCGCTGCTGTTCAAGTGGAGAATCCATCTGAAATGGGAGATGATTAAGCAATCCCAAACTCCCAAAATTGTATTTAAATACAAGTGTAAGGTACATACACTATAACAACCTCAACAGGGGAGACTTGAGGGGAGAAAATAAAATTTTAAAAATACAGGAAGTTTAAATTCCTAGTGTTTCAGCTGTGGTTGCTGGAAAAAAATTTCCAAGGAGCTTGCTATTCTATATCAGCAGGAAATACAACAACACAAGAGAGAAATTAATAATAATATTTCAACAGAGGGAAGATTCCATGGTGAGAGATTTTTGCTAAGGTATTACCTAACTATTAGAGTAAGGACAAAGTAGTAAAAGATGCTCCAGGCCTGCCATAATTTTGTTTATACTGCAGTGGCTGCACACCTGGACAGCCAGCTTCTACAGAGCTGTGTGGTTGCTTCCATTCATCAGATCTGGAGCTTATTTTATCCAAGCATTTTCCTGACTCCTTCAGAATCACAACACTGTTGTTCTTGCATTTCACTGTGTTCATGTTCTGGCTTTCCCAGACACTGGGAAAGATGCAAAAAAGGTAGAGGTGGTTGGCAGTGGCAGCAAAAATCTTAATGGTTGTTTGGCTGAAAAATGGCCATCTGAAAATTGTCCGCATCTCCCAACCAAAAATCAAGCCCTCTCTTAGAGACAGGGTTTATTCCCAACCTGCCACTTACTCCTGTTTTTTAACAGAGCGAATTCCTCTCAGTGCTTCTACCTCCATTTCAACTCAGTTTTTCTTTTTTCAACTGTAATGACCAAATCTTTTTTGCTTTATGTTAGCTGAGCACCTCAGAGAAGCTGTATTTCTGCTGGGCCTTTTCTACACTCCCACATCAACAATGAACAAAAAGGGGCACAAATACACCCAGTGTGTATCTCAGAAGGACTGGCCATGGTTGCCCACTGCCCCTGCAACTGGTCTGGGCCCCAGGCTGGCTCCTGCTTAAGGCCACGTGCCATCCCTACAGTACATGGATGGGGGAAGTAAAAGCCAACTACCCTTCAACCACCTTCTTAAACCTGGTGTGCTGAGGAGCTGAGTTTCAAGTCATGGCACAGCACAGGAAGGATTTGAGGCCCTCACCTGGCACCATGGCAGGGCAGCAGAAGTCCAGGCTCGGGAAAGGAAGGGAAGGCAAGGTAAGGCAAGGCAAGGCAAGGCAAGGCAAGCTTTCCCATCCCCTTCCTATGACTAGGTTAAATGGTGTATGCATGACCATACAGAAGATTCTTCCATCTCACAGACCGATTTCATGCTCATGCAAATTCAGATCTCATTCCAGTTTTGTAGATTGTGCTAGTTTGAAAACAAACCAGTGGGAGGCACCAAGTCAGAATAA
>NW_024580667.1:27539020-27698370 GCF_017639235.1 Corvus kubaryi | reverse complement strand
TAACAGCTGATGGGGATGGTAATAGAATACACTGCAACCCAGGACATAGATGTAAATTGAAACGAATATCTCAGTTGCTGAGCTAGTTTGAAAATACAGTTTTTGGTTTGTAGTATTGTAAACTTACTTTATACACAAAGCTGCTGTAAAGTTCATGGCTTGTGTAGCACCTGTTGTAGTGCTAATAGTCAACAAGTAAACGGATGTAGAAAATCATATTAAATATGATTGTATATACAAATGCTTAGTAACCATAAAATGCCACATTTAGGTAATCTTTATTCTGTCTTTTCTGTGGCAACATTATGAAATAATCTTCTGTGTTGTGATGCCGCATTTCCGTACAGAGCTGTTTCACTCAGAAATCAGGTGTGATCCTTTCCAGTAGGTAAATTGTTGTTCCACTTTAACAAGATAAAACCTGAGGTGTGAGAGAGAGCAAATAATCTGTCTGAGAAGTCTTTTGGGAAGGTAGGAGCAGAGCTTGGTCTCCAAACTTACAGAATCATAGAATCATTTAGGTTGAAAAAAGACCTTTAAGATCATTGAGTCTGTGTTTCTTTACTCTCACCCCCACATCACTGTCATTTCCCTCTCTGTGGAGATTCTGTCTGAGCTACAAATGCCTCTGCCATATGCTCAAAGGTGAGGAACATTTACATTTATTCATCTCCTTCTGAAGGCAGAGGCTTTTAAACTCATTTGTACTGTTACATAAACATGAACCCAGAAACTGTGAAGTTCATATTGTGCCAATATTGCTGATGGTAGCTGAGGTCCAGTGTCTGGGTAAAGAGCAGTCAGATACACTTATATTGAAGAGGGAATGCAAGTGAAAGGAAATCACATTAGGAATTAAGGATTTTGACTGCCAACTCATTTTCCAGTTGCCTGCTTCATGGTACTGCTCTCCTACAATTAAAGGAAAAATTTTCAGAGAAATTTTGATAAATAGACTTCACACACTGGACATCTTCATTGTAAGTGAAATCCACTGTGAAGGTGCCTCCTTTAACTTACCTCAGGGTAACTTGGTGGATGATCCACTGATGGCCAGGAAGCTGCAGTTAAAGGGAAGTCTGAATTAGGTCCTCAGCAAGTGTGGGTTTCTGAAGCTCTTCTTCCTCTAAAGGTCTGTTTCACTCTTTCCTAGGTAAACTGAATATAGGTCTAGACAGCACGGCAAAAGAATCCAAGGCAACTTGCACAGGCAAAAATAAGATATTTTTGAAAGGTCTGTCAAAATCCAGCATATTGTCTCACTGATAGATGAGCTTTGAAAGAGAGAGTCTGTGTCTCCTGTATAACTCTTAATTATTTTGTGCAGAATTTTTACAAACGATATAGGTTTTCTAGCTCTACTCACTGCAAATGCCCAAATACCTACTTGAATAATGCACAGTTAAGGCTCTAGCATATTTTCCAAAGATGTGAAGATTTGTAAAGCTGGATCTAAAATTTGCAAAAACAGTGCCAATCTAAACAACTGACTGCCAAGGGACACAAACTGAAACTTTATACTCCAGACTTCTGGCACAGGCTCCCCTGCCAAAGAGTGGGCTGGTTGCACATTAGTCTTTGCATCACTTTCTTTGTCTCACCTCTCTTCTTGTCTAACCCAGCCTGCCTCTTTATCACCGATCCTTCTTCCCACAGGAAGGTGGGGTTATTCAGGACATGGTTCAATCCACTTTGTTAGAACCAAATATTAGTGTCAAAACCAGGCACCAAGCTATTGGCTAAAATCTAACTCTGGGGCAAGTAGTTCCCTCCTACTCTTGCCCTGTCACCCAGATGTCTGGAGAGTGGACGTCTTTTCCTTCCGCTGCTGACTGAATGTCAGATCTGGACATCTCATGCAGACCAAACTGGAATAAAGCATTTGCTGCCACATCCCTTCACTTTATGTTCTGTTTCTGACGGGGGTTAATAGCCTGTGAAAAGCCTCATTATGACAAGAGCTCTACAGGTGGAGGAGCAAGGGAAAGCTTCCTGTGCTTCCTCTTGTTGACCTGACCTCTTTCTTTATGGAGAGGGAGCACTAGGATGAACATTTTCTGCTACTAGAGACAGCATGGGGCAGGGAATGAAGATCCCTTCTCACAGCAAAAGATTGACTGGGAGGTGGGTAGCAACAAGTTAATAATGGAATGTTTCCAAGGATAGAGCAGGCTGCATGTCCATAAATGACTCTAGCTGTATGGCTATATGCATTTGTGCCTAGTGACCTAATTCCCAGCCCTAAATGTGTGCGTGGAACCTGATGCTGGAGATGATGGTTGGGTGAAGATTTGCGCTAACCGCAGTGATCACCTGTGGCCCACCAGCACCTGAGTCTGTATCACCTCAAGGGGCAAAGCAGCAGAACCCTTCCTCTTGTGCCTTCCTTACCACACCTGCTGCTCTGATCCTGTGCCACTCTCCTGTCTTCCCCAACTGCTTTGCTTTCATGATGCTGTGCCAGTACTGTGAAGAACAGGCAGAAGTGGTTGATCCCATTAAAACTGGTATGAGTGGAAGAAGAGACAGATTCATGAGCACCTTGACAAAGCATGACCCTGAAGCTTGCACTCTTCTAATCATGTCCAGCCCCATCCCATCAGATATGGATAAAAAGCTCAAATCCAGTTCATCCCTAATTGTTGGTAAGGGGTTTTTGGTCTCCCCATCAATCTGCCTGCTCTAAATTTCCCCCTGAACAGTGTATTCACTGTGCAAGTCATTCCATACCACAGCAGGGCCATGGACCAGTGGGCTCAAATCCAGCCTGGAGAGGATGAGGTCTGTTGCTTGAACCTGAGGTTTATTTGGGGTGGGGGGAGAAGAAATAAAAGAATTTATACCTTTAGACCCCCTTGCTCAACCTGTAGTACATATTATTAACATTAACTTCTGCTCCTCCAAGACACATCAAGTGTCAAGATAATCACTGTGAGCCTGTGAACTACAGCACTGAAAATAATTATCAAAGCCACTCTCCATTTAAACTAGAAGAGCTGTTGCTCTGCTGTAGTGAAAAGATCTCATGCTTTGCCCTGTCACAGCAGGGATCCAGGCTGTATTAAGTCATTCTTACTGGCCTTAAAAGCTTTAGTGATGTTTCTTTCATTTGAGCGTTACCTTTCTGCCAATTTAGAATCCCATCTCCTTCCCATAAAGCAAACCTGTGGTTATCCAAGCAGTAGTGGAGGATGGTAGGTGGCAAGGAAAACATAGATAGCACAGGAGCATTCTTCATGGCATTTAGAAATAATGAGTGCAATTTCCCAGGTCTTAGGACTTTTTAGACCATGATTTTAGGAAAAGGAGAAGTGAACCTCAGTCAGACAGGAGCCCTAACTATATAGCTGTTAATACCATGTAAGAAGTAGCAAGCTAGGCACTGCTGCAGCTCCAACAGGCAACAAAAATTATAGTAATAATATAAGAGCTTTGGGACTATCAGGCAGCTCCCTCTCCCAGGAAGGACACTGAGGACATACATTTTTTAATGAAGCAGTGTACTCCCTTTCTTCACTGATTTAAAAGAAGCTTTAGATTCCCATCTCCACTTGCAAAGTAGGTGTTCAGCCTCCTCTCAATTGCATGCAGATTACTCTCCTGGCACACAAAGGGAAAGCAGCAGTTTAAGAACAATGTATTGATATTGTATTTTATTCCCAAAAAGTACTTTTCATAATGACAGCTCCTAGTGTGATCCCACATGCTGTGTAGCCACTTGGGCAAATGCTAATTCCACCCACCAAATGTGCAGGTAATGAGAGTGAATGGGACAGGGGTCAGGAGCAGACTCCAATCGAAGCTGTTGAGTACCACTGGCAGATGGAGCACACTGAGCAATTAATAAACCCTTTCTGACGTTGGTACCATGTTGGTGATGACGAGTTTGATAACTGCAACAGCTGTATCACTGGTGTATTGCATGTCATGCGTAATACTGCTGTTCTCCCTATCCTGAGAGAAACAGAGCTGTAACAAATGACAAGACTGACACATGCAGAGTCCTTTGGTTTTTAAGGTGATTACAGGCAACAGAGTTAGGGCACATGTGCAGCAACGTGTTCCAAGGATGACTCCTGGTAATGGATAATTCAACTTTAAAACCATCAAGGACTGGGTGTTGTCCCTGGCTGCCAGAGCTGAAGCAGGGGAAACGCAAGGACAAAACAGAGAGCTTCACATTGGGCACAGGTGAAGTGGACTTGTCTGGAAAGCAGTGGCTTTCCTCCCCGTCTCTCCCATGCTGCAGGCTGTATCTCCTCTTCCCACTGCATTTAGCTGAGGTTGCTAAGTGCAAGGGTGTGAGCCCGGGGCTGGTCTTGCTTCTCAGGGAGGACAGCTGAGATGGTATGTGGTCAATGGGGGAAACACATCTGACTTTCTTCTTGCAGAGCATGGCTGCAGCCTGGCTCTCAGTCTTACCATTGTGCCCATCCTGTTCCATTAGAACCTGTTTATATTTTTAATACTGTACCTGCTGCTAATTGCAGCCCAACAATACTAACTCAGTGTGCAAACAAGGCCATCATCCAAATATTGTTTTGCATAACCAGAATGCTGGGGTTGCAAACATTTGCATAATGTTTAATTATTTAGTCAGAACATAAAATTTGTCTTCCTCTCACAAGCATTTTTGTGAAATGTCTCAATAATTAAACACCACTATGTTTATTAACAGCAGGGAAGATTCATGAAATATATTAGTTAGAAAAAAGCAAGTAGCTGCATCTACAGTAATCCAAATATGCCTTTCCAAAGTAGGTCCCCAAGCACGGCAAACACCAGCATGAACTCCTGTGTGCAACCAAGCACAAGACAATTAAAAGCGTAACAGTTCAGCAGCTGTAACTTGGAGGGGCCAGGGAGCCAGAATTCAATGGCTTAATTCACTCTTTAATCAATATGTAACATTTTGAGAAGACTGGTTCAATTCTATTGAGCCAGCTGAAGTGAGCCTTTTGTCTATGAGAGGTAAAATCTGAGGTCATCTGGAGGCCCACACATGGTCCTGCAGCCTGGGAAAGGCATTTGCAGGCTCCTGCTCTGACATGCTGCCCATTGGAAGGTGCCTGGGCCCATGCACCAGGTGACAGGCCCACATTTGTCCCACCCCAGTGGGACCTGGGACAGGGGGTGGTTCTTCATAGGGTTCCTCTAGGCACTTGCCTAACAGGCTGGAAAAAAGCAAAACAGGATCTAGTAAAGTAGCCAGAGGCACATAATAAAAAGATCAGCCTTGATGGCATAAGAAAGGGATTCCTTCTGCAGCGTTTTTGCACTATTGCTTGCTGACAGGGAAGAGGAACCAGTTTTGATCTCAGTCATTTTGGTGTGTAAATAGAAAAATTCCCCTAAAATGAATGGTTGGAGAAGGGGCTGAAGTTGACAAATATGTTGGGATATCCCAGCACCAGGCAAGACTCAGAGGTTCTTTCAAGCAAGTAAAATTTGCAGGCTGCAGAGGAAGAGACAGGCCCTGGCTGTCACCTACTGGACTCCAATTTGATCAAAATAGTTTCTTTTGCCCAAGTATAAAAGCTCCAAATTGTAATAAGCTGTTTGAAAGGAAAGCAGATTTCAGGACCAGAAATTGTGTCTCGGTTAAAGGAGCAACTGCCCACTAAATCAGGAGGAAGTATGTCTTATGTCCTGGAAACAAGCATTCACCTCCAAAATCAAATATTTTAATAATTTGAAAGGATGAGCTTGCATATAAGAGAAGCATAAAGTTAAAAGGTTATTTTATTTGGGCAAGATTGAGGTTTTTATCCTCTCTTTTAAATCTGACTTTATACTTCAGTTGTATTTCAATAATGTTATGCAAGAAACTAAGCTTGTGTCCTTCTGCCCTCTCTGAAACTCATCTGTAACTTGCTAACAAGAACTCTACATTACTCCAGCCAATTTCTGAGACATGCATATAGTTAAGAGGCTCCCTTTTTGCCCATCAATTACATAAAAGCAGCCAAGGAAACCACCTCTTCTCCAATACCCTTGGTGTAACTTCCAGGGCTCAGTCTGAACATTACTGTTTTGTAGCACAAGGACGGGGTCCTGTCACCCAGGACGTGGTGAGGAGATGGCTTACTCTGGTAGGTGAATTTGGGGAGGTTTTTATGCAAAAGGATAAAGCAATCAGGGAAACCAGCACAAGTCTACCTGCTGGAATAACCACCCTCTTCTTTCCCTGCATGAAAACCTGGGCCCACATAAACAGGCTCTGACAGCAAATGCTGTGTTTTTCCTAAGCCAAAGCAAAACTCTCCTTCCCATCCTGCTTTCAGGAAGTAGGTCACAAATCAAGATCTGCTTCCCCAATCTCTTGCCCATGACCACAAGGTAAGATAAGATATATTCCCACATTAATTGGGGAAGTTGGCATGTGAGAAGGCAATTCAAGGGCTCTCTGGTGAGCAGCTGACAGCACCATCCACCATCAAAAGTCCCTCATAACCCTCTGCCCCATGCCTTGCACTCCGCTGGTGGACCAAGCTCAGTAGCTGGATCTGATGCTGCAGAAACACAGGCAACCTTGGGTGACAGGCAGCTCACTCTGGGCTGCTTCAGCACACATGGAAAACAAACAGAAAATCACAGAGGAGGAAGTAGCAAAGAAACTGGGCAGTCAGAATTCCTAGCTGAGGTGGAAAGGTTCCCTCTGTTACCTCTAGTTCAAACTTCTTTACTTTATATTGCTTTTCTTCCTTCCAAGATTGTAGCACCACTGTAGCCAAGCTGTGCGCACCACATTGCTGTGCTGCACAAAAGCACAGGCAGCATGTCAGGTGTTGGAGCACATCCTGTGAGCACTGGAGCTGGATTTAGTGAAGGAGCTTTGCAGTGCCACAAGGTTGGGGGCCAGGGAGTGACTGGTGCCATGACTTGTCGTACTTGGGACTCTCATTGCTGTGGTTCAACATAAAGGCATAAACCAATCTACGGGCTTCATTAAGCAAAAGCAATCCTTTCTGTGTACTTGAGGTGAGTGCTGCAGGAAGAGGCAAAGGAGTTAAAAGAAGGCAAGTCTTGTTTCAAGGAGTGGCTAGATGGGGAAGATGATGTCTGTTTTGCCTGGACAGGCTCAGGACCTTATTCTGCTGCCTTGTCTGCAGGCAGCCTGCCCATCAAAATTATCTCCTGTGCTGAGTGCAGAGAGGATGAGCCAACAGCTTATTAAATAGGAGTCTCTGTTATTTCTGCTGAGAAAGGTGGCTTTTATTTTCCTGGAGGGTTATTAACCTGAATTCTTCTCTTGTCATAACTCTGGTTGTTTTCCTCCACTTTTTCCAGACAGTTCTCCTTGGTTCTTCAATGTAGGCAGTGACTTGGAGGGATTTACTGGTAGTCTTGTTAAATTTGGGGCAGGAGGAATAAAAATAATATGGAAATAGGATTTCTTTGGGAGACACAATCACCAGAGCCTGACTTCGAGGCAAACTTGGCTCTGCAGTTCAGCAACTGCCCATTTCTGATAGAGTGTTGAAATCTTCACAGCACCTTGGACTGCCACCTGCACAAACAGTCCCATGACTGGAGCTGGACCCTGGAGATATGTAAATAATGTTGGCCTCAGCGCAGTGTGGTCTGGGGTTGCTGGCTGGGGAGGGCAGCACAGATCGTGGTGGGCAATAGGAGGGTTTTGCCAGATTCCTCTGCCTCCTCACCAGCTCTGATGGGGCCATGGTTTTCCACTACTTGGCCCAAGAGCAGCATGGATGTTGTCCCAGAGCTGCCAGCATGGGTGACAAGTGACAGTGTAAAAACCATGTGCTGGTAATTGTAGCAGGACCCATTGGTGCAAAGTGTCATTTTTCAGTAGACAGTGAACAGAGAATTCTTTCTTTTTCCTTTTTTTAATTAGAGGTTTCTCAGGAAGAGCTGACTCTCAAAGGCAGGGTAATAATTTGCATGTCAATTCTAAACTTAAGAAATCAAGACATATTTGGGAAAAAATGGGGACTAGTTGTTGCAATGAGTTAGGATACCACAGTACTTGGCTCGGCAACCTTGAATAGGCTTCAGTAGAATTATGAACCTGCAAAATGACACCATTTCACACTTATTTGCATAGGTAAATGAGCAAAGCAAAAATGAATCAACAATGAAAGTATTCAATGTGATGGTGTGTGAGATGGAAGGAAGGAAAATTGTCCTCAGTCACTTTGCTTCAGTGATATCTTATATGCTCTTAGCTGCATTCCTAACAATTCTTAAGAGAGAGATTTGGGATCCTGGAGAGGGAGATAGCTCAGCATTTCCCAGAATGATCTCCATTTAAGCTGCCTTAAGTGAGCTAGAGTGGTTTTCTTCTGGGAATACAGCCAGTGTACACAGAGAGTTAGAATCTGCAGCAAAGGTGCTGCAAGATACTGCAAAGGAAGGAGATCTGAATGGTCTGTGAATACATGTCCCATCAGTCCCCAGCTTCAAAGTGAATTATCTGGGAGTAATAATCCATTAAAAAATCTATACGTGGTTTTTATTTTGTGAAGTCAGACAGTAAAAGATCCCATGCTATAAAAACTCAGTGGTTTCTGTCACTTGTTGAGCATCTTGGCAAACATGGGGAGTACGTGAGCCTGAGTGAGACCTGTGCCCCATTGGAGCTGAAATGTCTTCTCCTGCAAGAGTTAATCCCATGCAGCCCCATTGTGCAGGATCACACAGGGTTACATTCCCCCCTGGGGTTTTTACAGACATGCAGCACTGCCCAGCATTCACATTAGGGTCTGGGGTTTTCTTTGACTCTCTAACAGTACAAAAAGTTATTTTCTAACCACAAACACAAAATCCTGTAATTAAACCTTTGTTACCCACAGCAGAGGGCTCATCATGTATACAAAGCAAACATTTTGGCAAGTTTATTGTGCTCCTTGAGACTAAGAGGGAATTAATAGCATGGCAAAATTACAGCAAGCTGCTTGCTATGCTGCTGCTGGATATTTTCACTGGCAACAAGATTTTGTGTTCCTCTTCATCTTGAAAAAAAATGCAACAGTTTTTACTGTCAAAGGCAGCACAGTGCAAAACACCGTATCAAAGTAAAGACTAAGGGGATATTTTGGCCTTAAAAATTTGCAGTTCACTGTCCATTTAAAATCATTTAGTTGCAAATTTTTTACATACAATTACTAAACATTGGGAGGTAGCTGATTAGGGTAATCCAACTAGTAAACTCCATAAATCATCAAATTTAGGGGTTTTGTGCTCAAAGACGCCTGATAGATGATTTCATTTGCATTATATTAGGCCCTTCTCTGCTGGGAAGGCACCTTGCTCATTAAACAGAAAGCCAAAGGTGTCTCATGCAGCACTTCTGGGAGAGGAAACTTCTATTTTTTCAAGTCCATTTTGTTGTTGTTCTTTGACTGTAATTCCAACTCTTGTTAGTTTATGTGCATGAGTCATGAAGAAAAGGTGAATTTTTACACTTTATTTCCCTGTTAGATGTTATATTCCAACAGTGTATATTGCAGCTGCCTGAGCAAAATGGATCAGCCCAAGTTAGTCATATTGCCTCTCAGCTGGAAAAATATAATGATGTCCTCAGGAAAGCTGATTGGATCTGAAAGGCTTTTCTGGTGGCATCGAGTGTGAAACATAACTCACTGTTCATGCAGAGGAGAGAACTATATTTTTATTTGCATCTTTCTATTTCCACAAATGAGCCATTTCCCCAAAGAAAAATACATGAATTCTAAAACTATTTTCTGCCTACCTGTTGCAGGACACCTATAGCAAGTTCTGCTTGCATGACCCTTTGTCTAAGAAATCTGGATACAGAGCAGCACTGTGAGAAAATAAAAATTCCTCTGGCTGTCATATCAGAGGTGCAAGCAGCCAAGTGGCTTCTCTTGCACAAAGGCCAGGGCCATTTCAGTGGTAGGAGAATATGAAGAAGACCACTGATACTGCCTCCCAAAGACTTTCACAGGCTCCCAAACCAAGGCCTTGGCTTTTGTGTTGAGCAGCTTCAGGGATTTTTTTCTTCCACTGGTTTGTTTTTTGGAGCCAACTAAACCTTTGGTGTCTACAACCTCCTGTGGCAATCACTTCCATTGTAATTGTGCACCATGAGAAAAGAAGCACATAATATTAGTGATTCTCTGAAGCATATTTTGAGACACTTGAATTGGTCCATAATTATGGCAGAATTGGTCAAGATCCTGAATTTGTTTCAGGTAAGCCTGAGCAGCCTTCAGGGCTCCAGTCTTGCCTTGAAGGTCAGATGAAGGTTGCTCATAAGCTCATAGGAATCCACAATGCTGGTTGTCACCACACACAGCAGTCATTGTCACCCACTTGGCACTGGAAACTTGAAGGCGAGCAGAACCACTGGAAACCCTAAGGCAGCAATACCTGGATCATGTCACAGTCAAAGGCAAAGCAGAGGCTGATGTGCAGCCCATGCTTCCCGCCTCGGCATGCTCCCAAATCTAGATCCCAAATCACACAAGGAGGAGGCCTGTGTCCAGTGAAGAGCCGGTTGCTCCCTCACCTCCTCTCCTTGACATGTCCACAAGGCGGTTGGACACAGGCCTTGTTCCCCTCGGGGTGGTGCAGGTCTTGCCATGATACCTCCACCTTTCATCTCCATTATTCCTGAGCAAGAGATTTTGTACTCTTCCCCATACAGCTGCACAGATCATGCTCCAGGAATTCAGTCATGATTCAACACAGTTTTAATTGTTTTAAACAGGGAGGGAATTGTAAGAACACAGAATGTACCTTTAATTACATTTCCTGAAAACCTTTTCATGGGGTGGCAATAATTAGAGGGTACAAATTTGGTCTTTTTTTACATGTTATATTCCTTTAATAGAGAAACTGGGTTTTTTTCAAGACTCCTACAAAAGGTAATAGCATATCGTAACATTACACTTTATGCTAATTAGTTATTTGTTTCAGAAAGGGTGTTTTGGAAAGAGAGGGAGTTAAGATGGTTTTTATTGTATCTGAAAATGTGCCTGTTTCTACTGTAGGTCCTAGAATATGAATACCAAAAAAGAAAAAAATATTACTTGAGATTAAGGATTGTTCATGCTTGCTTATGGGGGAGAAGTGTGAAAGTTTTTTGCACAACCAACCTTTGGGCAATTGAGCGCAAGGTTGCAGATCCTGTAATTAAGTTACTATTTCTGGTGTGGATCTGGTGTGGACAGAGAGCTGTCTTGCCACTTCTGATTTCAGTGGGTATCTCACACTGCCTTTTACCATCTGCAGGAAGGAGAAAACCCTGCAACAGCTGGCAGAACCCTGTTTGGGTCGGGACTACTGGCAGCTCTGTGATGGGCTGCAGCAGGTCTGTGCACGGCCCCATCCAGGCCCCCAGCAGCCGTGCAGGCTGATCCCAGCAGGGATGCAGGCTGACTGGTTCTGTCCTAAGGCTCTGACAAACACAAAACTAGTTTTTCCTCCTCCTATTTTTAACAATGAAAGACAACCTGACTGAAAGCCTTTAACAGTGTCTTGGATATTCACGTGCCCAACTCTCTGTTTATTCATTGCAAAATGCAGTTGTCATGACTGAGAGGGCTCGGGTTTTCCTTCCCACGTCTTCAAAATTGCAAACGCAGGTGCTAGAAAATCCTACATTTCCTAAAGTCTCCCCACATATTTCCAAAGAGAATGTAATGTGACAAGAAAAACAAAACCACTAATATAAATATAAATAAACCTAGGGATTGCAGTGCTAAGGTAGTACTTCACCCATGCATACACAAAACGAAATGTTTGTCTTAGCAGTGGGGTATCACAGGGTTTGTCCTTTGCTTCTGTAACTCATAGGGAGGTCTTAAAATATGTTCAGAGTAGTTTCAGTCAATCAGCAGCAAATGATTTATCTTGTCAATCTTGTTAAATAAGCGAAGGTGAAGAGCCTAGGAGACTTCATGAGTGGGAGTCACAAGCTGGTGGGGGAGACTCAGGCCAATGAGCACGAGGATGTTACATAAAGGTAGTCGAGTACAGATGTGCTATCTGTATATTACTGGATTTTAATGAGAAGAATTAAGATTATGTGGGGGGTGATATGTGAAGCTGATGTCATGATGAAATTCACAGTTTTCCCCAGCATTTCAGTTTGAACTTAAGCTCCAGGATTTTCAGTTCTTATTTTTTAATTAAATTCATATTGACCATTGTTATTAACACCATCCTCCTAACTGGGCATGAGGTTTGACATAATGGAAAGCCAGTTGCAGCCAGATGAATTCAGGTAGGAAAGCAACTGTGAATGCATTGATGAGCTTCCAACTGCAGTTCAGTCTCCTTACTGCACTGTGCAGCCAAGGTTGCTCACAGAAAGAACTGAGGAATTTTTTTCATGGTCACACATAAATGTGTGTATTTGTGCCTCCTGAAAGGCAACCTAACCCCAGAAACTGTACCACTGGCAAACATGCAGCTCAAGCAACACATTTTAATGGAGTACTCACTAGCAGCTATTCAAGAATACCTCCATGGGCCTAACAGCTTTGGTAGAAAGTGTGTCATGTGATTCCAGTGAAACACATCAACAGAGTCAGGACGTTAATGCACAGTTTATAAATGTAAACAGAGAAAACCATAACAAGAATTTTCCAGCAACAACAGGAGTTCAGCAAAGTTTAGCAAAGATCCTGTTTGGATGCAAACATCATTAAAAGCAGAAAATGCAGGAAATACGTAAGGCAAAAGTTTTATTTTCCAAAGGGTAAGTATGTCCTTAGCATAATTTAAGTAATCCATTGCCATTGCAATTCTGATTGCTACAAAACTGAAGGTAAACTTTTTGACTGCACCTATTGCACACTTTCTCCACAGCTGTATAATAAAACCCTTCTGTATCAAGAGATTCTTCACTGTGATTAGCTGGTCTGTAGGAGTTCAGTTAAGTAGTTGACTTAATTATGAAAGAAGCTACTTGTTTGCATCATTCTATTTTATAATCTGTGGCATATCACTCCAAGCTTGAGATTTCTTTTTGGCCAGCTCCATCCATGATGGCTGATCTGGAGCAGCATTACTGACTTTCTTCAAGTGGCTTATTTCCTCCTTATCCACCAGTGCAGGTGATGGAGCTACTGTGAATAAAACACATGGACATTTTACACTTACTTGCTGTGCAACTAAACACCCTCTTTTATTGAATACTTCCCATGCCTTGCCCTGTGGTAGAAAATCTTTACATTTCACATGGAAGCTGCTTCTGCAATAAGTTATTGAGGAAATTACCATTCTTTGCTCTAAATAATACAGTTTTTTCATCACTAATATCTTTTGATCCTTAAATTTACCAAAAGTCAACATGATGACTTGGATTCCTTACTGTGCCTTATGTTAACACCCAGGTCAAAGAAGAGAGTGTCTTTTCATTAGCTAAAGTATTCACTTGTGAATTCCTCCTTTACTCAGCCCCCACGTCACAGGAATTTTATTACTTCAAGACTTCCACCCTTCCTTGAAATTTTAATTTACCAAAGAGATTTACAACAAACTCATTGTGGGAGGACT
Source organism: Corvus kubaryi (assembly GCF_017639235.1). NCBI lineage: Eukaryota > Metazoa > Chordata > Aves > Passeriformes > Corvidae > Corvus > Corvus kubaryi. Next base: position 27,684,876 of record NW_024580667.1, on the reverse strand, counting down.
GATGGTCAGACAGTTTGTGATCACATCATTCCAGCTTGCTTAGGAAGCCACATTTAAATTGAATGCTACTGAAAATATTCCTGCTTACATTTTACACTGGGATAGTGCGTTTGGGCTTCTGTCCTGTGAAAGAGCCTGGAGTTCTTGATTCACATTTCTTTCAACACAAGTTTTTGGCTACCCTTTGTTACTCTTTTATTTGTAATCAAACTGGTCAAAAGAATATGCCACCAAATAAAACCCCAGACGTGAGTGCTGAGAAAACTCTTTGCCCTAGCTGATGTGGGGCTGAGGAAGAGATTAGGCTCTATCCCCTACTCCTTTTGCAGCACACTCAAGCAGGATTTCTTCTGACAAGGTTGTGAGATAACAGCCTACATTTTAAGCATTTTGTTTCTTACCAGGGGCATCATGTGACAGTGAATTGGTTCTCAGCAGGGACTTCGCTTCAGACTTTGTGTCTTTCCTCTGCTCTTCAGAAGTGGTTTTAGGTGCCAAGTATGAAGGTTTGCTCCATTGTGGCTTCACTGGCCCCTAGGCACAGAGAGGGATAAAATCCAAGTAATGCAGGGAGAATGAGTTCAGTTTGGAAGAACATGAGCAAAGGTAGTGGATGGGGTGCCTGCCACAGTTCAGCAGACATTGGTCCCAATCGTCTCCTGTGAGCTGATATCTGTTCAGAAAGTTACAGTGTTTTCATGTTAACATCCATGATATTCAATTTTACAAATTAAAACTATCCCTCTGTATATCTTATTCATAATGGTGTGAGTAGATAATGATAGTCTTCACTGCAAAATGTATTCCAAGTCCTTTGCACATCTCTACTAGCATACATAGGATTTGGAAACAGCCTCATTCTCTCATGTTTTTCTTCCATCTCCCAAATTTTGTGGGCTGGGGCACTGTATTTTTGGACAGTTGATGGTAAATGGATTTTTCATAAAGAAGAAATCAAACACATCCTCCAATAGATTTTCTTGCCAGTATCAAAAGCTACCCTAAAGTGATAGTGCCTGGTGCCATGTGGGAGAAAGAGAAAGTGGGAGTAGTACAGTGGCACCAAGCCTCACATGCTGCAGTCAGAAGCATCTTGGCATGCTTCTCTGTTAGCTGCTATGAGGAAATAAAGTGCATGGCATGAATTTCAGGGATCATTGCCAGCTAAAATCTGGAGTTTCCTGTTCTGACATAGAAACTATTTTGGGATTATGTTGGGCATTACTGCAGTTCAGAAGTTTGCCTAGACATCTTATTAGGTATTACTTCTTGTTAATCTAACCACTGCTATTTTTCATCATCTAGAGATCTTCTCTTATTCCAGGATATAATACACCTGTCTGGGGTTCTAGCAGTACCACCTGAAGCAAGAAAGTAGGCCATTTGCTCTGGGTGTGCTGCACCGGTACAGGACACACATTCTCCTGCATCAGACCAGGATTCTTACTTGTGCAGGACACAAAACAGGCAGCAGGTTAGTGTTCTGGATTCATGCCAAGCACTTCTGCTGGCACAGCTTTGTCATCTGGGAAGATCATTTCCTACAGGTATCACCCTGTTTTGCATGGGATCTCTGAAGAGGCAGTGTCAGCCCATATTCCATGGTACCACATGGGCTTCTGAATTATCCATATACAGGGAACCAGAATTTATATCTTGGCACTCTCTGCAAGTGTGAAAGTTATTTTTATCCTATTTCACTTCTCAAGGCTCTAAAAATTCTTACCTAGGAGCTTCTGGGACCAAGCTGTTCATTCAGTGTTAAATCAGTCAGGAGGTATAAGAGGTTCAATGAAAGGCTGTGCTTAGAAGGATAGTTAGAGAGAACATATTTCCTCTGCATTGAGAAAGATCAGAGACTACAATTTAGCACCTCACTTTGGATATTTTAGCATGCAATACACATGTTAGATCTGGTAGGTATGCCAAGAAATATTACACACTTCACATAGTTCCAGGATTTCTTGGAGATACAAAATTACATATCTGAATAGTCAGAGAGCTTTGAATCTGTAACACATTTATGAGAGCAGTGTCTTTGTTATTATAGTTGCACTCATTAAGTATCTGTAATCGCTATGGCATGACTGGTAACATAGCAGTAGATCCAAAGAGTACTACAGGAGGTGATACAAAAGCATCACAAATTTGTGCTGCAAGTACCTCTGTTTGTTCGTTTCCTTTATTCTGTTTCTCTGTATTCAATTTATTATTTGGAGCCCCAAGCTTTTCTCTGTCGAGTTCCTTCTCCTGATGCATGCCCCTCTGCTTTTGCCTTGCAATGGAAATCCAGGCTGGTTCTGTAGGAGTGTCAGGATCTCTTCCAGAGTCTCTGGCAGCCACGGGGGAAGGCATGCTTTTCTCTGTTGACAGATTATTTATGTACATGGTTATAGGAAAAAGAGTTGTAATCAGCTTCAGCTCATACTTTCTCAATATACTGATTGGTCCCAGGATATGAAATCAGCCTGGATAAATAGGAATTCCGTTTAGTTTGGTCTCTAGAGAGCAATTTTCCTGTGCTCACGGGTTTAAGTTATCATTCTACTGATGAGAAATGCTTTGCATCTTTCTTCAGCTGGAGTCACAGTGTCACTGCCCTCACATGCGGGAGATACAGAAACATTAATCAAACTTCACTAATCTACCTATTTCCCAAGGTCTGCCCCTTCTGCTCCCTCTTCCATGGCATCTTAGAGACAAGCAGCAGACAATTCAAAGGTGGACACAGAGGGACTGTGTTGTTGCAAAGGCAACCTCTTCCCCCCACTGTGGCTGCCCTTGGCTCCTGCTCTTCTGATGTCCACGCAGCAGCAGCCCATGCCTTAGTCTGGTTCCTGCTTTCCTTCCATCCCTTCAGGAGCAGCCTCCCTCCCCAGCTCCCGGGAGTCTGCATGTGCCATGGGTGCCTGTGCACAGCAGTCTGTGGTGTCTGAGCACACAGAAGTACTGCTAAAACCTCAGAGTGGCTTCCTGGTCTTTTGATGTGAGGTTTACGTTGACTTATCCCTGCTGATGCTGACCATGCTCTTCACTGGGGCCAGTAACTTCCATTGTGCTCTACCAGAACTGAGACTTCAATGACACACAAAAAAAGAGACAATTTCTGGAGAAGAAAGTTAAAAGTGTTACCCTGCTGACCTCACAACTGCTACCCAAGGACATGCAGAATCCAGGGTTATGGGAAAGAGAAATACTCTGTATTCAAATAGTCTGTGGCAGGAAATCCTGTCTATTCACTGAACAGAACTGGGTCAAGAGAAGAGCCTCAGCAGCTCCATTGGTTCCATCCCCGGGTTCTCCATTTTTTGACTCACACTGAACACAAAATTAAGTTTCCCAGCTAATGGTAGAGCTTCTCTGTAGTTTAAATGAGGAAGAAGAACAGGACTAACAACCTTAGACCCAAGAAGGTTGATTTTACCTTTCCCAGCCATTTCTGGCCACCAATGTACCAAAATTTACAGAAGGCTCTTTCAGAACAGAAGTTAAGCTTCTCGTCCTCAAATCATGTGTGGTCCTGCTCTTAGGAAAAGTTTGTTACTTAGTCAGCACCCTGTTCAGGGACCTGGGAGGAGGCAGACCCAGCCAGAAAGGATTACTGCCCTAGGGTCCCTTGGGGGCTCAGCTACTCTGCTGATGTAGAGCCAACCATGGGACGCTGTGGAGCTGTCAGACACATTTGTGGAGCGCTATGGGCTGGTTTGGCAGAATGTGGCCCTGATCAGGAAAGCAAGCAAATATCTCTGAAGGCACATTTGAGATGCTCTGGAAAGCATGGGAGATGAAAGGGATGATGCTCTCCCAAGAGCTGGAGTCTGCCAACACAGGCATATTATGAAAGCCCACAAACTTGCTTTGCTCAGGGATTTTCTCAAGTCATTTTTATACCTCACCAGAGACTAGTTATTTGAACAAGAAAACATTGTAAAGCCTATGTCAGCTGAAAAATGAAAAAGAGAAAAAGCTCCATGCTTTAATGCCAAAGCAAGATGTTTTGCGAGCTGATGCCTGCATTTCCTTTCACATTCACCTCATGCCATCTTGCAGGAAAACCTCTGGAAGAAATAAACCAGAAGTCCAGCTGTGCAAATGTGGCACAGATAAAACAGAGGCCCTGAACACTGAAGGAGCTTCTCTCCCTCTTGCACAGCCCATTACTCCAATTCTCTGCATCCCACCTAACCCCATCTTTGCATGACAATAGCTGCTCCTCCCATAATCTTTTTCCCATCACTGTATTTTTTTTGCCTTCCATTGGCTCTCATCACTTCATTGTTATCTCATTTTACAGGATGATAAAGAATAAGGCTGGGAGAGATCTCAATATGTCATGTAGTCTGTCCCTCAACTGCAAGGCAAGATCAGCTGAAAAATCAGTTTCATAGAAACTGTTTCCTTACAAATATGTATCTATATAACTCTCCAAAAACAGGACAGGTCTCAGAGTCTCCCTAGGCAACCAATCCTATGGCACAGCTCTTTTTTTCTACTTTTTTTTTTTTTTTGCCTATTGGGTAAGTTAAATCTTCCTTGCTCTAATTCAAATCCTTAACTACTTCTCCTACACACTACGGACACGAGCAGATTACTCATAGTCTCCTTGCAACAGCCTGTTATGCATTTGAAGACTTAGACCATGTTTTCCGTATTTTTTTAACTTTTCTGATTAATCATATTCTCTAGATCAGTCTTTCTTTTGTAGGAATTGTCCTAGTTTGGTTCAAATCTTCTTCAAATATGATGGTCAGAACTGGCACTTGAGATGAAATGGTGTTAGCATCAGCTGACATGGAAGGACTACACCACTTCACCTGGAATGGTTTTTCTGACATCAGTCAGTTCCCCTTAACTTCCCCAGCTCTCCAAGACAACCACTAGTAAGTCAAGGTCTTCTAGCCCATCTTCTCTCAGTATCTTAGGACAAACCTCATTAGGATCTTCATAAATGAACACACACAGCTGAAATGATGTGATGTCTGCTAATGCATCTGCCATCACATTCCCTTCTTTGCTTGCAGCCATGCTTGTGAGTCCATCTGCACCTTTTTAGGTGATGGGCAATTTGGGCAGGAGCTATTAGTGCACTGCCCAGTAAAACCAGGCACTACACTTCAGCAGCTCCCAAAGCACTGCTGTGGCACACGGATGAGCTGCCATGACTGAAGGTGATATCCAGAGTTCCTCAGAGCTGAGGAACAGCTCTCTGGCTGTACAGCTGCAGACACACCACCACATGCATCCTCTTCTACCACCTCTTCACCCTCCTTCACCGTCTGTAATGTCTTGGTGCTCAAAAACTCCAATGTCTTTATCCTGAAGGTCCTTTTAAATCCACCCACACTTTTTGATGATACTGGGAACCTGGCTTCTGCCTTGATGCTGCTAATGATGTACATCTTAGTTGCTGCGACTCCAAATCCCCCTTTGTGTTTTGTCCTATTTTCCCTGTCACACCGCAGGAGCTTTATGTAAACATCAAGGTTGTTCCTCCTCTGCTTCCACCACACAATCCACACTGACAAAATGACTGTTATGCCCAGGCTCTATTTCTGACATGTAATGGTCTTACTGCTACCTGTGCTTCCATTTCTCTGTCATCCTCATGAACTTAGGATTCATCCTGCTGTTATTTCACTGTGCATTGCCTGGCACAACAGGGTTCCCAGTCCTACAGTGATGTCTGGAGGCTGGTATTATAACAATGTTTTTCATAAAGCAGACACTCTAATGAAGTCACCAAGCACCCTTACTCTTCAGGCAGTTCTCTCTCATGAGATGCCAGACATCCTAGTCATGCCTATTAGAAGGCAGTCAAATTAGAGCCAGGTATCATTTCATAGGAGATGGTATCCAAATGTCGCTTTGATAGTAGGGGACAAAAGCTCTTTATTATAATATTAAAGATTTTATATGTATCTGTATGGGCCAACTTAGGACAGCAGAGTAGTATCATGTACAGAGGATCAAGACCTGATCTGCTGCTGGGAAGGGCTTTCTTGTGTCTTTAAGCAATTACATTCTGCCCTCGTTCCTTTGAGAGTCTTTGCTGCAGAAAGCCAGACAGGCAGACAAGGCAGGGGAAATGCCTTATCTTCAGAAAAAAAACCATCAGATGCAACCCACGCAGGATTTGCTGCCTCATCTGGCAGCCAGAATTACTGTAAGGGGTAGAAGAGGCATATTCACTATTTATTATCTTTCCCATTGCCCAGAGGTCCTTTACATCCTCCCACCTCCAATTAGATAAGGTTTCTTGGCAGCATATATGCACCATTGTTCCAGCCAGAAGGATGAAAGGTGGTGAAGTAATCCATGGTGAAGCGAGCTGGCAGTTTAAGGTGACCTGAGACTGTCCTAGGAAGCTCTTGGGACTCTAAGGGACACAAAGAGGCAAGAAGCTTTCTCAGGAAGTGACCGTTCCCAAGGGAAGTGCCATTCACACATCTTTCTTGGTTCATGACTGATCACCTTGAACAAGCTCTGTCTTATCTAGTCATGGGATAGTCCATGTGCCTTTATGGTTCACCACGTGGCAAAGCACAGCATTTAAGGAGCTGGGTAGCCAGAGTGGAACCAAAAGTACTCAAAAGGATGATTTTAATTCCTGCATCTGCTGCATGTCACATGCACAGCAGCTGGCACAGAAACTCCCAGCTGGTAAATGCCACTCTTAGGGAGATAACAAAGAAGTACAAAATGCAAGCAGTGGCATCCTCCATCCAAAGCTGAGCCAGTTCTGGCAGATCACAGCCACCACAAATGCCCTGTGTTTCATTTCTCCTTTGTCGAAGCAGGGCTGTGCCTCATCCTTCCATGTTACACTTGGGAGATTTTCTGAATAAAACTAAAGTCTAAATTATATTCTTAATTTCATATTACAACATGTTATTTTAAACATTGTGCTATTCAACTCCTTACTTAATAACTTCATAAGCTAATAAAGGATATTGCTGGCAGCAATTTGTCTCTCATTCATTCAGTTTTAACCTCATGATTGCTTCTTTCCCTGGTTTCCTTGGAGCTGGCTTGGCCTCAAGCTTTCTTGAAAGAGAAGAGTCCCTTCTTCCCCTTGGGATAAGCCACCAACAATGGAAAGATACCAGGTCCGAACTTGTCAAGCCAGTCTGTGCATAATGTCACTAGGTATTAAAACCAGCAATTAATGTAAGCTGCTGAGGTCTTTTGCTGCCACTTGAAACCACACCCAGAGGCTGCTGAAGCCTTCATGTCTTCCCCACAGCCACCCAACACACATGGGACAGTCACAAGATCAGCTGTTCTGTCTACATTCTTCACCACTTCCACAGCTTCCAGATCAACCACTGAGGATAGGCTCTGAAGCCAAGTGAACCACAGCCACCTTCTCAATTCCCTCCTGCAGCTCAGAATCCCCTGAGCTCTCCTCCACAGGGTTGGACAGTAGCAGGGCTGGCTGCCTCAATGGTCCTCCAGAGGGGGAAAATTTCTCTGTTGCAACCCCATTTAATGCAGGTATCTGTTTCCCTTAGTATCCTACTAAAACTTTTTTTTAATTAAAACTTCTTTTTTTCCTTGGACTAAAGCTGTGATCTTATAGATGAAATTTCTTCTGCATAAATATTCTGGAAATAAACGTGTACACTTCTCATTGATATTTGGATATTATCCTGTAATGTGGGTCAGACTGGTTGTATGAACAATAAGGTGAAGATAAAACATTAATCTTTATGTACAAAAGGAGCTATGATTGACTTGTTATTGTGCATGGGTTTATACACACACATAGAAAGTGAAAGAAAAGTATGCATCTGTTTCTGTCTATTGACAGACAGATATACTTCATGTATTCAAATGTACCTTTCTCTGTGTGCTGCTTATATGGATAAACACAGCAAAGAGATATTTAACCATTACCCTGAGATTTAGGGATTAACTTTGTCTTTTTTAGAGATGGCCTCAGGTTTCTTTGAAGCTGAGACGTGTTTTCTTTAGATCTAAAAGCCTCTGTGCACACATTGTAGCAGAGGTTCTTTATGACATGTAAGTCTCATACCTGGAAAAGAACATCTTATGCCTGCAAGGACTGCAAAGAGTGGTTACTCTTGCTGTACATCTGTGCAGGCGAAAGGTCAGAGCCAGAATTTAAAGTCTTTTGAAAGTCAAACCACTAACAGCAAGCAAAACTAGCTTGTGGATTCCCTGAGTGTTTTAAAAGCAAACATACTCAAAACTAATTCAAACAACGTTACACAGGGAGATAACACCCTCTGCATGTAAGTGTCATTGTTTCAGAACACTGCTTATGCATGCATATTTAATTCCACACTGTTGTATCTTTGCTCATTTATAAAACTCCAGTTATTTTAAGAAGGGCTTTACAAATGCATATAGCATTTAGAATATCCTGGCCTACGTATTTCCCTTGTTTATTAAAGCACTACATGCATTCATGTCAGTATACACACCCAATTCCTTAATTTCAGACAAAGCTATTCTAAAAGATTTGGTTAAGTATTTCTGACATTTCTTTCTTCCCTAAGCTGCTCTGTGAGGTATTTGACTTTTGATTGGATCTATACCACTGATGCCAAAAGAGGTTTTTTTACACAAGAAACTGCTGTTTGCATCAAAGTCTGTTTCACTGCTGGAAAACAGCCATGTTGCAAAATAGCCTGACACAACTGAGAAAGCAACTTCTTTCGGAAGGGAAAAAAAAAAAAAAAAAAAAAAGATGGCTTGTTTTTCAGCTGTAGCCAGGACAGCATTAAAGCAATGTCTTTTTGATGTAGAGAGAAACATTTTTCTTGACATTTCAGAGCCTGTATTTGCCAGACAATACACACCAATTTCTTTTACCATTACATCCATCATTCTTCCCTGCGATCTTTTTCTCTTTTTAGAGGATGTCTTCCCACTACAGCTCCTCAGTCACTCGTTTTTGTTTATCCCAACACGCAGATTCACACAAGAATTGCTTATGGTTTTGCTCTTGTAATAACCTGTTAACATATGGTAATTGTTTCTGCCCTTTATAGGATTTATAGTAAAGTGTATCAACTCCAAACAACACAGCTTAACCTTTTAAATCTTGCAAGGACTTGAGCCTTTAGCTCCAGAAACTTAAAAATGACTCCTCCTGGGGTGACTAATTTCACACAGACATTAAAGGGCCTCCTTGCAGCCTGACAGAGGTAAAGCAATCCCTCACTAGTTCCCCAGAAAGCTCTGGGGAGCAGGAGTGCTGCTTTCACCTGGCATGGTAAGCCAGCATCCCATCAGCTCTCCTGTTCCTTTGGAACCAAGAGTGCTGAAAAGCTGAAATGTGAACTGAATGAACCACATTGCTCCTACTGACCTCATGATGCAGCAAACTGAGTTTTTTGAAATGAGTGTACATGAGAAGGGAACTGCATCCCCTTGTATCACCATTTCACAATTGTCTTCTTGTTCAGCATGGGGATTTCCTAACTGCGGGAATAAACTCCCTGACAGCATAAAGTGTCTCCTGATGGTGATTGCAGCTCTTTGAAAGGGCTGATGAACTCAAGGGCTAGGAGAGGGCTAGGTGGTTGTAGGGGGAAAAAAAAAGTGTGTGTCCAGGCAGATCAGGAGGCCAGAGATGCCTGATAAGACACATGATCCATGAAGGGCTATGTTGATTGTGTTCATCAGATTTCTCCTGTTTGCAGTTGCAAAGACACAGTCCTGACTCACCAAGCTGAGAGAAACTTTTCATAGATCTTAAGATGACGTTTGGGCAGGGCTATTGCCCTGCTAAGTCCTCACTGCATCCAATGTCTCTCCTATGGCTCACAGAGGGACATCACTTTCGGGGTGACTGTGCAATTTTTCCCAATAAAGCTGGTGTGGTGCCAGGGCACTCAGAGGAGGTGGGCACACCTCATTCACCCATGACTTCAGGTGGCCAGTTCAGGCTGATGTGGCAACTTAGAAAAAGGAGGTGCTTGGTCAGGTGTCTAAAGAGAGAGGTCTGCAGTGGGTCAGGTCAGCTTGGAGAAGACTGGTTTTTATTTAGAAAAACTCTGAGTCCTGGCATGTGCTCATATCAAAACCCATTACCAAATAAACCAAAGCTGGAAATACATGGAAAACTGTCACAGCAAACCTTTTAGCAAAACTATTTGCTTAAGCTGATACAATAAGTGTGGCAGTAAATAAGGAAGAAAACTAATTGCCATCACAGACCAATCTGAACCATCATTTTAAGCAACCTCAGGCCAGACAGATTTGTTGTAAAACTCCCAGGTGGAGGGGAACAAAGCAGGGATTCTTAACCTTGTTTCAAATTCCAGGTGCAGGCATCCCTACCAGGGAGACTGAGACTCAATTCTCACCCACAGTTCCTATTTTGCAGAGGGCAGTCCTGCACCGCAGGGCAGGAGCCTCCTTCCTCCTAGGGCTGAGGAGCCACAGAAGAAGCCTGGAGGAGAAATGTGCTCCCCGGCTTCATTTCTTCCCCTCCTTCCTTCTCCAGCACTCATTGTCTTTCACTGCAGGAAGACACTCCAGTCCATCTGCAGGCACTCTGGGACTCAGCAAGAGGGATGTGATAACGGGCTGTGTGAGGGAGCACTGGTACTCCCACTGCTCTCCTCCATACCCTGCCAGAACAACCCTACTGTGCTAGGTCTTCTCCTCTCTTGTCCCACTATGACCCTCCCCAAAATCTCAATCCATCAGAGATGTGGGCATCACTACAAATAATCAACTGCTCAGGACAGCACAGAGAGGAAAATGCCTTTAAAGGGAGTGTTGGGATTATATACACATATATATCTATATATCTATATATATCACCTGCCTTGCCTGCAGGGTGTGGGGAGGTTCTGGCTGGATGGCTGTGGGGACCTCATCCAGCTGTGGATCTTAATGAATCCCCTCCTTTATGATGGCAGGGAGAGCAGGAAACTGTGGACGTGGCCAAAGTCCTGCAAAAATGTCTGTGATGCTGCAGCAGAGGACTGCTGAAATCAGATATCGCTCAGGGCATCAGCAAGTTGCCTCTGGGGCCAGGAAGAGACTTTTGTCACCCTAGAGGACAAGAGAGGGGAAGCACCTTCTGTCTTGGTCAGAGGTGCTGACCAGAGACTCTCAGAGAATGACCCCAATCAGAGAAGAGCAACCAGATGGGGGGAAGCTCTGCAATGACACAGAGAAACTTTATCATTTTCTTGGCCAGCATTATCTCACATTTTTAACATCAAACCCATGCCCAGACAGGTCCAGGACAGGGAAAACATTTCTTCCACGTATCAGAAGACCTAAAGATTCTTTTTCCATTCTTGGCTGTTCTCTGAAGTGAAGAGCAGAGGTCTTCTGCTAGAACTGCTTTAGTGTGTTTCACCTCACTTGTTTACTGTCACTGCAAAGAACTCAGCGGTGTCACTTCCAGCCTTTTCTGTTCTCTGCCTGTAGCCCACAGTATATTAGTCTCCAGACGTCTGATCATTTTTTTAACTCTAACCCAATTATATAAGACAGACAACAGGGTGAAATATAACAGTCTGCAGTAGACACGATCTTGCGGTCTCTCCTGGCTTTAAACTCCAGGAAGCTTCAGGGTTGTTAATTTTTGTTTTAAACAAGGAATGAGCAATGATAAAGATGGATAAATGAATAAGAAAAGCTCACAGGAGGCAATAAATAAATGGTGTGTTTACCATGGCAGGCAGTGACTGTCCTCATTGCATTTCTGCCTTAATGCTATGGTGAAAAAGAAGGTCTAGGGGTCTGAGTCACTTGTCCCACACAGGACACTTAATATGTGCTCTTGAAATTTGAATTGTCATACAGCAGCTCTAAATGGGGACACTTAGTGGCTTGATATTTCTGTTTTCCAATATTTGCTAGTGTACTTTATTTTTTGAGTGTCACTTTGAACATCCTTTAAACAATACCCTGAAATTTAAAAATCAGAGGTAAAAATATCTTATTCTGTCTGCTGTTTCTTCCCTGCTGACATTTTGATAATCTTTTCAGCAAGGGAAAATAAGGGAGCAACATCACTGAAGGCAGAGCCATCAGCTCATGCTCACCAGACAGATACAACAGTTCTGCCTCATGCTCTCGCACGGGTAAGGTCACTCTTTGCAAGTGAAGGTAACTTTATAAAGTTTTGGGAGTCTTACCAGGCACTTTACAAGCAGTTGACTCTTTCTCCAAGTCTCTGTCTTCATTTCTGGATTCAGGAGAGTGAACAGCTTTGTCCTGCTTATCCTTGCTTGCAGTAGTGTTTGGAATGGTTATGTTTTGCAACGCTGGCTTTTTAGGCAATGGAGGTTTGCTACTAAGCTGTTCAGAGGACTTTGCTTTGGGCTTGATCTTTTCATTAAAAGAATCACCAATATTTGTACTGGCTGTTTTTCTGATCTCTGCCTTATCACCTCTTAGAAAGGAAGTCAATCCCTCATTTTCTAAATTAAATTCTGCACTGTATCTTTTAATCCCTTTTGATTCTGGTGGTGAGTTGTCTCCATATTTCAAGGACAGTGAGGTGGATCTAAGTTTCACTTGTAAAGGACTTTTATCTTTACGACTTGGCTGATTCTGAGATACCACTGAAGAATTGCTTGGCATTGGTACTCCATCAACAGCCAGAGAAACATAATCAGCCAAAATTTCTGTAGGTTGGCCTGTGTTCTCAGAGTAGGACTCTGGCAGCAAAGTCTGCTTTTTGTTGCTACTTTTTTCCTCGTCCAGATCTGAGCCTTTCTGGAAGTCTTCTTGCCACTTCTCATTTCTTGAGGAGACCTTTGCTTTGGACAGGAAGAATCCAGTATTTAATGAGCTTTCCAACTCTGATCGTTCTGGGAAATGCAGGCTTCTGGTGCTTGGCCTCTCCCATGCAGAGGAAACAGAAAACTTTTTGAAGGCATTGAGTTCATTGGCTGCTTTTTCAGCTTTCTTCCCCAACTGTTCCTCCTTGTGGACTAGTGACTGACTGTTCTCCTTACCAGAAGCAGCTGCTTCCTCTGCAGTCTTTATTTCCTCTAGAGAGCAGAAAGTAGATGATCCCATCTGCACTGAGGAAGCAGGATGTGAAACATGGAATGAGTCTGTGGGCTGAGAAGAATCCATGAAAAACTCCTTGCTGGACTCTGACAATAGAGTAAACTCTTTCTTTGCCCCTTCATTACAGGGCATTTCCACAGGTACCTGATCATCCTTCTGTTTATTTTGTTCCACCCTTTTCAAGCAAACAATACTATTCTTACTAATTGAAATATTTTCTTCAGATGGTAATTTATTTAATGGAAACACAGTAGGAAGCTCCTTATTTTCTTGATTTAAAATATTGATTGACACATCCCCAGACAACAGAACCAGTGTTTCTGAAGAATCTTCTTGCTTTTGTACTTCTCTGTCTGAAATGGAGTAGGAAGAAGTTGCAGAGCCTTTGTCTTCTGTCAGCAGTGAGGACTCAGACTCCTCACATGTCATTTCCAGTGGTGGTTGGCAGTCCTCTGGCTTATTCTCTGGTAGCAGGGTTTCCTGTACAGCAGCAGACTCGGAAGCAGGCTGAGTCATCACTGGTCTCAAAGCAGGGGGGAGGTCCTCAGGCATTATGGGCTTTGGCCAGGAAGCCACATTCTGTGTTGCAGCTGTGCTGCATGGCAGTTCTTGATTGCTGGGTTTGAATACAGCATCATCTTCTTCTTCTTCCTCTGGGGTACAGCTCAAATCAGTCAGAGATTCAGACTCGGTCCTCTGTAAAACAGAAATTCAGAAAGCCCCGTCACCATGTACAGCTTCACTTTTTTTCTTATTCACCATTACATTTACAACTGAGATCTCAGAGAGAAAGGCAATACTTCCCTCCAATGCTGAGCTTGCAGTTTTCTTAACCTACTGACTGGATGCTTTTTTAATTAAGCAAATCCTGGAATAATGCATTTAACCAATATAAAGGCAATGAGTGACATTTCCTTCTGCACAACTAGTGCTTTCATGCCTTTGTAGATGGGAAGTGCATCAGAACAATGGCCATTCGACTGTCCTTGGCAATTGGTTCTCCAGAGCATACTGCCTATGTTGTGCTGCTCTTAGGCAAAAAACACCACTTGAAAGAGAAAAATCTGTCCCTTTGTATTTTGCTACTCCACACTAGCATTAAAAATAAAACAACCCATTCTTCCTAAAGCATGACTCTGAAGAGGAAAGAGTACATAGAAGGAAGAGCAAAAGCCTAACAATTCCATCTGGTTATGACACTCCATTCCAGCTGAGTATCTGACCCGTATGGCAGTCTTGTGTCTAATCCCATTGTCATACAACATTACAGCCTTGCCTCCTTTGTGTAAAAGTCTTTTTCTTTCAAGAGTTAAACTATCTGATAGAAGTTTATAAATTCATATGTAGTTAAAAAGTTTACAATTCATATGTAATTATCTGTGAGGTCTTGTGATTAAACTTGATGTGAGGACTGGCTAAATACACAGGATTATATGAAAGCACAGTACTGAGCTGCTGAATATGCCTTTTCATATGGTGTCTGTATTAGCTCACTGTTTCACTGTAGTTTGTTGGGTAAATACATACTTTGGATGTGGGCCCTAATTCTAAGAACACAAAAACTGCACTTCAAAAATATTTTAAGGTGCTTGTGACTTCTTGTTTTGCAAATGCAACTGCAAAAAAACCAGTTGCAATGCCACCTGCATTCACAATCCGTATACACAAGAACATAAAAGCAGAATATATCAGTTAGCCAGAAGCAAGGTGCACAGGCAGAGTTGGGCAAGAAAATACTAAAAATTGTATTATCAAAATATGTGAACACTCTCTGTGGGAATCCAGATGGGCTCAGTCAGCTGGCAGTGTATAGGCAGCCTGGACAAAGCAATCGTATTTCAGTAACCACGTTAGAATGGAAGAGGAGGATTGATCGGTGAATTGTTGCGTTACATGTTTTTCTAAATAACTGGCCTCATCATTGTGCTGCTCACAGCACTGCTCTACCGAGCTGAAAGGTCACTCACAGATTTGGAGAAATACAGAGTATCAGCTGGGTAATATTTTGAGACAGAGGGAATAATATTTCTGGTAATAAGCAAGCCAAATTAATGGTTTTACCGTATTTAAAACATTGAAAAAACCCACAAACAATAAAATACAAATAGTGTAGTAAAAGCTGAAAACTTCAGTGCTAAAAGAGAGGAAGGAAAGAAAGAAAGAAGAAAAACTAAGGTATACCCTTCACAAAATATGACCAAGAATCAGATAAATGGTGTTTAAAAAGATGGTTTACAAAAAAAGATATATTTTTTTTAATACTGTACACTTTTTAATAGCCTTTTAAAAATAGTTTTGATGACACTTTCATTTTTATTATGGGGTTTTTTTCCTGTTAAAACTTATTCAATATCACTGTAGGACACGTAAAGGATTTACAAGTTTTGGGGCAGGGAGAGGTCTGAATTTAAAACAGTCCTAATGTACAGAATTTGGCTCCAATTAATAGGCCAAAACTTGCTCTTTCTGTACTTTTTGAAAATACAAGACAAATTATATTTTGGAAGTCAAAACAGCTCCTCCATGAGTAGTCTCCCAAGGACTCAAGATTTTACAGGATATTCCAGACTAGGAAAAGTACACAAGTTGATCATAACACTTAAAAAAAATCTTTTAAGTAAGAAATGAAGCAGTCAGTCCAACTTGTGCATCACAAACAGGATACTAAATTGTATTGCACAGTGAATGCAAGAAGAAATTGTTATATAAACTACTGCATCAAGAGCTAACAGGTAAACTCATAATGTTTAATCTGTTCCTAGTGTCTAGTTCAGATACTCATCAGATAACAGCTATTAAAACCCAATGAAATATCCATGCTGCAAACTGACTTTATAATATCTGAGTTTGAAGTACAAAGTCCAGTAAGAGCTTTCTGGCTCTGTGTCAAAAGTGGCACTGTTTATTTTCACATGTACCTGAGAAAATTTTCTCATTCTACTGGATCTCTGGTTCCGGGGTTTTATTAAAAGCTTATGTTTAGCAGCAGAACTATCCAAGAAAGCAGAAAGCTCAGGTGGAGTGTCAAAATTGGCGGTAGGGGAGATGGTACTGTCAGATGTCCGGGGAGATCCAGTTTTGGTACTTCCATGTCTAGTGAACAGCTGACCATCTGTAGAGTGAGATCTAGAAGAAGAACCCAATGTAATCTGAAAAAAAAAAAAAAAAAAAATCCCCAAATGGAGAATCAAACAAAGAAACAAAGACACAAAAATAACAATTCTACAAATAAGTAGCCATGTTTAATACCATTTTAAGTTTGCCTCTTTTTCTTTTTGACATTTCTTTAAAATACATTGCATTTCCTAATGTTGCATGTGATGTACTGGTGTTAGCAATTCTGCATTTTTAGCTGCTTCAATATTATGATATACTGTCCAGTGGGAAGGAGCAAATCCCATCTAACTGGATGATCTAAAGCACACAAATACATGGCCAGAATGTTTTAGAAGACAGATTTATGAAGAGTGCTCAGTTACAGAACCAAAAGGGCCATTTTCCTTTCTGGGTCTGTCCTCCAGCATCTTTGTCTAGGCTCCTACCCACAGTTGTTTTGTGCTGAGCATCTTTAGCTTCTTATATGTCAACAGGTCCCTTCCAACTCTACAATACCTTCCTAAAGACAAAAGAATTAAGAATTAGTGGCATTGCCAATTAATTGTGTTTTCCCTTCATGTATTTATGTCTGCATTTACTGGAAATGTAAAGTTTCATTAGTAGACTATTCTGGGTAAGGAAGTGATGGAGAATTCCTACTAGAGGTCAATAACCCGTCCAGAAACAGCTCCTGAATGCTGCAAGGGTGTCGTACTTTCATGAAGCTGGAATTCAGCTTGCCTGTGAGCTTCACCAAAAACTACCGTAGTTCCAGGGATGATGCAAAGAGGACACTGGAAAATTTATTAAAAATTACTCTAAAAAGGGGTCTTCCTTTCTCTCAGATTCAGTTTTGCAAATAGGCAAAATGGTATTTCCAAACTCTGTCACAGCATTAACATGACCTTTGACAACTCATGACAGCACTCATTTTGCAGGCTCGAAATTCTGATTCATTTCATGGGAGGAGATTTCCTCCTTTGTCATGCTTTCTTCTGTGGGAATTTGTCTTTCTTATTCTTTCTTTTTTTTTTCTGGAATTGGTATTTTACTAAGGAGGTTGAATGGGAGAAGGGGAGGGCAGGTTGGTGTTAATTTTATTTTGAGAGGGAAAAGGCATCAGTATTTTCTGCAAGTAGAATACTGCAATATGCACTGCAGCCAAAAGATACTCTGTAGTGTAGTGAGGGCCTGCTACAGCTTGCTCAATGGCCAGGGGAAAAGTCCCATTCCTTTTAGCAGAGGCTGGATCCACACCTTCTACTCATACTTTCTACTTAAGAAAGAGAAGGTAGCTCAGACATGCTGAATAATGGATACTCTCATTAATTTTAACTCTACAATATCGGCAGTCTGGTAGTCAAACATGACTAATGTACAACAAACGATAGGTGGCTGCATTATACGTTAGTGCCTAACAGTGAATACATTGACATTTCAGCTCCATGATAAAGACACAGCACATGTTCTCTTTCAAGGCACGTCATTATTTGCCTGCCTTTCTTCTGGCTCCTGCTTTTCCTCGAAAACTTTGCATGTCTTCTTGTTGGCAGTGCGCAGAGTTGGCCATTACACTGGAAAATCCAAAATCTGGTTTGTTACTTAAATTTCAGCAGCCTTAGTGAATGCTAGCTCTGAGCCGGCTGCAGAAGTTGTTTGTCCCATGAAGTCTGGCTTTGACAAAGCCTACTGGAGAAGGAAAGAGCTGGCAGACCCCTTTCTCCAAATCATGGCTCAGTCATCCCTTCAACTGGTCATGCGGGGTGGCACAAGGTGGGGGGCCATGAGGAAACCCCATCCCCAAAGCCCAGACAGGAGAGTTGTGATTCCTTTCTTCAATCCCAAAAGGCTGCCAAGATGCAGCAAGGTGTCACTGCTGCCCAAAACCTCAGGGCTGTGTTGTGAAAAATTCCTCAGCCCTGTTAACTGCTCTCCTCTGATTTCTAGAAGCAGGGCTAATTTCTCCGAAATGCCAGGTAGTAGATCCTGTGGTTTGGGAAGAAAGCCTTCAGATGGAGCTGCATTCTGGCTGCACTCTCAAACTGGCATGGGATGAAGAGAACTCTGAGCTAAATGATAGGGCATGTGGAAAAAGCTAAGCAACTGTGTAGTCAGCGCCATGACTCAGGAGTCAGCAAGTGAGTCAGAATGTAATGTTAATGGAACAACAGGGAGACATAAATCCTCTTTTAGCAAACATGCATCTGGACTGGACACAATTACAGTAAGACCATAACAACTTTCATGAAATACTTTCTTCATGTGTTCTGTTGTTTTTATTTTAAAAATATTAATATTGCACTGCAAATAAGCAGTTTTTCAAGCAGCTTCATGTGGAATCTAAGAAGTAAGGCCAGAAATCTTTGCTGAGCCCTGCTGCAGCTGGTCCTGAAATACATTTTGCATAATTACCAAGAAATGGTCAGCTTGGGACTAGTTTCTCTATTTCATTTCTGCAATTTCCCTCCACTCCTCCTCCTATTTCTAGAACATGCTCTTCCCTCTACCCCCTGTGTTGTTTCCACCACGACTCCAGCTGCAGACAGCTAAAAGGGACTCTTCAGAGCTTTTCAAAACAGCCCTGTAATCAGCCAGAACGGCTGGCTGCTGATTGAAGAAAGCCATCCATGCGCCTATACTTGAGCTCTGAAAAACATCACTTCAGCAAAATTCACAGCCGGAATCCGACTGACGGCTGAACTCAGACTCCTAAGCAGCAGTGTCAGCCACTATCATCAGGCAAACACTTTCTGTGTCAGTGTGAGGTAACTTTGTACTTAAAGCAGGATCTGGGCAGATTTCAGAGGATCTAGAGCTTGTTCCCATCTCTTCAATAAGCTTTCTCCCTTATCCTATGCATATAAGTCAAGCAGCCTTTACTGCAATTTCCCGTCTTTCAAAAAATGGATACTACTTCAGTGTCTAAATCTGGTTGGTTGTGCTTGGAGATTAAATCATGTCTATAAAGTTTGCTAAAGGATATGAGCTTTTCTAGAGACCTTAATTATTATCAATGGGAGATTACTTTGCATCAGAATTATGTGGATAAATAATCATAGTTTTTAAGTTAGACAGACAGGCATTAAAACAGCAAACAGACAGGCAGGCAATTACATGCATACAAAGCTGTTTTTTGCAGCAGACAGGCAACAAAATAGTATTTTTTCTATTTCTTTTAAAAACTGTTATGGATCATTGCTTGTCCCTTAATACATTTGGCAGAAGTTACCTGTTCTTCTTCTTCACTGCCTGTTCCAGCTAAACTCAAAGAGCTAAGGTGCTTGTGAGAGTCAGAGAACTGTGGGATGGAATGAGGAAGAGATTCAGTAAAAGATGACAAACAAGGTGGATATAATTGCAGAAACCATCTACACAAAGTGCACAAAGGTACTGACAATGTAAGTTGGTTTTCTCTATAGTCTTAAGGATTAGCAAGGACACTGCAAACATAAAGCATCAGACATGCAGATAAAGAATTAAATAATGTCTAACAAAACTATCATAAAAAACAATTCAGATTATTTTATGTTTCTTTTTCCAATGACAACCTAGAAGAACATTAGAGAGCTCTCTTATCAGCACACTCAAGGAGGAATACAGATTTTTCAGCTGTATTTTTTTTTATGCCTGGCAGCTCTTCGTAGGCTCTATAAAAAACACAGCATTGCCATGCATGCACACAAACACATACTCTTCTTCCTAGTTCTGCATTTTCTGGTGTGATACTTATATTTCAATAGGACACAGACTCTAAGTAGCTGTTTACATAGAGAGAGAGTGTTTTCCCAGTTGGAGCAAGGCATTTCTGAATTGCTCAGAGGTAAAACAGTGATACATAAAACCAAATACTTTATTCTACCTTCCACATATAGGTAAAAGAAGTCACTAAACACTCATTTTTGTCAACACTGGAACTACTCACTCTCGTTTTCACGCCTGAGTTTAGGCTTTCATGAAGCAAAGATATTTCTGGAGGGCTTCTGGGTAATCCATCATCTTCAGAACTGGTCCCAGCATCCTCTGTTCGCTTTGCATGAAGTCCAAATGGAGGTGGAGGTCCCAATTTCATGGTGGGCTGGAGTTTCAGCTTCAGCGTGGCATAAAAAACATTAGCTTATGATAGTGATGGAGTTTTTCCCACAACATTTTTTAAGCTGAGGTCAATGAGTTACCGTTATTTTTACTTCACAATTGAATGATTCAGGGCACAGGACATCTGCAGTTACATATTCTCTTAGGGAGCCAAATAAACTATACATTTTCCAGCTATCATTTATGTAGAACCAAGACAGGATAGTGCTGTCTAATTAACAAATGCAATATTTGATGTAAGCTGCCGACAGATATTACTTACTAATCAAATGTTCAACCACAAATAACATTAAAAAAAAATCAAGCCTGGAAAGGCATTCCACTTCTTGCATTTAAAAAAAAATTATGTTGTGTAAATTACCTGTAAAGCTCTAATTCGATCAGAAACGTTTTCTTGAGAAAACACTCTTACTGGCCTTGCAGGCTCTTGCCCAGTCTCAAGGATAAAAATGCTATCATGTGACAAAGCTCTGCTTCCCATAATGCCTTTGTGTGTCCTAGAATAATACAACAAATGAGTGAAAACATGCAAACTTTTTTGCCATTTCTCTTAACTCACGTAGTCTATTGAGAGTGGAATGGGAGACAGGCATGCACAGCATACATCACAAACAAGATTGCAGACTTCTCCATGAATACAATACAGTCATTCAGGCTAATCTAAGTAACACCTTTAAAAACAACAAAAAAATTTGTAAATGCTGTTATCTGACACGTTAACAAACTGAATCAAGGTTAAAGGCAGTTTAACCCCAGAGGATGAGTTATATCTTATGGAAAAAGCTACTGCCCCTTGAGTGGAAGCCGGCAGCTGAGTGGTGTCAGAGTGCCACAGGCAAGCCCAGGTGCAAAATGAAGGGAGTTCACATAAACAAGCCTGTACTGAGAGTTCTTGCTAATGCAAGAACATGTCTTGCAAATGAGTGACCATTACCATCGGAAGAATAAATACCTTTTACTATCTAAATGTGGTACAGCATTTAATATATCTCTGCCATACAAATCATTAGCAAAAACATTTCAGGCAATGTAGTCCTCACATGGAATCATTTGCATATATCCTTAAAAGGTGCTATTCTCTATATCAAGATCCCTCGTATCTTCTCTTATGAGCCTGTGAGACACATTTTTTCATGGACAATCTTTGTGGCCTAGTTAGAGGAAGTGGGAGACGCTTTGTGGGCAGTTTCTCTCATATTCTGTTTCCTGCTTCTGATGCGTTAGGCAACTTCTTTTGCAAATGGTGCATGTGGGATATGAGCATCTTCTTTCCTTATGGGAATGGTAGAGAAGGCCCACAGACAGAGAGCTAGCTGCTAGGAAGTTTCTTGTGCTCATTTTCCTCAGCTTAGTTTGTACCCTGACTGAGCAGGGACAAGAAATGTGCACACAGAATTTTTTTTAAGAGTACCCTTTTAAAATTTTTTAAATCAGGGAGCTGTGAAATGGCAAATGAGCGCAGAATACAGAATTGTTCAGGTTCATGTAACTATCAAGTTAATTGAGAAGAAAAGAAAAAAGAACTGTATTTCTGGATCCTAGCTACTGTCATAGGGACATTGAGGACAAACATAAACAAACATGGCAGACAGTAGTATTTTTCTCATAAAGGCTGCTATAAATATATTTGAAAAAACAATAGCAGGAAAGAGTTGATTTACATTCTTGCTGCAGAAGGAAGGAAGGCCTGCTACTTCTGCTTAATGCATTAGCGACATTAGAAGAACAATTTATCGAAGTGCAAATGTGATCTCTGCAATGCATCCAAGGTCAGACAGATCTATAGCAATTTGCAGAGCAGGTGCCAGTCAGGGCTGCAGTGGTGCCCAACGCACCAACATTTAACAAGGGCGGCAGCCACGCTGGCAGTGTCGTTGCACGGGCACATTTACCCCAGCATTCCATCCTCATTTCCCCTTTCTAGTAGATGCATCCCTCCCAGACACATAATGGAGGTACTCTACATGTCTCCTCAGATTAAGTGTGTTCGAATTAATTTTCCTTCCTTTCAAATACTTTCCTGGTCTTTGTCTATCTAAATAGATATTAAGAAACAATAATGTAACAACCCTTCAAGTTACAGCACAGGAATACAGCCAAAACAGCCAGAGATGGCACCTACTCAGACATGCCCTTATTGAGCCATACACGGGGAAGGAAAATCTCACCACCCATGTCTTGTAAGTAAGTTGTCAAACAACAACACTACACACCACCTGATGCTGCCAGCCCAGAACTCCTAGGGCTTCAAGCTGGACTAACTAACTTTGCTATTGCCAATGCCATGAAAGCAAAAAGATGAAACCAAACCAAACCACCAAAGAAAAAAAAGGAAAAAAAAAAAAAAGTAGTTAATAATTTCTTTTGGTTGTTTGGCGCTGCCTGGTGGCCACATCGAATAATGTCGTTTTAAATGGCTGGGATGGTTTCCTTTCCCACTCCGGGGCACAGCAGCACCTCCTGCTTGAGGACCAGGAGGCTTGTTCTGAGAGGCACAACATCCACCAATGCAAAGAATTGCTTTTTAGTTAGCCAAGGGGCTCTTCAGTCCACCTCTCCATCCAGAGACATGTCTGAATGTTTAGACCGGGTTTCTCATGGTTACCTTTCATAGTGGGTAATGTTTTTGCAATGTCTGGATGAAGACAGGGTTTTCAGAGGCAAAGAGATACACAGGATGTGACTCATGTGGTCTAACTTCAGACACCAAATCACGCTATTTACATTGGAGTTGGTTATCCCAAGCTCCTGTTTACATTCAGTGGGGAGATACAGACACTTCCAGAGCCTATTTCATGCATAAGGATGATATAAGCTTTGTTAGCAATGCTGTCTTCTCTCTGATTATAAAAGGCAGCTGGTAAGTAACTATTCCTGTCCATGGCAGAGAGGTTGGAACTGGATGATGTCTAAAGACCCTTGCAACTCAAACCATTCTATGAATCTGTGGTTCTATAACTCAAATGCAGACACTTTTCCTTTGGTCAGATGAATCCCATGTATACAGAGGAAAAAAAGGCTTCAGAGCCTCTGGATCCTACTGATTTCAGTTGCAGTCGTCCCATTAGTCCTTCCTTGCTTTCAAACTCTGGCATAAATGGCTACATTTCTCTAACAATCCTTAGCAGTTACATTTTAGGGGCATAAGACAATCCTGGTAGAATATAAACAGAGTATCTAATTCATTTTTGAAGATGTAAATGACATTTTTTTGAAATTATAACCCAAGGCTTATTTATGATTAAGTGAAAGCTTTTTTCATTACTAATTTCTTGCTACACCCCATCCAATTCCCTTCTGATTTGCCTTGCATCAGCCATTTTAATTTGTACTTTCCTAGGAAAAGCAACTATTTGGAAATACAGCATTTTGAACAAGGGGAGGAGGCAATTTTGGGGTGTCTTTAATCTCCAAACATTGTAGCAATTTTGTATTTGTTTACGAGACAGAGTCCAAAGACTTACTCAAGTTCATCTTCAGAATCGTAACTAACGCGCACGTCATGAGAGGCTGGGACATCGCTTGTTGACTGGCACAACTTCAGACTGCTGCTCACAGAAGATGATGTCTCTTTCCTTTTCTTTTTACCAAAAAACTTTTTGAAAGACTTGAACTTTGACTTTTTCTTTCCTAAGTGAAGAAACATAAAGAAGATACAACCAGCAGCATGTGAAAATTTTTGAACAATAACATTTCTTTATAATTTTTTGCATAAGTGAATTTTTTTCCTGGAAAATGCAACACAGTCCACTCTTGCATTAATGCCTTTCAAGACTATACTGATAGCATGAAATTACCGTTATCTTGGAGAATGGATTGCAATGTTTATGAGACATAAGAAATAACCAATGGTGTAGAATCATTCCTAATAGAGTTTCTACTTGCCTCTTGAGGTAATTAAATTGTGAAGGAAAAATTTGGTCTTAACTGCCTAGGATACAAAAAAGAAATTATTACTTGGAAACCCACTGCCTTTGTTCAGCAAGCTAAGCAGTAATGATAAGAGCAATGCTACCAAAACCAATTTAAGCGTAGAAAAGGCATACACAGGTGAACGCGCAGTGTCGGGAGGCTAATGCCTTTTAAATGTTGGGTTTATAATACATCGAGAATATTTTGAATGCTAATTACAAGATTCAATAGATCACAAAGTATTCATCTAGGAATCAAATGCTAACCTTGAAAAGCAATTCTACTCTGCTCAGTAAGGGAAGACCTAAATTAGGATCAGTTGCAAGCTCTGTGAAGGAAACTCTTTAAAATTAAATCAGTGTTTTGCACAAGAATTCCAACAACTTGTGCCTGGTTTGTTTAAGCTGGTATGACAGCATTGTGAGGCATCCCTGTCAGCATTTCACCTACTCTTGGATCTTGTTGGGTAAAAAAGTTAGCCTGTTCACAAGATGCTACAAAAATCTTATTTCAAGCCTCTGAAAATACTGAAAACATGTAACAGCTTTTGGAAACAGGTGAAGAGAAAGGCAGAATGTGTTCTCTAAATGAACAAATTCACTTCTATGACAGAGCAAAGGCATAGAAGCTCAAGAAGTCACAGCACTTTTCATTCACTGGGGAAGGAAGAAATTCTACCTGAATTGTCCTCTCCATCTCCTTCAGCCTCTCTCATCTTAGAGTCCATTATCCTTGAGGAACTCATGTGGCAATCACTAAAGGAGGTACAAAAAGGGTTAGTCATATCAACAAAATAACAGTACTTTACTAAATATATGTACACATACAGGCAAGTTACTAAAACATAAAAATATAGAATAGAATATTATGTGTATGCTTACATAATATATGTCACCAGATATGTCTAAATATATGTGTGTGTATATATAAATATACATAAAATATACATATAAAAATATCCCATATGGTACTTAATAGGCTAAGATATAATAGATTCCACAGACTGTTTCCACTTTCAGAAGACAATAGTACAGGACAGTTTAGTCGACCAGCCTCTCCTGTCTGAAGACTGAGTTTGGTGAATTCTTGAATGCTTCTAAAAACATGCATCAGAGGAAGTGGGCTTCTTTGATCTCCCTTTCTCAGCCCATTCAGGACCAGAGACAAAATGACAAAATTACAGCATTTGAGTAAGTGTACAAGTAACAATAGTAGAGAACCCCATGTATTTTCCCCTTATTTATATCCAATTTGAAGTATTCTACAGATTGTAGTTTTTCTCCCTTCTAAAGAAACATGCGAAAAGATAATGATTCTTTCTATTCCTTTTTTTATTTTTAATAGATAACAGTTAGGGAGAATTAGTGACAGAGAAATACAAGTAAAATATAAAACAACAGATTTTCTTATTTTCTTCTCTCTTCTTAACTTTTCGAAAGCAAAATATTATTTTGCTTATTAAGGTTCCTAAATTAAAAAATAATTGCTAAACTGTACATGTCCAAAGCCTGAAGATATTATATCTGTAATTTAAATTGCGTTTCCCATGCAGTAGTCTGTGCTCTCTTTTCTTCATCTGGAGAGCAAAATTCCATGGTCAAGGGAGAATAAAGTCACGGATGCCATTGATTGGATAGTGAGTTAAATGTTGTAGAGTCACTCTTTGGGCTGTAATGGTGACAGATGGTCATGCCACAACCCAGATGGGAGGGTGAGTAGATTGTGGCTCTTTTGATCCACTGAAGTACCAGGAGACTTAAGAAACAAGGCTCGTAAATTCAACAAGTTAGTGAAATGGAAACGAAACCCTTATTACTCAAATCTAAAACACAACACATCGCCTGAACCATCCGCAGCCACCTGAGCCTGGCCACAGCACATGGCTGCAGGACAGCCACAGCAAAGGCACCTCTACTGCCTGGCAGCTCCGGGGCTTCTGCACCAGACGGAGCCCCACCTTGGGTGTAAAACACCCCCTGCCACCACCCACCGGGTACCAAATCACAACACAAACATGAGAGTGAGCAACTTTTGGTCAAGGGCATCTGCCTTAAGTGTAGAGAATTAATGAGGAACCTACCCTACAAAAAAACATGGATGAGGGCGGTGAGGCACTGGAACAGGTTGCCCAGAGAAGCTGTGGATACTAAACCCCTGGAAGTGTTCAAAGTCAGGCTGGATGAGGCTTTGAGCAATCTGATCTAGTGGAAGGTGTCCCTGCCTATGGCAGGGAGGTTGGAACTAGATGTTCTTTAAGGTCCATTCCAACACAAACGATTCTGTGATTCTAGGATACCTTTATTTTTAAAGTAAATGTCCACTGGGAGGTGACAGATAAATATGTATTGTGGGCTGTGGCTGTGTTAAACAGGGGGTCTCAGATTCCTGCTGTCACGTTGCAGTAGCAATGGCAGGAATGTAAATCAATACCTTTAAAGCTTCAGCTGTTATATGCATGCCCTGTAGCATCTATAAGCTACACACATCCAGAAGTGGGATCCTACAGTCTCTGTATAAATTATGGATGACATAACTCACATCCCTATCTGTGGCTCACTGGCATCACCCTGCTGCATCCAGCTGCACTCAGGTGAGGGTTTGGTTTTTTTTATCCAAATGTTTGTATGCCATACTTCATTAGTTCTCCATAGTAAAGCCACTGGGGGATAAATCCCCACACAGTGACAATATTTGCTTGAAACATGCAGGCAAGTATGAACATGTTCCCTCTGGCAAAATTCAATCAGACAGTATATTATATTCCTGACAAACCAGAATTGTGTCCCTGTCCCAAACCTTGGCAGATAAATTTCTAGAGAATAAAACCAATTAAAAAAGAAAAGTTAGCTCCGCCATAATGCATGCAAAGATTTGTGTGATTTATTTTGTGACATCTGAGGTCACAAAGAGTGTTTCCACTGGATGCCCCAAACACTGAGGAACACTAATACGTGACCAGGGTTGCAGCATAAATCTCCTGACTTAAGAGTAAACAGAAGGACACTTAACCTTAAAGGGCTCTCTCCTTGCCAGTCATGCATCTTGACGAAAGATACTCACTCCCCTTCTGCCCTCATGCAGCAATTCTTCAGACCCACCAAGTTTTTGCTGTTTCCTAACATATTTAAGAATTAGTGTCTTACCAAAAAGCTCCCAAAACCCAAGGAAGGCAGCCCTCCACTGCTGTGTCTCTTGCAAGGGTGCAGGGCTGGAGCCCTGGCTTGTGAGGAAGGAGGTGCTTGGCCACCGTGTGTGTGTGTGTGTGTGTGTGTGTGTGTGTATGTGGTACTCTTATTCCATCACCCCTGGAATCATGGGGATTTCATTATGAGGGGAAATCAAATTCCTAGGCTAAGGAAAGATGCAGGTCAATGTACATCATTATTTTATATTATTTGTTCTGGATATGACCCATCCTGGGCCAATGCTGGCCTGTTGCTGAAGGAGTTGTGCCATCCACGTGAGCAAGATAAAACAATTGAAAAAAACATGTGCAGTTGACCCTACTGACAAGGGGAAGTTGGGCTGTCTGACCTCAGACTGATCCTGGTTGGATCAGTCAGAGATAATAATCAGACAGAGATAATTGCCAAAGTGTGATTAGAGCTTGTGAGGAGATGAGTAAATTGAACTAAAGTACAGGAATGTAGACAGAGACCAGCATAACATCCAACAACTACTAGAAAAGATTGTAATGGGTTCTGTTGAGATACAGGGGAATGGCTCTCCAGAATCTTAATAATACTTCATTATTATTTATTATGATAAAATATAATAGCAAGTGTATTTGTGGACCCAGCTGGCTCTGACATCTGCAACTATTTTAAGGATCACATGTCAGAGTGACAAAGAGAAAATTAGGAAGATATTATATTACCTGGAGGTTCTAAACCTGTCCAACACATAAATGATTTGTTCCTTGCCAGCAAAACACACAAAGATTGTTTGAAAGATACTGTTTGTCCATGTACTGCTTTAGCAGGTTAACCAGGGATTTCTTTTCAAGGACCCTCTTGAGAGATGCCCAACTCAGGCTGTAATGCTATTAATAAAAAGCATGTTTATAGAGGAATCTGTCTTTCAGCTTATTGATTCAGCTGAAACCCAGTCGAACCCAGGTATTGCGGCTGGCATGCATAATTTCCGTAACACCAGGTTCCACCACTGCTGCCGGAGTCATCCCTAGACAGCTCAGTGTCACCTGGGGGAAAAACTGGATGCTTTGCTGGGGGAGAGCTGCCCAAGAGACCTGGGCTGTGTGCAGGGAGGAAGGTTGTCCAGGTAGGATAACTTTGGAGTGAGGCAGAAAGCAACCCAAGGTGCAGGTCAGAGGCATCTGGGTGCAGGAGACACTGGGCACAAGTACCAGTGGCCTCTACCTCCTGTGCAGGAGCCCAGAGATTCTCTTATCCTCAGCAAGGAAATGGTTATTTTAAATTATGGCAAATAAATCCTATAAGTTTGGGTCAGGTAAGCAATACTGGGTTTGCAGCAGGGTGATTGTAAAGCTTTTATAAAAACTGCCTCTCAACTCATCATGCAACTATAAGGATTTGGTTTTCAGTTCGAAAGACAAGTTTCTAGCGCAAACCCAGAGTTTCATGTGACTGTCCCAGGCCAATGGTGGGTGACACAGAGTAGGAGTGACAGCAGCCCTCGCAGCAGTCACTATGTTGTGCAAACATACACTATGACGAGGGCAATGAGGTGCAGCCACCCACCCCATACCAAGGATGCAGAAGAGTTTTGTGCCTGCTGTTACCAAGGGGAGATTTGTTTGTATCAAGGGATGAATGGTCACATCCTTCCTTAACCTGAGAACAGAACAGGGAGGGGAATCAGCAGGTAACAGAGGGGACTAGAAGAACTTGCAAAATGTTTCTAGGCAGTGTGCTGGTGTTCAGGTTTTCAGAAACATGCTCAAAAGTCAACAGATTCATTTTTAGCAAACCCTGGTTTTGAGCAAACACTGAAGCTGACACTTAGCCGCTTACTTGAGTGCTTTGCCAAGTGATGCTTTGCATTGGAGCAATATCCCAAGATAGTGTGAAGAGATACTGATCCTTGCTGAGCATCCAGCAGCTGCCAGAGATCCCTCTGTGATGCTCTGCAAACCAGGCACTGCCTGGCTTAGTGTCTCACCAAACCTCGCTGTAGACAATCACATTCATTTCTACCTTAAAATTTACTATGATGTTTTTATTAACCTGGGGGAAGCTGGTTTTCCTTTTAAATGCTTCCTCTGCACTGTCAGAGAAACACTGGTGTTCACCACCAGGAGATAATCCTATTTTCTTTCCCAAATATATAAACTTGGAAAACCCTACTATCTATGTCTTCCCTTTTTCCTTCAGTGTAATGTATTTTAACGGTATCTTTCAAGACTTTTGCTCAACATCTGTAACAAACTTTCCAGTATTAATACATTCCTCATAGGAAAGATTTGATTCAAACATGATACTTAGGAGGAGAAACAAAAAAATCCAGAGTTTACCCTTCATATGACTGTAACTGCTTGTCATTTCCCTGATGTAAGCAGAGATTGGAGTTTTTGCTCTGGAGCTAAATTTTTTCACCCTCAAAGCTTTGTTTAAAGTCTACAATGGCCTACAAGTTTAAGAGCTGTGCAACGAAATACTGACAAAATCCAGCAGCTTTGAATCAGCACCCACTGGGACGGGTGGTATTCATTGCACAGTTATGCTTGGATCTAGAGGCTTGGCTGCTGAGCTTTCTCATTTCCAGTTTCCCCAAGGATTTACTGAAGCCCATCACTTAATTAAATCATCCTGTGGTCTGAAAACTCAGCAGGATTTTCATCCTAGAGAAGCAACCTTCCTTGGTTCTCCCTTGTTAGCAAGGGCAAGATTTGCCACACCACTGGCAGTCACACCTTTTTCCTCTTTCTTTATTGTATTTGTGGTTCTTTTCACAATGGAATACTAGAGGTACTTGGTTTATCAATTTATTATGAGCTTTATAAGCCAAAAATGTTGGATGACAAATTCCTAAATATTACCTCTTTATAACACTATTTTTGCTATATTGGACTTTTCCCAGCAGAGACTTCTTTCACTCTCCTTCTTCCTTCCTAGGTCCTTTCTAGATAAGCTATGATACAAGAAATACATCTAAGACTCTGCCACTGCAGAGAATAGAGATGGAATATAGCAGCACAACAGGTTTTTATTCCCCTTCCTATACCTTCCAAATGCCAGTACACTCAAAACTGTGTATCCAAAAACCAAGCAATAGCAATTAACACCTTTCATTTCTCTTTTGTATAAGAATATCTCTTTTCTAGTAGACAAATAAACATGAGGAGTTAAAAAAATCTGAATTGAGGGAAATTATTTCACATGAGAGGAAGAGCTGCCCTTTTCTCTGAACATCATGATATACACTAGCATTCCTACTAATATTACACAGCCTTGGAGACTTGGAGAGGGGAAAAAAAGGGAAGAAAAAAAAGCAGGGATTCTGGGGATATAAAGAAAACCCAAATACTCAAAGATACTCCTCTAGCTGAGAGAGTAACCAACTCAAAACCATCCCAAATGCCAGGGGCAAAGGCTGAGGCAGCTTTTTCTCATCCTCCCCCTCTCTGAGGACTCAGACCTGAAATGAAGGCACCATCCAGAGGCCACACAGCCTCTTCTCCTGTCACTTGGACTCAGAAATGGGACAGCTCAAAGTTTGCAGGGGGAGCAAGCCCAGGGTGCCTGCCATGGTCCTCGGCCATCCCAGGCACACCAGCAGTGCTTTCACAACCCTGGAGATGCTCCAGCTCTCTGGCATGTGCATTAACAAGAGCATCACCTGGACACAGCCCCAGGGTGCCATGCCTTGGTAAAGCACAGGCTCAAAAGTGTGTTGTGATCACCTGCCTCCCAAGCAAAGGTTTACCCCTGCAGCCAGGGGAGACCTCGTGCTGAAAACATTGTGCAATGGGGTGTGGCAGAAGGAAAAGTGTAGGGCAGCAGGCAGGTATTCACACAGCTCAAGAAACCCTGCTGTTCGACACACCTCTCTGCTCAGCCCTCCTCCTGCTAACAGAGATCATTGTCTCCTCCTTTCAAACTCCCAAGCAACTGTCAGTACTCCCAAGTGATAATGCTTGAGCCTAGCTAAAACTAAATCTCTCACAGTATGTCCAATTATAAAATCGTTTCCAAAAGGCATCCATCATCTTGAGCTTTTGTTTCTAAGATAAACCACCTGCAACAGGAGGTCTAAGAAGCATAGTGAAGTGCTGCCCCTGAGCTAGCACAGCATGTATGAGCCCAGGTATTAGGAATGTCCGTATGTGTGACGTGCAGGTCTCTGGGAATCTGATTTGTCTGTATAAACATATCCAAAAATCTCATAAAAAGGACAGGAGAATTTCGTAACAACTGCAACCTCCTTTCCAAAGCTATACATCTTCCTGCTTCAGACCTCTCATTAGGTCAAAGGAGTTTCACTTTTCATTTTTTATTTGGCCTCCAATTTTTGAATCAAGTGAACAAATGCACCTGAGTGCCTGCTTACGTACACACAGCCATCCTAGAAGCTTTATCCAGAGTCCCAGTACTGGGACTGAAGGGTCACACTGCCTTTCTACCATATGTCAGCATCTCTACAGTATCTGTACATATTCTGCCTGTGTCCTCATCATGTGTGAATTATTAAAAATAACTTACCCAGAGAAGACATTCTCTGAGAAAACTGCACTGGTTTCTACTACCAAGTCCATATAAAATATCAAAAATAAACTTCATGCCAAACCAGAAAGAAAAACATCCTTTCAGTTTTTGTATACAACTTCGCATTTTGTTTTCAAAGTTGGGCAGACAATCATCTCCTTCAATTTTGTTCAAATGGTGTGAATCGGTAAACAAAAAGTATTGCTTTGCAAAGTCTATGACTTCATGTGTTCTTTGCTTGTTTTAATAATTTAGTGCAGATGCTGTTAGCACCTATTTGTTTACACTGACTGATGTCCACGGGAACATCATCAAAATGTGGTATTTTCACAAACAGTTCACTGTCTAAATGACAGTTTGCTATCCATTTTCATCTGTCTCCCACTGAAGCTCGTACACCTTCCCCATCTTTTCTTATCTGCATTATTGGCTAATAAAAGTGTTTGTTTCTTTGCTTGTGGCTAACATTTTTCTCCAGCTAATGCGATGTTTGTGGCATGCTCTTACATTAAAAGAAAATTTGCATATTGTACAACCACATTGGTGTGGTGAGAGCCTCTGAGCCACTCCTCATGCTCAGAGCAAGGCTGGCTCACATATCTTTGCTGCCAGCATCCTCTCCATGGCTGCATGGGTCCTAGGCCAGCATCCAGGTGAGAACACCCAACCTGAATACAAAGTCAATGTCCTTTTCTTTTAAAACTCTGCCAGTTGGGGATCCTCTGATCCTCTTCCCACCCACTGTCAAAATGAATAGAGCTAGCTGTGAGTGATTTGCCTTTTCTCTCAGAAATAACTAATAAAAGCCAGTTGCACCAGCACATACCTCTTCCAATGCTGTTCCTTGAGCCAGTTTGCTATTCTTCCACCCCCAGTGTGGGTGGAGGTGGAAGAATACCAAGCTGTCCCACACAGAGCAGCAACGTATAACTACTGTAGTGTGTATAACTACTATACACACTACTGCCCCTTTGCATCAGCCCTTGCCTTTGCAGTACTTCACCTATCACTCAAATTCCTGTTGCATACAATGTAAACATAAGGTGGGGCTGGATGTCCCTGGGATCACTGAGAAGAGACATCAAGGGATGTCATGTAATAAAATACCTGCTAAAAGGAAGATTGGAGAGAGGAGATAGGATAGAGTTTGCTGCATGGGCTTTGAGCGCAAGCCTTTGTGCAAACAAGGCAAGGTCTGCCATGAATAGCATGTGAGGCTTTATGGGCTACAACAGAAAAATCTTCCCAAGCCTTTCAGGGTTTTCTGGACATTCAGTTGTTTTCAGTCTTTCACTGCTGTTGGGCAGTGTGTTTTTTCCTTTGCCTAACCAGGCCAAACTACTCTCTGGTGCATCTGCCCCTGTTATTATTCCAAAGGCTGTGCAGATTCTCATCAGATCCTTCA
Organism: Corvus kubaryi; assembly: GCF_017639235.1. Taxonomy (NCBI): domain Eukaryota; kingdom Metazoa; phylum Chordata; class Aves; order Passeriformes; family Corvidae; genus Corvus; species Corvus kubaryi. Next base: position 27,651,672 of record NW_024580667.1, on the reverse strand, counting down.
TCAGCCCTTCTGCCACAACCCTGCCAACAGCACATTCCTTTCTCTATTGCAAGCACAGTGCATTTCCAAGGGATGGGAGGGAGAGGGGAAAACCTTCCTTTTCTACCTTTTTTCCCCCCAAGAATTAATAGTCCTTCCTTTCCTCAGCATTTCTGAGAGAAGTGAGAAACACTCCATGAAATAAACTTTCCTCCTAAGCAGCTTTTGAGGAGTGAACTTTTTGTTTTTTAAAATAGTGCATTGCTACAGAACACACAAACAGGCCAGAAGGCATAACTAGGACTGCCCAGTCTGGTGTCCTGGATAGTGCAGGGAATAGGCTGTTCCAGAAGGGTGAAGGGAACCTTCTTCCCTGATAGAGCCCAGTAACCTGAGGATGTACACCTTCACAAAGGTCATATTTTGTTCATGGGAAAAGCCTTAGCTTGACTTGCATGCTTTCTTTAAACAAACAAGAAACCCCAACAAACCAAAACCAAAGCAAAGCAAAGAACCATATAAAAGAACTACAGGAAGGGGGGTGGGGGGAGGAGTCTGCATTGGCAGAATAAAGAATAAAGCAAACTCATGTGAAATGTCTTATTCCTATGCCGTAACCCTTTCCTTCTTGCTTTTGGTCCTTTATTTTTTGTGATTTAATAGAGCGGCCAGGAGATTTATTCTACCAACATGGAAAGAATTATTATTAAGAGAACTGTTAAAGTAAAAAAGCCACATTGGCTCTCCTTCTTCATCAGCATGCAGGGATAATAAAGACATAGCTGTTTTACACAAATACACAAGATCTCCCCCAGCTAGCTGCCTACCAGAGATTCTCTGCTATATTTATGAGCACAAACAGCTCAATAGACTACCAGACTTTTAGGTTTGTACCAGCCATTTTTACTGATGGAAGAACAATCTGTATTTTTAACTCAAATAATATCAAGTGTTCACATAGAGTATTTTGCTAATAATGTTCTGAAGAAGTTCATACCTTTTTTTACAATAGCAAGCTAACATCACTCAGAGTCAAGGGTCAGTGAAGTATTAAAAATTCACTGTGCCTCTCCTTGAAAAGCAATGGAAAATAAAGTAAAATGCCTTTCTTCAGTTAGAACAAAATTACATTTGATTCTACATGTTGTGATTGCAATTACTGTTGAATTCAGCACTGGGAACATTCCTGAAGCTATTTCACAAAAATAATTATACCAGGTCTTTTGGTATTCAGAATGAGTAGAAATATCAACAGTGTTATAAAGTCTCCGTGCCTTTAAACTCACGGAAATATAACAGGGCTTTCATTGATCCTTTCTTGCTTTTTTGGAACCATGAATACAATAAATTGTCTATTCACCTACATACAGACACACACACTTCTTTTGTGGTAAAGAAAGAGCAAGTCTCCCCTGGAAGCACAGCAAGCCCTGAGCAACTGCTCACTGACACCTGCTGCCCCATCAATTAGCCTAATGTAAGGGTGTTCTTGTACAGTGCAGAGGTTAATGGGAGTTTAAGATACAGAAATGTTTAGCAGTACCCGGAATGAGATCCTTGTTCAGCTTTATCTGCTGTTCTGAAGGAGATTCGGTGAGCCAAGTTAACCAGACAAGGAAGTCAGTTGCTAACATCTAGAACTGAATTTGGCCCAGTTTTCACAGGTCCATAATGTGTGTTGTAGTCTATAGAGTAATTTCAACCATTTTGTTAAGTTTCTTTAAAAGTTAATGACAAATCTTTTAAAATGTTGCATTCAACTGAACACAGAATATAGTTATATCCTAGGCCCACTTCCAGATATTTTGCCATTAGAGCAATGAAAATTAGGCAAACTAAAGTAAGAAGGAAAATGAATAAAATAAAGAGACTAAGCTGGGCTTTACCAGCTTCCTTGGGAATTCCTGTGCTGGAAGGATGAAATAATTATTGAGATCATCCATGAACCATGTGCAGAATAGTTTTAATATTGAACATTTAAAATAGACAGGAAAAAAAGAAAGTAGGAAATGTGAAATGAATGAAACAGGTATTTCTAGGAGAAGCCTGAGCCCATCCAGCTACCAGCCTACCAGCTGAGACCAGCCAGAACATAACATTTCCAGGACCTGCTCATGAAAGGTGCCATCAGGGGCCCTCAGTCCTCAGCTCTACCTCATTTCAGCCCAGACTGCTCTGCTGAACCAGCTGCAGCCATGTGCTAACCTGGAGTCCCCTCGGATGCAGGGATAACAAGAAGCCATGTCTCCAGCCCAAGGACCAGTTCACCTTCCTGGGTCATCCTAGCACGAACAAGCAGTGAGAATGGAGTGAGATCCAGCTGAAGCGACAGGATGGCAGCGGGACATGGTGGGGAAGGGGAGCACCATTCCCCGTGTTCCCTTTGTAGATTGTAAGCTTCAAGACCAGTTTCCTCCCCAAAATCCACACAGTCTGTCCAAAAGGTACAGCCACTGTCAGCACAGTCACAATCCTCTGAAATTTCCCCAGGCAACAGCACTCACATATTTCAGCAATAACTGCTACCTTGTAAACACATTCCACATTCCTGTTGCATTAAAGCCCACAGGTCAAATGCAAAGCTGAACAGCCTCTTGTTCAATTGTTGTACAAGGCTTGCTCTGAGGTAGCACATGTGGCAGACTTTTATTTGGAAAGGACCTTATTTAGCCTCTTTTGACCCTTCCTAATTTAGGCTCTCTCAGCCTTCAAATTATAATTATTTTCTTGAGCCCTGATGGGAGACAGATGAGCCATGGGCTCCTTTATCTTTCCTCCATACCAGTAACATTAGGATCACTTCAGGAAAAAAGAGCATGAGATTTTTAACACAAGGTGACAGTAATACATGGCTTCCTCAGAGGTCTCAGGTAGGAGTCCAGTTAAGCTGGATTTAATAATCCAGATAATTTCCTACACAAAAAGACTAGAAGATTGCTCTCTGTCCATGCCACAATAAACATCATGTCTCAGTCTTTTCATCGTTGCTTTGAACCCTTCTCCACAGTCTATAAGAAAAACAGTCAGGATTTCACAAATTTAAGAACCCTAATATTTTCATTTACTCCCTTCAAGACAGGAGTTTGCAAACTTTTCATTCCTACTATCCATTCAGGATGTAATTGCTATTTTATGTTTGAAAGAGAGGAAATATTTTTCTGTAGCTCTTATCTCATTTACTTGCAGGTCTATGCTCCAAACCACACTGTGCTCCAAAACAAGGACATGAGCAAATGGAAATAACTGCGACTTGCTCAGATTCTTGTTTTCTCCTTCACTCCTTCCCTGCAGCAATAATCTCAGCAAATATAACCTCTGGTGAGTCATTCTGCATGTATCACCTCCAGCTGCTGCTTCAGACTTGTAGACTTTTGAAAGTCAAAACTCTGAGTGCAGCCTAATAATTTTCCTGCCACCTTGTCAGAAATCCAGACCCAAGGCTCTAGTGTGCCCTATACCACCTGCACAAGCCTACTCATTCCCTTGGACTGGGAGGTAGAAAGCATATCACAGAATAACAGAATTGTTAGGGTTGGAAAGGACGTCTGGAGATCATCTGGCCCAAACCCCCCTGCCGAAGTAGGGTCACCTGGAGCAGTTGACATAGGAACTTATCCAGGTGGGTTTTTGAATGTCTACAGAGAGAGCAACTCCACAACCTCCCTGGACAACCTGTTCCACTGCACTGTCATCTTCAAACGTAAAGAAGTTCTTCATGTTGAGGTGAAACTTCTTGTGTTTTAGTTTATAGCCATTGCTCTCATCCTGTCACTGGCCACCACTGGAAAGAGTCTGGCACCATCCTCCTGACATCCACCTTTGAGACATTTATATTCATTAATGAGATCCCCTCTCAGTCTTTTCTTTTCTATACTAAATAGGCCCAGCTCCCGCAGCCTCTCCTCACAAGAGAGATTAAACGCTTCTCCCAACGTTCTTCAAGCAGCAGCTCTCAGAGCAGGGACCAGAGTGAGGCTGTCACGCAGAAGCGATGCTCAGCTCCAGGCCTGTCCCTTGCTCCAGCTTTGCTGGAGCCAATGGCATAGACTGAGGTGCCCTCTCTGGCCTAGGGCCCAGCTCCCCATGGCACCTTGTGGCATAGTGGAACTCAGGAGGCAAAGGGAACATATTTGTTCTGCCCAGGTCTTTGCTGGGAGGGGTTCCATGGACCACCAGTAGGGAATACACTGTGAGAAATGTCTCCCTTTTCCCGCATCACCGCTTGCCCTCAGTCTCTTCTCCTTTCTGCAACTGGGACAGAAGTTCTCCCTATCCCCCTCTGACATGATAAACACCTTCCTTGTGAAACTCCTCACTGCTTAAGATGTCTGTCAGAAATCTCTTGTGTGCACATTTGCCTCTGGCAGCATCTCCATCTTGGCAATGGAAAGAGGAAGACGTTTCAGGAATTAATAAGTCTAAATCACTTTACCTGAAAGAGACACACCTCTGCAGAGGAGACCTCTTCCTTTCTGCCTGTTCTAAATCTAATTTTCAGGTTCCTGTATAGCCTTCAGGGCTTACTTGGCATGGGGAATAGGATGGTGGGGATGGGAATGTAAAGCCATTTGGAGACATCCCATTTGTCTCCAGGCTCCCTTCTTTGAATACACCACAAATGTTTTACTTCAATTCTCAAAAGCCCAATGAGATGCAGGTTATTAATTCATGACTATGACAAGATTATTATGGTTAATTTAACATGTGCAGGCACTTAAGTAACTACTGTTGGGAAATATTTGTCATTAATTCAAAAATTTCCTGCCTGTAATTTGGCAAATATAAATGCAAGTGTGAAGCAGAAATCCAGCATGACATAAAGAGCACTCATCTGCCATCACCTTTACATGTGACTGTACAATGCTTGATCTCTGCTTGATTTAAATATGCACAACAAAATGTACTGCAGGATTCATAAATTAAATGCTTTGACATTCATTTGCTAGAAAGAGCCCAGATGTAGGAAGAGAAACAGAGAAGCAGACAATATCCCCATGGGTAGCAAAAGGGACACCATTAGGAGAGAGTGTGGCAGAGCAGTATTCCTAATCAAAGCTCAAAAAGCAAAGCTGTGCAAACAAAACCTACTTGTGTGGGCTTTTCTCCCACCTCCTGTGGGTCTGCAATAATTCCTACCAAGGCAGGTGGTGCAGAGTAAAACCACCAGAGTGGTTTCAGTCAGGAACAACTTCTGTCTGAGGCATGGCACAGACCCTGGAGGGTCATCCCATCGCTCCTGGGGAGGGAACTCCCTGCCTCAAACTGCTGTGCTTTGCTTGCTCCCCTACCAGGGAGGTAGGTGAAAATTCTGCGTGTACAAAGCTAGTTGCAGCAAAAAATCAAAAACTCAAGTCCAAAGTAACCAGTCTCATTGCACCTGAGAAGGGTCCCAGCACTTCTTGGCCTTTGCTCATCCCTTGGCCAGGTCCAAAGCCAGTGATGAGTCATTTTGCTCACAAAGGCTCTTTAGCTCTGTGGTTTTGCAAGATTTATCACTATGAGATGCATCCCACCTATCAGGTCCTTCTCACTGAGGAGCTCCACGCATTGCCTGAACTTTTTCAGTTCTCTCATATGGTAAAAACTCCATAGGGAAATCCTGAGGAATGTTTTGGTACACTTATATCTTTGAGTTTCACATAGGTGTTTCAGAATAAAATTTGGAAACATACTACCAGAGGGAATTTCCTGAGCATTCAGTCCCTTGTTGCTGGCAAACACTTGATATAATCCCTTCACAGGCTGATTAAATTCTTATTTTGAAAACTATTCAAAATTCAAATGCTATTCCAGAACTTGGTAACTCTGATGGGTAGAAAATCCCAGACTACATGACCGGTGCTAATGTAATACTTTCCTTGAAGCAGCTTTTTTCTTTTGCCACAGGTATTTAGAGAAGATGTCCATCTCCCCTTTCAGCCTTCATCTTCAAAGCCAAACAAGCCATGGCATCTTAATTTCCTCACAGATATAAGCTCTCTATTATCCTGCCATCTTACTAACTTTTCTCTGCACCTGTCCTACTCCAAGCTCACCTCTTCTGGCAGCCGGATGCCCAGAGCCAGACACTGGGTCCCAGGCAGTCTCTATAGCTAAATGACACAAAGGTCACTCTTGGATTTAAGCTTCCCAGCTCCTAGTTAAGCTTGCACATGTTGGCAGACAAATAGAGAGAAAGCATTCACCTGCCTCCTCTAGCCTGCTCTCTACTGCAGAGTCCAAGTACATGTTTGAGCTATCAAGAAATGTTTGTGCAAGGCCAGTGTTTCAATAACCTCTGCAGACTTGGCTCTTTCCTACGTCCAACCACCCAGATGCTGATGCTGGCTGCCAATGCCAGACTTCAGGACTCATTCCAGCTTCTTTTCAAAGCCCGAAGTGCCAGCATACGCTCCCTTGGCTGGATTTGCAAGGGCCCAGCCATCTGTGTATCTACAGAGTGTCTCTGGTGTAGATACAATGGGAAAATATTTAGCCTTTTACATGAAGTTGGCAAATATACTGGCTCAAGCCTGAGGAAATTCTGATTGTCTTTGCTTAGGGGCCTGCTTTTCTTAAAAATTGTAAAAATATTTGTGAGTCACAGCAATGGGTAGGGAATGAGACATCTAGCAGAGCTCCCAGCTCTGGCAGAGGAGCATTACTAAGAGGACACTGCCCGACTTTGTGAACAGAGGAAAGATCAGGAGGTACTGATGGGTACTCTCGTGTCCCATGCTATGCTCTGAGGGTGCTATTTTACTGAAATAGCTAGATCAAAGCTACTAAAGAGGTTTCTGCCATTAACTGTCTCCTGAAAGTTGCTGACCTAGACACCAGAACAATTAAATGAAATGTGAAGCACCTCCTCAAACAGATATTTTTCCTACTCTGTCCTACATCACCTAATCAGACAGTAGTATGAAGTTACACATTTGGGAGAGCTTTTTGTAATAAAGGACATCCTGAACTGCATGAAGACACTGCCCTGGTATATATTTTTTCTATCTTCTTATGTGGACACACACCCTGTGAGTCCTAGGAATGAATGTATGAGCTCTCCCATAAGTACGATAGAGACAAAAAGTCTGGGATACCAAATTGGACATGTACACTTGAAAAGCAGCTGCTGTATCAGGTATGCAATGTGAGACTCTGGGAATTGTTTTTCTGAATATTAAATGTGGAAAATATCAATTGAAGCTGCACTTAGTCCCTCTGAAGAAATCAACTTCTGAATGCCTTAGAGTCAACATTCAAATTGAACAGTTTCATATTAGAGATAATTAAAATATATTGCTTAAAAATAATCTGGTCTTTTATGTCCCTATTCAGAATCCACCACTACAACTTCCGATGCAAAAACTATAAACATGCTTGCAGTGTACCTGTCTCAGAGATGTGCAGCCAGATCTTTGGCTGATGTCACTTGGCAGGCCTTTGCTCAAGTTAATTGGAGCTGTATCAATTCATATATCTGAAGAGATGGAATGTACTGCTTATAGACTTCTGAAAAAGGCAAGTTAAACAGCTTGTATGCACCTGGAGACATTAATTTCTATGTTTTTCAAAATAAGAAAACTGTATTTTCTGTGAGGAGTGGTTCTTCAGAAAACCATCATGCCAGCCCTGTACCAGCACTAGATACGAACAGACTCTGGTTTGATTCCCACCATCTCTACTATCTGTGAGTAGAGAAGATACAACACAAGGAACACAATATTTTTTTGTAAGTATTTTTCTTAGAATGGCACATTGCTTTAATTTTTACATTTAACAAAGGGCTTCTACTTGTAATCTATCAAAGGAAAACAAAAAGCAGTAAAAAATCCCATTGTGTTACTAACCAGAGGCAATGATTGCTGGCCTCTGCAAACAATACATAGCCAGAGGGACTTGCTGCTTTCTATTTTGCAAATATGCTACAAGCAGTGAGTTGCAGTGAGAGCATGGCAACCAATAACTCTTGATCACTTCAAGATTTTTCATTAGCCAATTCTACAGTAAATTAACTAGACAAGTTTAAAGGTCGTTTTCAACAATTTATAAACACACACCACAAAGAACAAGACAAGACAGTTCATCTTTCTACTTAACTTTTTTACTTACCATCCAATGAAACTTTAATAAGTACAAAGGCAGGTCAATAGTCCCAGAATTGAATGTTGTGCACCTGTGTAACCAAGAAACACATTTCACCTGTAGGAAAACAACCCTTAAAGTACCTCAGACACAAACTTTCTTCAGCTGCTTACCTGCGTAGGTTCCTGTTTGTCAGATTCAATGCACCACAAAAGGCTACTGGTGTTTCAAAAGGGATCTGTCACCTTGCCAGACATTTAAGTGGTAGCAAAACCAGCAGAGGCACTTTCAAGTTTGTGCAGAGAATTCTGAAAGTCTCAATTCAGTTCGACTTGGACAGTGCACCCTATGTCCCATCAGATACCCAGCACGGGGCTACTCTGCCTTGCTGAAGCATGAGTTATTAGCACTGCCCTGATCCTTTCACCAAGTGATCCCTGTATCTAACGCGGAAGGAGTCGGTCAGAGGAGAAAGCACCAGTATCCCCCAGTTGCTAGGTAACAAGCAGGGAGATCCTGACCTGAATTCTTAGTGCAGGCTGGTGTTACTCAGGAAGCTTAGCTGGGTCCTTCCTGGAAAGGGAGGGCTACACCAAAAAGTCACTCCTGGCTTTGTTAAAGGCCACTGCATAGCACCCAGGACCAAGGGACAGCTGCTGAGCTATTTTTATGATAAAAAGGCACCTGTTGCAAAAATAGGAAGTACACATACAAAAATGGAGGGTGACATTTTCTGCTCTTCATGCCAGTGAAACCAGAAAGTTTTTAACCTTAAAATACAATCTATTTCAAATCTGGTCATTAAATAAAGCAGAAGAAACCACCCAGCATGTGCACAGCCTCAACATTAACAAATGCAATGAGAGAATATTAAGTACATGAAAATAAAAAAAATAATATTATCCCATACACATACACTATGAAGCATAATACAAAGCTAAACTCAACATAGAAAACTGAAAGGAAGCAAATGATGGAAGTTTATGATGACACAAAACTCTGCATTTTCTGGCAGTGTAAATATTATAAATTATTGCCATGCCGTTGTATTAATTACTCTATTTAGCTTGCAAATTCCTCAAGATGTATTTTCTAAAAGACGAAAAGTAAGAGCTGAGCCAGACCTGAAGAGCTAAAGTGCCTCTGGGTCCCTTGGATGGGGTATACCCAACCCTGTCATCCTGTATAGCAAAAGGAAATAATGCCTGCTCATATGCAGCATAACACAAATGTCAAAGACCCAATTATCTGGAAAAGATGCCTGTTTGCTTTCTACTGGCTCCAAGGAACATCTTGGTAAAAATGGCATGAAAGCAATGCTGTGCACACCACGTGTGGCCTGGCTCCCACAGGCTGGAGGGGCCCATGAGGCCAGGAGGGCTGAGGGGTATCGGTGCAGAAACAAGTCTTTTCATTCCAACCGCCTGCTTCCCCATCACATCTGAGCACATTCTCACATGTGAGCAGCTCCCTCCTTGCTCAAGTAGATTCTGCCAGTCTCAGACAGGAATATCTGTCAGGATTCCAACTCTGTCAGGATTCCAACTCAGCCAGGGCAGCAGCTCCCATCTCTCTGCATGAGAGGTTTGCAGTGGGTGTACCTACCACCCAACTGCCACATGGGCAACAGCTCTTTTAAAGAAGGGTCTCAGGGACAGGAGGACTGGCCAGTCATGTCTAGAGAAGTCCAGCTATGACCTTAAAAGGGAATTACTCCACAACAGCCTTTTATCTGGTAGAAACAAAGCAATGCTTTAATGGAAGGGAAAGGCACACGTGTCTTTGCAGAAAGCCAGCCCTGCTCAGCTGTGCAATGGCACACCTAATGCTTACTCCTAATGCATGTAGTGTATCCCCAAAAAGGCTCTCCTTTCAATGTAGCCTAGCCAGGTTCAGCGGCCCAATAAATCTGTGTTAAGCCCAGACTCGAGGTCAGGAAGCAGTCTCTCAGCTATGCTTGATATCTCTCCCTCCCCATAAATGTCCCTATTTATCCAGGGAATCAGTCTACCCCTGCAGCAATTATAACTGCCCAAAACCAGATGAGTATTATGGTACTTCAAGTACCTTTCTGAACAAGAGCCAAAGCTCATCATATTGATAGGAAAATTACAGTTCTTTTATTCATTTCCCTTTCTCATTTTATTTCAGAAACAGGAAAAGCACATAGAGTTAAGTCTATCCCCTAAGCACTTACATTTCCAGACAAAATAGTTACGGATGTCACAATCTGAATTCAGCAGGGTTAAATTAATCCAGGTTTTACATAGAGGTTCATAATAGAAAAACCCCTATAGAAAACCAATAGGCATTTGGAGGAAACATAGTGAAAATTTAAGATATTAAATATATACTCACCTGCTGCTAAAGAAAAACTGATCACGTTACAACACAGCCGGCACAAATCAGAAGCCACAGCTCTGTGAAGTGCAACTGATTTTTAAGCAGTGCAGGTACTCTGAAACAATTTTTGGATGAAAGGCCATCTTACAGATACCATCACTAGGAGGCAAAACAGTGCAGAAAATCTACTCATAGAAATATTTGTGTTTTAGATAGTGCTAGACTAATTTTTTTACTATAGATTCAGCTTTTGCATACCAAGTGAAGGGGATGGCACTTCAGTTCAACTTTTCCTACAAATTCTTCTAAATGGTCTTAATGTTCAGCCATGCAACAAGCTGCATTAAATAGCAGATACTAGAGAAAACAGAGAAAGCTTGGCAAGATGAAAGGTGTGGCAAATATAAGCTTTTACTAGTGAGGCCCTTAACAGAGGCAAAGAGAAATTGAAAGACACAAATATGGTAGATTTGAGAAGACTACTGAGCCCAAAAGACATAGGAAGAAGGAAATCCTTTCAGGATTCATGTAAAAGTTAGAAAAAAGACGTAGATGGGAACAATGCTGTTGGAAATGCTGATTCCACGGAGAGCACAAACTGGACACCTCTCCTCTCTTTTAACATCTCCTCCAGTCATGTCTTGAACAGCAAGAACAGGTAAGTAGTAAAATGGAGCTGGGTGGGGTACAGAAAATCCACTCCATAGTGTTAAAAATAACCTATCACATCTTCCTATTGTCTAAACTGGCATAACTCCACCAGCTTCATTTTATGCCAGCTTAAGATGTGGTCAAATGCAGTAAGAGGAAGATAGCAGTTCCTCTTACATTTCACTTTGCCTGCAGGCAGGTTTCAGCAAATTGCGTGTCTATTCCAGGGGAACATACTTAATGAAGGATTTAATCTTCCTGATGAATACAGAAGGATGCCAAAGTACCAAACTTGTCAAACACACCTTGCAATAAAACACACTGTTACAAATTTGCTTTACTTGGCTATATACTTGTAAAGAGGTGTAAAACAGACAGCTCCAAATTGCCTGACTTCAACCACTGAAAGTCAAACACTGCTGTCCAAATCCGCTTGCAAAGGTGTAGCGTTACAGTAATTGAGACGGTCCGTAATCCGCTCACATCTCCGCGCACATCAGTAGCACAGTGCTGAGAAGTCTCCCGGTTGTTCAGCCGCAGAAGGAGCTGCGTGAAGCACTGATTCACGCGGATGAATTGTAACCAAGCAACACTGCCAGCATCTCTCCAGCCCATTGTTCAGCTGAGCTCGGGAGAATAGCAGCAGAACAGCACTGAAAAAACCTTCCAAACTCCGACTTCAGTTAAAGGGTACCATCCCTCTAACACTAGGTATAGTAAATTTTTTAACCAAAATTTAGCAGAAATAAGCTGTTACTTCCCTCTCAGTAAAGATAATGATGTGCCTGAAGGCAGCAAATTAATTTCTGTGTGTCCAGGACCTCTTGTAAATCATCTTTACAAAAGAAAGAGTTGAAATTTACTTTACACAAGAAATGCAGGGCAATGAATTATTCATCTGAGCAGAGGGACAGAAAAACTGCCTTTTGTTAGTCTGGCTATTAGACACTGAGGGAAACTAAAGACTTTCTCAGATACAATGACTAATCAGTAACAACACAGATGAGATGGAAAGGAAATAGATATTTGAAAATTTTGTTCAGTGAAAGTTGGCAACCTTTTCCCATGTAAATGTCTGAAACCAACAGTTAATGCACAAAATACTGCTACAACACCATCACTCATGTGAACCTTATTATCAACAGAGGCATTAAAAAATTAGGTTACAATACTGAAATCTTTTTCTTTTACTGCAGTTAAGTCTGAGTGGTGGGATTATTTGTTCTGTTTAATGCCACGGGCCTGGATGTCAAGAATAAAGTTCACTGCAAAATTATCCACTGTTGCCCTTTATGGAAATAAGTTGACACAGTCTGCCAACAAAACTGTTGGTTACTAGATGTTTTTGCAATGTTCAACAGTATTCCCATTTTACCAGAAAAAAAAAAAAATCATGTATAAATTAAGAATACGATACAGAATTGACTTCTTTTCGTAACATAAAAGGCTAGCAGCTGTAGGCATTTCTCAGTGCATAAAAACCAAAAGCACTGACCTGTAAAACAGAAATAGTAATAACATCTGCTAGACTTCTGGGCTCTGAAATCACATTCCCTTAGAGCAAGTTTCCAAAAGAAAGGTTGGGCACTTATGTAAAATACCAATTCCCTTTTCAATGGATTATGTTTCTCTTTTTAAATTATACTTAAAAGCCTGAGTCCGAAAGCACATCCATCTTTGTTCTCCAGGAACTAATGCAGTAGGGCAAAGTAACAAAATGCCATGGCATTGGCATAAAAATAGATTTATCAATGTCTTTCAGAATTTGTGATATCATAGAATCATAGAATGGCTTGGGTTGGAAGGGACCCTAAAGATCATCTAGTTCCAACCTCCCTGTCGTGGGCAGGGACACCTTCCACTAGACCAGGCTGCTCAAAGCCCCATCCAACCTGGCCTTTAACACTTAGAAGGGATGAGGCATCTATAACTTACACTAGATCACCCTCTTTGCTTACTTCCATGCTCATCTTTCTAGTCCCTCTCTACAAATGAGGTTCCTAGGTGTGGCCTTTTCAATCCCATTGTGGGGGATCGAGCAGTCACTATTCTATGTGGAATACCACCAGGATCTCACACAGGCAGGAATGCTGCTTCTTAGGCTCTATCTACTTGATAGTTTAGGGTCCTTCTTATAAGTCCTCAACATTGCCACAGGCTTTGACACTACACAGTACTCCTCAGAGGCTCGAAGCCTGCTCTTCCATGGTACTAGTTCCCACCAACTTCCTCTCAATGTGAACAGATATTTAAAGCAGAACTTGGTCTCATCATCTTCTTTCCCTTCATAAGTTTGCCAGATGGCTTTATTTAGAGTCTGTTCTCTGGATTGGCTCTTAGATTGATTTTTTTTTTTCCTTTACATTTGCCATCTGCTGGTCCAAACAGCTGAATGATACACTTCCTTTTCAATCTCATGGCATAAATTCATTCTTGCTGTCAATTTGGCATCCAAAATAGTATGGCAGGCAGATCTGGGTAAGGCCTTGCTCCACCAACAGGCCTTGTCCCTTTGAGACCCATTAGCATAGGAGAAAAGTTTTTAAGAGAGAACAAAGTACAAGCCAGAGCAAAAGACAGGTACGAAGAAGAACTGAATCATGTTGTCTCAATGATGGAAAGTGGTCTGTGTTGAGGCTATTTCCTGGAAGCAGGATTTGCAGCCCCAGCATCGCGCAGTCCTGTACAAAGAGAAGACATCAAGTTGTGCAGCACCTAAGGGCAGAGAATTGCATGTGAACTTCCCAAAGAAACAAATGCTGTGTGGAAAAAAACTTGACTTAGAAACTTCAAATCATTTTCCAGAGTCTTCAGCAACTGTCTTGCTCTTTCCAGTGAAAATGTATGAGGACTCTTGTGAAATAACTGATGTGGATATGGGATCACGCCTGCCCCCTGCAGGGTACCCAGCCTGGGCTGCGCTACAGGAGCAGCTCCAGAACAAGGGCTTGCAAAACTGCAACAGCAGCTGGCTGGGAAAGGCATCAGGAGGAGGACAGAAACAGCACAAGAGGCAGAGGAAAGGAAAGGTGCCAAAAAGTCTTGTTATGACCCCACCTAAACGCCTAACAGTAAGGTATTACTGAGTGGCCTGAATGTGCATGTTTTACCCATCTTGTTACATTAAACTCAGAATTCTTTAGAGACAATTCTGTCTCTTGAGTGTTTGCACATTTCCAAGCACAATAGCTGCTTGTACTGGCTGAGTCCTTTGAATGCTGTAAGAATACGTTTAAAAAAATAAGAGCAGTAAAAAATCTTGATGCTATTCATATTTGAGAAGATGTCACATGGCTCTGGACAAATCATAACCACAGCAACATTCTCAAAAAACACATTTTCTAATCCTCTCATTACTATTGTAGCTTTCTTTTAAAGGTAAAGACAGAAAAAATGTCATGAAAAAAATATTAACTGTGGTTCATATCTGAATGGTACAAAAGACCAACAGTTTATCCAAACAGTCTAAGTGAACAAGAGCTTGAGAACTCCTACTTCAATGCTTCTCCATATACATACATTTGCACATACACTTGCCTTTTTCTGTTTCCCCTGTGGTTTTGGTGGCTCAGCTGACATCCAGTAGCCTGCCTACTCTCCACTTTCTCCATACATTACATGGTCAAGTAAGTGGGAACAGTGTGACATTTGCAGTGCTTGATCTCTTAATGTTTAGATAAATGCTGATACTACAGAGCTGGTCCTAGTTTTCCAGAGCTTCCTACCTCAGTTATGAAGCTAATAAACCTAACCCAGTGGTTCAGTGTCCTTGGTCTCAGCAGCTCTGATCCAATGCCCATTGAAGCCAAAAGAAAGATTCCTTAATTAGCCCATTAGTGTCAAATCAAGCACAATTAGGCTCGTGTGCCACTGAAGAATAAGATGTATAAATTCTTTTGCAATGCAAATTCCTTTGCTGCTGAACTGTACGGAACTGACCCACCTGCTCCAGGTCTCTGAGTAACCTGATACTTCGTACACCACCCAGACATCAAGGGAGTGGTGCTGAGAAACAGATTTCTTGAAATTCCCAAGCTGCTTTATATGCTTCACGTTGGTGGTTCACAATCAGATTTCTGGCTGTCACCATCATGAATGGAAGGATAAAAATTCAGTGACAAGTTATGAAATGTTACATCTGTTCAAAAAGGTAGAACGACCAGCAAAACCAATGTGTCAAAGAAATGTGTAAAACAGCTCCAGATTTAGCCAGATCCAGCACAAGCCAGGTCTATATTTGAAAGCTGCACTGGTACAGATGTTAGTAGGTGTATGAATAAAGGATAGGAAGACTGTACTACCAGTTTGCATATCCATGGTAACTAAGAGAGGATCTCCTGAGAAAAGGAGCTGTGAGGTGGGGAACAAAGAATTCTTTTCCCCTTTGAGGGCTAAAGAGCTCACAGTATCTAGTGAGATTATTTTGGCTGGGGACATGTGCACCTCCGGATTATAAGAGCAACGAGGAAAAGAGAACAATATGACATCTTCAGTCCTCAGAGGACTTGTCTAGCTTGCATGGCAGTCCATGTCTCTGCATGTTCATAGCTCTTGTTTCACCTAAGCTGAAGTTGATGCAAACACACCCAGTGGCCTTACAAACAACCCATTATAGTATACATGATACACTACAGTACCCAAGACATACACTGGCTGGTTGGGATGGGCAGGCTACAGAAAGAAACAATGGCCTTCTATACAGCTCACAGTATACAGTATTTAGGCACAAATCATAGAACCATTTAGGCTGGAAAACATCTTTAAGACCACCGAGTCCAACCTTTAATCTAGCACTGTCAAGTACCAGTGTAGCTCATTTCTCTCTGCATGTATGAGTATGTTCTGAATACATTTATGATGATGCAATTGCATCCATTCTAGGCTGGGTTTACCAATCTTTACTGTTTCATGACTAGTCATAAAATTTCTATTACTATTGAAGGACAACATCCAGATAAAGTATAAGTGATTTCAGTAGAATTAAAAAGTTAAAAAACTATGTGCAACATAGAGTGATACCAGTGTCCTCACACATGTGCCTACTCCATTATTCTAATGATTCAAAGGGCAACACTTGAGTTCCCAACTGCTCTGTGTTCCCCAAGCAACTCTCACAGAGCTGACATCTCTCTCCATTTCCTTACAGCCATCATCGGAGCAGGAGGGCAGTGCTACTGCCAGCACTGAGCTGAGCCCATCTGGACTGGATTCTGGGTGCCTGCATGCAGAGCTGCCAGACAGGAAGTCAGACAGAACAGAAGAAATAGGCACCATCTTCCAGGTTGCTGTACATAACCTCTGAAGTAAAAGGATGAAAAATTTCTACAAACACAGTTTCTTTTAATAATCTCCTTTTCTTATTCTCCTGCCCCTGCCACAATTTTTAGTTTTAGATATGTGAGTCTGGCAGCTCTCTGCACATGGTCTGATTCTCCAGCTTATTTCTGGCCCAGATTTTCCTTGGGTTTTACTAGAGGCAAGAAAGAGTGATATCAAAAAGAAAGGGGGATAGAAAGAAAAGTGAGGAAAACAAAGCCTTAACATACCCAGAAAGTCATCTGAACATCCAAACAGGAGCAGAAAAGTTCCTTCTTCTTTTAAATATATCTTCTGTTTCCATGCTATAGTAACTACATGGTATGTTTTTTAATAGTCTGTTTTAAAGTAAGTTGGGTGTGATCTAGTTACTAAATATTGTATGATTTGATAATTACGCAGCAGAGCAAACTACTTTCCTAATCTGGAATAAGATCTAAAATTCTACAGTGCCTTTAAGAAAATGGGACTTAAGTAACTTTTATTTTTTCCAATGACTTGTAAGCCCAGGAAAAAGTAATTCTCTATTTTAGTTAGTTTTGAAAGTTTTAGAATGGACAGTTGCATGTAAGCAATTTACACCTTCACTTTCACAGCTACATGAAATAAGCGTTGATTTATGCAGCACACAATGTCTTTAATTCTTGATTAACTTCCCTTCAAATTTTCACTGTAAGCCAGTGATATTTTATTAGAGATAACGTTGCTACTTGTATTAATTTCCTTCATTATATGCAGTTGCTCATAACTTTGGCAAGTGGTGTAACTTTTAGGTCCTTTGGGTGGGGGCACAAAAGGATGAATAACTCGTGACGGTGTAACTGGAGTCCACCCCACATACAAGAGGCAGGTTCTGGCTGCACAATGAACTTTGGTTCTGACACACTCAACCTTGTGCTTTGACTCAGCAAAGTAAATAATGCTCCTTACAAGCACAAAATTGTCAGGGCGTTCTGGTTTAACACACAGTACGTTATCAGGCATTACACATCCAATATAATTAATTAAGACATTTAAAAGCTGAAGTGGTTTCACCTGGTATTTGGCAGTCTGCTGTTCATTAGCAAAGTGGCTGAGAGTTTAACAAGAAACATCACAAAGACTAGCTAAAAGTTGAAGACCATTTTGATTACAAACCTTCTCATGTAAGTAGACCACTTGCATGTTCCTATCACAGTAGCGCTCTTACCTGCACTAGAAAATGGCTTTTGCTTCCTTACCCTAACCTTTTAAAGCAGATATTGTCTCCAGATCACTACAAACTGTACAGACTGTTGCGGAGTAAAAAGTTTTAATAATATCACAGCAGACTCTTGGGCTGAGCTAATACAAGCACTCAGCTTTAGTCTAATACTAATAGCCAAACAAACAGAGTTAGGATGATGCTCAGTGCTATTGTAAATTCCAGCCACATTCCATACTGAAGAGTGGATGGAGAAAACAAAATGGTGTAATCACTTACAAATATTATGAAGAAAACTGGAATGGTCACGTTTATTTTGCCCTATGCTTCAGAAATAGAGGCTATTAAAATAACAACTAGTCAGATACAAAAAGCTTGGAGGAAATTAGACTTTATATTATGGAAATACAGCTGACAAATGCAGTGCTGTAGGAACAGATGTGGTTGAGAAAACAGTGAAATACTTTTCAGCAGAATTTGCAAGGTTTTTTTGTGGAGGTGGAACCAGGAAGCCCTTGCTGGAGATTCCCACACCATCATCCATAGATCCAAAGTACCTATGAGTCCAACAGGAAGTTGAGATGTACCTATCTGCACACATAGTCCTCTTATCTTGTTGTGATTGAGCTACAGTTTGTGACTTTCATTCAGAATAAGACTGCAAAGCAGCTGAGCTGGTTATTAAACCAGACTGTTGAAGCAATGCAAGTAAAAACTACAGAATCTGATTTAAAAGTTACAGTCTAATTGTCAGTATTTTGCTTCGACTAAGAAACTTGCCACATCAGGCTCATTGGAAGAGTTGCAGAGAAAGTTTCAAGAAAACTGACCAAAAATCTTTTGTGTACACAGGACAATTTACAGTGCTCTCTGCTCATAGAGTAATTTCGTATCAGATTCACAGGATTAGCTTTTGCTAAAAAAATCCTCTCACAGCGAGAAAGGTCATGGAAACAACCTCTTTGCCCTAGAGCAGACAGCACTTCCTCAAAGCACTCCATCAGAGTCCAAATAAAAACACTGATACGCTTGTGCTAACAGTGTTGTGTTACACAAGAGTTGGTAACCAGTTTAAAGAGCATAATTTTGTCAAAACAGCAGGCCAGCTACCATTATCCTTCCATATAGTGCAGACTCAATGCAAATGTCAGAGGAGCCAGACCATTTACTTGGTTCAGGTATCTCTGAAATGGACTAACCTTCAGTCCCATAAAACTTTGAACTTTGCCTGTTCAAATGTTGAAGCCCACTTGGGGATTCTGGAATATCAGATATGCAGTAGTATATTATTACAAACCCATGATTTCAACTTGCTTCTAGGAAAGAAATATTTTTCTCCCTATCATCTTCCACTGTTAAATTTCAAGTTAATAACACACTGTTGTGACTGGCTTAAGCAATACTGAAGCAATTCAAAGCAAATGTAAAATGCAACAGAGATTCCTTATCCAAGAACATAATGAGAGCAACAGAACCATCATCATAGATGCATGGCAAGTCCAAAGAAGCAACTGATGTTCTGGGGCAGAAAAGATGTCCCTTCAGATTGCTATCACGAATGCAGATACTTGTATTGCAGAGATGTTTCTGTGTGAAAGACGAAAGCAAGGAAGGAGAAACTTTGCAGGAAAAACAGTAGCAAAGGCAGCGGAAAGACCAAGGGAAAGCAAGAGTAGTTATTGAAAAAAAAAATCCTAAAAAGGGCTAATGACAGAGCATCACTTCACTGGTGGCAGAACAAAGTAGGGAGTGATACTCAGAGAAGCCTCCTTCCTCTTCATTGAATTCTGCTTCATCCATGGAATCAAGGTTTGTTTGGGGGTTTTTTTAATTGCCACAATTAGACCTGGCTTCATCATCAGATTAACATTAGCTAAAAGCCTGGTTTTCACCTAAGTTTTGACAGCCTCAGATCTCAAGTGAATCCAGGGACACAAACCAATTCTGACCTTGCAGCAGATTGCTGTTCTGTCTTGCCCACATATGGCTTTATTCATACACACTACAATGTGATCTCAAATGCCCATGCAAAAGTGGAAGAAGCAGCAGCAGCAGATCGACTTTCAGGTGACTTTTGATGATTTCTTTCACAGCTGTGGCAAGAATTAACACAGGCATACTTGTCAAAAGAAGCAAGTGAGCCTGCTCTACAGCCAAGAGGCCACAGACAGGACAACACCTACACACCCCACCAACCCACAGGACCCTGCGCTCACAGGAGCTGTGCTAGAAGGCTCCCTCTCCTGTGCTGAACTCCATCCACCTTTCCCAGGAGCCATAATGTTCCTCACTGTATTCTGCACCCCAGCTTACCAGACACGTTACCTTCACACCATCACGGCACCCAACACAGTGCTCCTTCAGACACATTTGCAGATACCTCAGAAATTTTGTCCAGCACATAGAAGGAGCCGATTCCCTGAAGTACTTTTGGCTTCTCAGCTGACTGCACTATGTACCACAGTTTCTCAAAACTAATCTGCTGTTTCAGAGAAACATGAAACTTATGAGAACATGTCAATTCATTCATAATATATGCTCTTCTACAAATATGTAACACAGATTGGAACTGACATTCAAGATGACCCACACCCTATATAAGCCTCACAAAAACTGCCTAGTTATTCACTTTTCCAGCTTGGCAAACTAAGCCTCCACACTCACTGTCAAACTAAAACATTTGTTAAAATAATTCTTGGCTTCCTTCCACTCCAAACAAATTCATCAGACAGATATTTCAACTCATTTTTGACTCAAGCAAGCAGAAATAGGGAGGTACAAAAGTAGAGATGTAGGAGCCTTCATTAATTAGAATATGACTTTTTTTTTGTACACCTTTTTCTACAACATAAGGATAATGGAAGGTTTCGGCTGTTTTTGAGGTCACTGTCTCCAATTAAGAGAAACGCATGAGCTTTAAACAAATCAGACAACCGTGGAACAATTTTAATCCCTGAATGAATAAATCCCTTGGGGGACGTGGCTGCAGAGAAATCAATGGGCAATTCTATTAAGCCTTAACAGCAAATAAGGCACAATCTGGCTTCTACAATAAACCTCAAAGCCACAGATCCTGTCATAAGAATTTATCAGATTTGTGTGATCAGTCATCAGTGTACAGAGCCCGATTATACCCAGAATATCTTCTGCTTACAGCAGCTGTTGGAACAGCATTGTACTAGACCATCTTCGAGTTAGGGGCTATAATCTTACAGCAAAAAAATGACAGGAATAAGTGTTAGCTGGGTGAATACTCATTTGTTCCGGTGAACTCCTACTCTGTCAGCACCCTGCTGCCCACTGACCTTACCTCTAGCTCCAAAGTGTTAAGAGAAGTGTGAGCTGTGACTGTGAGAAAATTGGCATTTGCTCCCACAGCCTTTTACAGCAACACATAAATGACCTCCTCTGCCCTATAGACTGGAAGTACTCTCTCTAGCTGTGGGATCAAACACAAATCATTCATACCTTGCTATATATCAAGTCCACAGGCTAGCACAGAAAATAGAACTGTGCTTTGAAAAAAATCATCAAAACAGAAGACACAACTTCCCCTCCCCTTCAATACACCTAAATGGTCACCTACTGACACCTGTCAGGGTAAGGACAAAATCACTTTGCTTGGTGTGGTTGATGCAGCCACCATCTAGGAGCCTCTGCCTCAGGCTACATCTGCTCTTGTAAGTGAAACACTCTCAGGATTGTTCTGCGGCACCAGAGACAACATTTCTGTACCTGAAACAAGACTGCTAAACTCTCATGATCTTCAGAAGAGGTTGACTACATCCACTCCACTTGTTGAAAGCCATCACCAGTCTATCCAACCAGGATTGTGTCCAGGGCCGTTCCAACAACACAAGATCAATGAAAGCCTGACTCAGGAACATTTCCTGCACTATTGAGTAGTTTAGATGCAACTTCCCTGTCCACCTACCTGAACTGTTCAGAT
Organism: Corvus kubaryi; assembly: GCF_017639235.1. Lineage (NCBI taxonomy): Eukaryota > Metazoa > Chordata > Aves > Passeriformes > Corvidae > Corvus > Corvus kubaryi. The sequence goes on along the minus strand of NW_024580667.1, from coordinate 27,630,190 downwards.
CTGAGACATGTCCAAGGTACATGACAGCTGCCTTCTTTGCTCACAGAACCAAATTTCCTTTCCTTGAAATCAAGGTATGTGAACAAGGAAAGAGGGTGAAATTGACATATATACATACAGCTACTATCCAGACAGAGCTATACTACAGACATGGCACACACCCAGTGCTCACAAGTTCAGAAGTACTCCCTATGAGCATCCACTGTTTAGATGAATAGTTATTGAGGGTAAAGTTTTCACAGCCATTGAATGCCTAAAGATAGAGATGGGAGCCATCATTTCTTGCAGTGAATAGGAAGCATTACCCAATAAGATGCACAATGGGGTTTTCAGGTTAGGTGCCTCGTTCCTATTGCAGTTAACTGGAATTATATCCCTGAAGATGTTAAAAGCCTCTGTGTTGAGTGTGATGCCTTTGTTATCCCTTTACACAAAAGTACAATGCCTCTAATCCATTACACTGGCTTATGAAAGAAAGAAATATAGGAGTAATACTACAGGCAAGTGTTTTCCTCCTTCTCCTGGGTAAAAAAAAAATATATCACCTGCATATTTCAGCTTTGCAATCTTGCTTCATGTCTATCTCTGAGAAAATAAATTGAAGTCCTATGGAAGCTGCTCAGGTAAATTTGAACACTGCCTAGTAGTGTGAGACACAAGACAGGCAGAAATAGTTAAGTAGTTTAATTCACACTGGTTTGGCATTTGGTCAAAGAGGTTTTGTAGAAGTAATCAGAAAAAGGGAACCTTAAGTCATTAGAAAGAAAAGTAATTTTCACAGTGACACTTGACTTTTTTTCCCCCAGCATCCTTTCACTGATGCAAGTTACCCAGAACTCTGTGATCTGCACAATCAACTTAAAACACTGATGTACAGTTAGCACCTCACTTTAAAGAAATAAACCAGTAAAGAAACACAGCACTCTTCATCAGTTGGTTCAGCAGCAATTAGACAAACTGAGTTTACAGTCTGCACCATACTTTCATCTCACAATAAGATTTGAAAAGAGCTAGGCTACAAGATTAAAAAAATATATATCTATACCTGTGCTCCCATGATTTTGTATCAAATAACTTTTGAGAAAAGTACATATTTAATTGAATATTTGAGAGCAGCAACCTCTACAGTATCTCATAAAGCAGGCTGCTGAGGAACAAGAAACCCATGGACCAGATACAGTCTATGACTTCACCTTGATAATTTTGGACTGAGTGATTCCAGGGGAATGCATTAGGACAAGAAAGAAAGCGAATATGTGCCCTGCCAAATGGGTCTGACAGTTCTCCTTGGGTTGCAGGAAAATTCTCATTTGTCCTATAAACCAATACTAGGAGAAAATTATAACACACACTGTCATAAGAAAATGCTCCTCATTAACTGTTCCTATAAACATTAATGGCAAGAAAGAGGGACAAAAGTAAAAAATGTTATCCTCCTTATTTTAACAAGGGACATCTTTTTTCAGAGTTAAGTTAGAAGTATTCATGTTTGGAAGCTAAATCTAAAATACCTGAAATGGGCTCCATTTCATAAACTGTTGAGTACTCATCTCTATAAAAAAATCAACCCTTAGTTCATCCACCTTCAGTGTCCCAAAGACATTAGCCACCTAGGAAAATTCAGGACACTTCACTGAAATACACTAACTTGTCTTTCTTTAAATACTCCTTTTTAAAATCCTGAGACAACAGTGCTGATGAGAATAGCATTTTCTTTTTCTTGCTTGGATTATCTGCCGGTGTGGCAAAATTCAGCTACCACTGATAGCTTGAATGCACCAAGCAAGATATGGAGAAGGATCTCTGCAAGTCTGCATGTTCATTCATGTTTACAAAAACTGACATCACACAGACTTAAGAGACTGATTGACGTATTTTAACTGTTTGCTTAAATGATAATCAACTCCAGGTTTCTCATGCTCTTTTTGTTTCACAGTGTCTTATATATTTGTTCATGACACACTGTTGAAGAAATTAAAGGCTGATTTCTGTTTGGCTAAAGACATCAAGTAAACTCTATTTTATTATGATGCTGCCACCTATAGTCTTTCTGAACACCACACTACCTCTCCACGGTTTTGATTTGCATTTAAATTTCTAAAAATTGCATTGTTTATCCTTTGCTAAAACTTTCAACATCACCCCACCCTGCAAGGAAAACGTCAAATAAAATGTTTGGAGAGACACGCTTTTGTTATCTTTCTTCTGTGATTTCCAGCCCCACCAAGAAATCTCCCCAGTTTTGGCTACTCTGATGTTCTCTGATGAAAACTCTGCTTTCAGAAGGTCTGAGAAGAGCAGGTGACTCTGAGGTGAATGTCTACCAAACCAGCATAAATGGTTACTTCCAAACACCAGAGAGCATGTCTGAACACACTACACAACCAGCCTACAGTGTGCAGAAGACAGGATGGAAACCAGATCTGAAATTTCTGTGAGGCCTAATGGAGAACTCTCACCAGATACTCCTATATATACTTAATTCCTGCTCTACTCCCGTACTCTGATTAGGACAACTAAGCAGTGACATTAATTCTCTTCCTCTCCTGTTGTTTTTTTTGTACAACAGTTTTCTTAAGCTAACCATCATTAAGTAAAAATCAGACCTCGAGTAGACCAGACATACATGCCTTCCACTGCAAGACACAATTGTGGATCTGGAACCTCTCTGTCCTGTAATCTTACCAGCCAAGACCTAAGCCATAGGAGTGTTCCTAGCTATGAAACTGTCAACCCAATGGTGATGCATTAAACACTACACCAACTCAAAAGGCCTGTAGCTGCAGAAATTAGCAATTTGTTCTTCTTCTAGGAATGGAATTAGTTAGAAGGACAGATAGACAGATCATGTGTCTGTCCCTCCTTAACTTCCAATCTGTCCAAGTACCTATGGAAACTCTTGCATGTTTCCATGGTCAGCTGATGCAGTGCAACCCCCGCCTCTGCCCAACTCCCCAATACCTGGAAAAAAACCTTAGTGATACTGATTCTAGTATTAAGGAAAGAATGTCACAACTGTAAGATTAAAAGAGCTACTAATTTTGATGGCATACAGTGCCCTGAGTCCTTTAAGTTCCACATTATACTGTATTTATAACCTCTTTGTTCAATTCTAGAATATTTTCCATTTTAGGAAGGGAAGAAACCTACTCGAGTGTAGAATCAAACAAACCCCTTAATTGTAAAATACAGGCAGCTGATTGCATTGTATTAGACAATGAGTTAGAAGATGAAGCCGTTCCTTTGTTATATTCTACTTCTCTTTAAATAGCAGAGTTGCCAAAGCTGATGTGATAAAAGAAGAATGACATGAAGAATGAGAACTGTGTAATCTTCCCATCTTGCTCACCAATTTAAGATACAAAGGAGTAAAAGTGCAACCTGTCTCCCTTGTCTAGAACTTTTATGTGCTGCAGATGAAAAACAAAACAAAACACACTGAGTTTTTAGCTTTTCAGGGATGCAATATTAAACAATGTCATTAAAAAGAAATTGACTTTTTGAAAAAATAAACTCCTTTTCTGTTACCAAAAAAAAATTTTTTTAAATTTAAAAAAATTTTTTAAAATGAAGAGCTATTGTGTATTTTTATCCATAGAACAAACAAACTGTTTATAGGCACTGTAGTTTGGCAGTGCGAGCTGAAGCACTTTTTATAACTGTGTACTCTCAGGAGTGGCTTGCCTGTAAACTCAGACATTATCCCTAAAATCATTAGTGTTTCCATAAAACAAAAAAATTGTGCTGCAGTACTGTCAAGAAATTTTCCTTGAAGGACTCTTTTCAAAGCTACTTCTGTCTTAACTTAGCAACAAATTTCACCAGAAAACCAGCTGGCAGAGGACAGCACAGAACGTATGTGCCAGCTTATACAGGAGCAGGTTTTCCATAGTCCTGGAGCTGACTGATGAAGTCTGCTCTCAAGCAGCTGGGAGCATGGAGAACCATGGGCCTGAGAATTCTGAGAAACAAAATGCACTGGAAGAAATACCAAAGAAATCAGTGTCCTCTTTTATCTCATTCTCTTCAAACATCAACAGACTGGCTAAAAAACCATTTGCCCTAAGTAAATACTCTTGTAATTACACTTCACTAGACTCATTCAAGGTCATGAAGAGTCAATGGTGATAAACTGCTAAGAAGTCCCACTTCCTCTCTTATACCTGTTTTGATGCATATTTCTCCGAGTCATTGATTTAATCTTCCTCTTGAATTATTCCAAAATTTGTCAGAATTTAAGGCATCACCAGTGTGTACAGTGAGATTTGCTCCCAAGGTGCACTTCAAAAGCACTGTACAAAAGCAGATGCACCATCTGCTGTTTGAAGGGTTCCAAGACACTTTTCTGTTACACTCCTGCAACTACTGGGTAAGCTACTACTGCCAAGAGGAATTCTGCTGACTCCCTTTGAGGCTATATAGACTACAGGCATCAGGAATAATAGGGCTTGCAAGAGGTATGAACACAGTAAAATGGTACCATTGAAATTAAGACAATGATTATTTAAGTCTGAGCTTCACTAGAAGTACCACTGCCAATCGTTTTCACAGAAACATCTACTAATACACTTACACTCTTCTCCCAGACCTCTCTCTGTATTTTCTCAGGGGCCAACACACCCAGTTGCTTGGCTTTGAGCTGCCAAGACTTTTAGTTTCATCCTGTTAAAACTCATCAAACAGATGTAGGCATTTTACACTCAGAATTCTACAACCCACTATGTGCACTCTTTTTAGACACCAAAAAATGGAGTACTCCAGAATTCCTATACTGATTGCATTGTTTACTTTTGTAAGTAAATTTGTCTAATTTAATCTAAAAAATGTCTAATTTCAAAACTTTCCATTTTAAATGTATTTCAGAGCAGCCAGACATCACCTTGCCTCTTATATTGCACTTTTACCTACATCTACCCCCAAAAAGTTAATCAAATTCCTGTATCAGGAAGATCATTCCATTAATGACTTTATGAGATGGCACAGATTTAATGAGCCTGTTCTAGCTTCACCCTCTTCATGTGTAGTGATGGAATGAGAGAGGCTGCAGTGCCACACTGAGAAAGCACTGTGGAGAGATTTGTGCAAGTATTGGCCAGCTCAAAAACGTAAACTGAGAGGACTCAACCTTCTCAAACCCAAATAATTCTGAGGGAGTTCTGCTGACTTGAGGATGAGCAGCAATGCACAGAAATGCTTTGGTACAGATAAAGCCATCTTCCTTAAGTGACTGTGTCCATGAATGGATGTTTCACTGTAAGAAAATGGGTAAGTAAATGGTCTCCTTTCCTGACCTTTTTGCATAGACTCTCTCCTCTCTTTAATAATACAGAGCGATAAATCTTGCAGTAAGAGAAGACTGTATCTTTAATGCCTTGGATACATTACATTTTATGACTGAATTTCCATCTCTCTTGTGATTGTTAACTCTCTTCCAGTATATGCACAGTTGGGAAAGGAAGCAGCTTTTTCTTAGAGCACGTCACAGTCCTAGCATGTATAGCCTTCATTCTACTGCCTTCCAACAAAGATTTCCACCTTCAAGTGGATATCCTTTAGTATTCTGGACTTAAACAAACTAGACATACTAAGTTCATCAGCACCTACAATTGCAGAAAGGCACTTCTAGGCTTCTGTAACAAATAGATAAATGAACTGTGCATTGCTGGATACATACTATGTTTAATGGGCCAAAGCCAGAGCTTACTGTTACGAAGCAAGACCTCAGAGGACAAGAGAACTGATGCATTCCAGCTGTGCAGGGCACTGGACAAGAGATCTGTGACTCTAGTAACAACAGACTTCAGAGTCACCTTCACTTTCTGCACAGGGAGTGCTCTGCAGGTCCCTATCTAAAATGTGTATGGGTTATACTCTCCAGTCAACAACTGGCTGTGCTGGAAACACACATCTGAAATCAAGAGTGGAACAGGTGGGCTATGAGGCAATGACCATTTATTAAATCTTCACACAAAACAGGGAGAACTGGTCTATGTATTGTTAGACATTGATGATGTCACTTTTGTCCTGGTGAATCTGAAATGCAGCTTTGCTGCTGCAATAAATATTTGCCTGAGACATTTCCATATTTCAATCCCATTTTCAGTTCCTTGGTAACAGTTCAGTGCCAGTCCTTGTTATTAAGGAGTTTTTTTACTCCTTTTTGCTACTCTTTCATCATGACTATAAATACTGAAGCTGCCAGCCAAGTACTGTACAGCTGTTAATGTCCTGCACAACAGAGGACAGCAGAGGCTGTCAGTACCACCACAGGCTGAGTGTGAGCAAACCCTTTCCTCTGTAAAGCTCAGTGGCAGGCAGCACACACGTATTCCCATCACTGCCTCAGAAGCAACACTGCCAGGTTAGCTGTTTTTTTTCCAAGAGAAGAATTAGACCCTATACAACCAGAAGCACATGCTAAAGAAAACATTTTTAATTAAAAACACAGCAGAATTTAAGCTCACAAGGTCTTTGTGAAAGCAAAGAAACATGACCTTCTGGTTTCTATAAACTCTGACGTCTGTACATAGACAAACTAATTACCCACCACTATAAACAACCACAGACAGCTCCTACCTCATCACTGGATAAACCTAAATGCACCTGCTCCCTTTCCTTTAATGATAAGCCAACTCCTACCCTGAAACCTCCTTCTTTCAATGATTAAAGAGCTACAAGGCAAGTACCAGTAATAAAGTTACTTTTTTTTTTCCTTCTGTAATCTAATCTTTGCCCTGTAGAAACTGCTGATGAGAGCTCAGTTCCACTTAAAATTTACATAAAAACAATCCATATCATGTTGCATGGAAAAGGACTGTTGCCCCAGTGTTTATTGGCATGGTGATACAAAGACTGAGAATTTACTCTGATGCAAAAATGATGTACAGCTTTGTATCAGTATCAAACAGGCTTTGATGCATGGTTGCTATTTTTGGAAGCTAATGATCTGTGAGTGATAAAGCAAATGAACTTCTTAATGATGACAAATACAGGAGAATGTACAGTGCTGAGTAGAGAACATGATGTCCAACCAAAGAGAGATTTATGGGAGATAGTTATGGTACCTAAGATTTATAATGGCAAAGTAAGAGAGCAGGAAAACCTTCTGGAAGATCTTGTGTGTCTACCTGGAAAAACAATCTATTTTCAGACAAAGGACAGAATGTACAGTCCACTGCATGCTTCTAGCTGATACTTACTTTTTTTTGGTACTTATATGCATATAAAGCCTAAGATATGTATAACTTTACCCAATTTAAATACAATTAAAATAGCGATAGAAAAAAAATTTATGTTTTTAACTTGTGTGAAAATATGCAAGCAATTATTGTTTGTATTGTTGGGGTGCTCCTATAAACGTCTCTTTATATATAGGGTGGTTTTCAGTCAATCATATGGCAAAACTGGTAGGGTGATGTTTTCACACCTAAAATTTCATGGTGCTCTTAAAAGGTTTTGAACTGGAGAGATTCCTGTACAGTAACCTAAGATCCATCAGTGGCAATTAAAATTTAATACACTAAATATACTATTGAGAGTAAAGTTTGTCAACAGAAGCTAGCATAATAATGAAAACAATGCATTTGTGGTATTTCAGGTCTAGTGTCCAAAAATATACTAAAGAGGGGGGAAAGTCACACAATTTACAGCTAATTTCAGGGTAGAGGATCAGTCAGCATTTTGAGAGATATTTGAGGAATGGGAGAGGAAAAACCACAGCCTTTAGGGCAAGAAAACATGCCTGCCAGCTGAGCTCAGCCTTCCTGCAGGGAGCCGGGCTGGTGGGAGCACAAGCCTGTTCGCCTCAATCCCATTCACACCTTCGAGAAACCTGGAAACGCCGGTCGGGACGCAGCCGTTTGCGTACGTGGAAACCGGTGTCCCACTAGGTACCTTTGGCCTCTCAATTAAACGCCTGCTTTGCTTCAGATTAAGCGTCTCCGGTCGCTGTGCTCCCAGACAAACAGCCTCCGGAGAAGACGCGGGGAAGGAAGCAAAGCCCTGCCCGCCGCCCAGCCTCCCCCGACGGCAGCGCCCGCGGCTTGGCCCGAGGGAGCCCGGCAGGTCCCTCGCTGCCCTCACTCACCTGGAGCCCGTGTGGGGCGGCGGGACAGCGGTGCCGGCGGCGGGGAGCGGCGGGGAGCGGCGGAGCCGGGCGGCGCGGGCCCATCCGAGCCGCGGACCTGCCGCCACCTGCCCGCGGGCCTGCCCGCTCCTCCCCGGGCCCGCCGCCACCTGCGGCCCAGGACCCGCCCGCGGCCGCGGGGCCAAAGGCGAGGCGAGCCCGCGGCGCTGCCCCGGGGGCGGGCGGGGTGCGGCGCTGAGGTGTTTTCCACCTCGGCAAGACATTGACCGCGGCGGGTCACAGAGGCACGCGGGGCTGAGGAGAAGGAGAGGACCAGGCACTGTGAAAGGGCGATTTCACCGCCACAGCTTTCTGCCTCGGCTTTGCTTTCCCCCCGTCGCCTACCCGAAGTAGCTTAAGGTAGCGATGAGCCATCTCCAGGTTGTTTTCTCGAGCGAGTTAGAGTGTTGGAGGTGGCGGGGTACTTGCAGCTCGTAGCTACAGTCAGGATTCTTGCGGCGGTATCAGAGTGAAAGGCTCTAGCTGAAGTTGCTTGCATCTGTGAACAGCAGTGCCCTTGGATCTTCAAATGGGGTATTTCAAGCTTAGCTTCTGTGCAAGAGGTGAGAAAGGAAGGCTGGACGAACTGGCTAGAAGAACTGACCAAAATAACATCGAGTAGTTTGTTCCCCACTTCAGCATCTTATCTATTTCAATAAATTTCTCTCAAACTTGTGAGTTCTGGTTTCAACATGAGAGCTCTGGTTTTTTTTTTCTCTAAAGAGTCTCTCTCGTGTAAAGTCAGTGAGTCTGAGGACAGCAGTTTTGGATAGAAAATACAGGTGTTGCCTGATAAATGAATGAACACCGCAGTACACTGCCTTGCAGTCCAAGGTAAAAGCATTAGACTGGAAAATGCTGTGGGGGTTGCTTGTTTCTTAGGGCACTGATAAAGGAGGCAGAAATGAAAATGGAAAGCTGGTGCACACTAACTCGGTCTTCAAATGAAAAATAATTTCAACACTACTTCCAGAGCAGCCACTGTGGGTCAAAAAAGAAATTCAATTATAGGTTTTATTTCTGCCAAGTAGCATTGTTTTAAAAATATTCATGCTATACTGGCAAAAGTGATTTTATGAAATATTACTATGTACAGGAAAGAGATATCCTCGTGTAAAGCAAATCTGAGAAGTACATTGTTCACTTGCTTGGTTGCACTGCAGCTCTGACAACAAAGACGTTTTCTGCTTTGTGTACTCTATATAATTGCTTGGGTGTAGGCTGCATTCAAGATAAAAAATGTTTGTTCTTCTCCCACCTCAGGAAATAAAAGCACCAAAAATAAAACATAGATGAGAAGCACAAGATTGGAAACTTAAAACTAAGCTTAGACTTTTGCATCTGCTGAAATAAATTATTAAACTTCTTCATGGATTTTAATAAAAATGTGGGACAGCCTAGAGAAAAATGAAATTACAGTATATTAGAGAGTCAGGTGAAAAAAAAATCCATTGGAAGGGAACATCATTTCAGGCCATGCTTTTATACATAATGTTTTAATTACAAGCAAATTTTGTTTATTCAAAGTTTACTAAAAAAATCTGACCCTTGCCATGAAATAAGGTTATGTTTTAATGTAGTAAATCCAAGTGGAGTCACATGCAAATTTTATCCGTCTTATCAAGCTTTTTCTTCTGTTTGGAAAGTGTCCAAAATGTAAAACTAACTGAAATATCTTTCCACGTGTTCAGATAACTGTGCATGTTAATACCACAAGCTATGTATGATTCATTCATCTTCATTTCACTTACTCCCTCTGCTGGGAATTAGCGTGAAAGTTCAGTGGCTCAGAGGAAAGATCATTAAGAGTGCAAGATACATTAAAACGATTCTTTTGCTTCTTTTATTAGAAGATCACACTTCTTTACAGACCCTCCAGTCTGTATCAGTAAATCAATTTGCATTTCTTGTTGCAAGGCTATCCATTCCAAAATGATGTGGAAGGAGAAGCTAATGCGAATTAACTAGTTAAATATGGAATAGATACTAAATTCTTATGCATTCTACCGTACCATTGTAACTGCCAATATCAAAGATTAAATAAATATAGAAAAGCAACTGAGTAACAGAACTGCTAAACTATATCTGATGCTGATTTTGCTGATTAGCCATTTTGCTAATACTCCACTGCCTACACTGACACCAACCAAGATTAGTTGGTCTGAGAAGAAATGAAAGGGATAGAACAAAAAACTCAGCTGTAGTACCACCATAGACTACCCCACACCGTGAAGATTTTTTCTGCACAAAGACTAAAACCACCTGCTTTAACACTGACAGCAGAATCTTCGATTAGTGTTGCTAAAGTTCAAGCTTTATTAGTGACTGAAAAGAAAAAGAAACGATGGAATGACAGCAGTGGTCAACAAGGGGAGACCAACAGATGTCATTTCTCTAGACTTCTGTAAAGCCTTTGGTACTGTCCCACATAACATCCTTACCTTCTTATCAGAGAGACGTGGATTTGATCAGTGGACTGTTCAGTGGATAAGGAATTGGCTGGATGGATGCAGACAGAGTTGTGGTCCATGTCTCTATGTCCAGGTGGAGATGGGTGATAAGTGGTGTCTCCCAAGGCTCTGCCTTGGGACTGGTGCTCTTCAATATCTTCATCAAAGACACCGTCAGTGGGATCGAGTGCACCCTCAGCAAGTTTGCAGATGGCACAAAGCTGAGCGGTGCAGGTGACACAACAGAAGGACAGGAGGCTGTGCAGAGGGACCTGGACAAGCTTGAGAAGTGGGCCCAGGAGAACCTCATGATGTTCAACAAATCCAAGTGCAAGGTGCTGTACCTGGGTCAGGACAATCCCAGATTATGAGTGGACAGGGACAAATAATTGAGAGCAGCCCTGCAAAGAAGGACTTGGGGTGTCTTGTGGATGAAAAGCAGGATATTACCCAGCAATGTGCACTCACAACCCAGAAAGCCAGTTGTATCCTGGGCTGTATTGAAAGCAGTGTGGCCAGCAGGTCGACAGATGGGATTCTGTCCCTCTGTTCTGGTGAGACCCCAACAGGAGCGCTGCATCCAGCTCTGGGATCCTGAGCACAGGAAGGACAGGGACCAGCTGAAGCAGTTCCAGAGGAGGCCACCAAGTTGGTCAGAGGGATGGAGCACCTCTCATATAAGGAAAGGCTGAGAGAACTGTGACTTTTCAACCTGGAAAAGAGAAGGCTTAGGGATGATCTGATTGCATCCTTCCAGTGCCTAAAGAGGGCTTATAAAACGAGAGAGAGGGACTTTTTACACAGGCAGATAGGGACAGGACAAGGGGCAATGGTTTTAAACTGAAGGAGGGCAGATTCAGATTAGGTGTTAGGAAGAAATCCTTTACTCAGAGGGTGTTGCACCAGAACAGATTGCCCGGAGAAGTTGTAGATGTCCCATCCCTGATGAGTTCCAGGCCAGGCTGGATGGAGCTTCAAGCAACTTGGTGTAGTGGAAGGTGTCCTCCGTACCGCATGGGTTGGAACTGGATGTCTTTAAGGTCCTTTCCAACCCTTTCAAACAATTCTATGATTCTATGAATCTGATTCATTCTAAATCTGCTTTTCTTTGCGTGGAAAAACCAGGATAAATCACATAGATACAAGGCTCCAAAGGCTGCTGAAAGGTTGCTTGCATAGATTTTACAAGAAGCAGGGGAACATTTCTACCCAGAAACACACAATGAATTCTTCCCCATTGGAAGGTGGGACTATATTGTAATGGAGATACTACTCTGTTTCCATACATCCTGCTGCTTCTAGTATGCAGAAGAGATACGAAGGAGAAGGACACCAGAGCTACTGAACTCTTTCTTCTACAAACCCTGTAAACCAGTTATGCTCAAGTAAAATACCTTCTACTGAGTAATGGGGACAGTTTCCATTGCCACAGGTAAACAAACTTAGTTGGGAATAACTCTATAACCAGTGGCTAAAAATTAGCATGAATACTTTTGCAAATACTATAGGTTTCTTTGTTATACAAACCACATGATTTTAGGTCATAACAGTATAGCTGAGTTTAAAATACTCTTATTTTGTATAAAACCATGTATTGTATTTTCAGGTTTACCTATGTAAAAATATTGTGGTAAAAGGCAATTTAAATATATATCTAAAAATTAAGTATAACATTGTTCATCATTGCAAATAACTGTCACAAATGCAAACAAATGATAAATAGATTTTTTTGGTGCAGGTTTCTTTCCAATAAAAATATTGTAACTAAGCAATGACAAGAAAATCACAAGTAACCCACAACATGAGGAAACAGATACTATCACAAAGTGTGTAACACATTTCAGGCTGGGCATATATGACAGTAATTCCTGGGTACTGAAAAAATTAAGATGTATTACAGATTAGAGAGTTTACAACCAAAAGTAAAGAACTGTAAATACTCTGAACTCATTATTGCCCTTTACATAAGAACAAAGTTTAATATTCAGTCATGGTCTGAAGGTTTTTAGAATATACTACTGGGCAGTACATACAATTCCCAACCAACAAACACCATTCCACTCCTCTTGGGCTATTACTACAGACATTGCCAATAAGCAAATTTGTCAAATAAAGTATATTGTTTACAAACTTCAGCAAATTCAATTAATTACTTCATTTTTTTCTTTCTTTCAGTTTCTGACTTAGGTCAGACATAGGGGGATTCCCAATGCAGTGATCCTGCTCTCTGAATATACTCACTTGCATGGTTTCTTTTCCTTAACCATGAAAAATTATGCAGCAATTAATTTCTGTCAGAAGTCACTTGAAGTCTGTATCTCATCACCATTGACAAAAGTTCCTTTGGCTCCATCCATGACCTTGTAACCCCCTTGCAATTTTCCTGCAAAAACTAAAAGTTTCAATTTCCAAAAAAATTTTTAAGGAAATGCTAACCCTAATAAAAAGGTGATTGCTTTACCAGAGTACTCAAGAAAAAGCAGGTTTATTACATCTTGATACTTATAATGTCATATTCCCTTATTCCTCTGCATAAGAGAAGAATTTTAAAGTCCAAATTACTTAAGAATCTTCTGGTTTTACTTTGTAGGTGAGCACCTCTTTACTGACTTCTTCATTATGTTACATGGAAAAGCATCATTATTGCAACTAAAGAATTACATCTTAGGACATGGGCCTCTGCACAGCATATCCACTCCCAAAAAGAACTCCTTTTATCTGTTCTAAGTTTATCTAATATCTGCTTCTCATCTTCTAGATGATAGTGTATTAGTTTTATAGACCAAGATCACATTTCTCAAACTGTTTTATGATCATCTTCTAGAAAAAAAAATCAATATAACAATATGATTGCAAAACAACAAATCTCTTTCTCATCTTCCAGAATAATGAAATGATCATCTTCTCTCATCTGGGAAAATTGTACAATATGCCTTTTAATAACTGCATAATGCGGCAATGGTTAATATCATTATGTCTGCTCCTACAGTCTTTATTACTTGCAAGCAGTCCCATTAACATTGGGGATGGTTGAAATGGCTTCCGTGGCTGTGCCAAATAAGGAATGAAGAACCAGGACCTCCAAATTAAAATCAGTTCACCTGTACTGAAAAATATTGTTACTCTTGTGGAAGACAATCCTAAAATGTATGTAGCACATACATATTTATACTTTTTTTTTTAAACATTATTCAGAAACTATTTTTACAGGCTTGTTAAAGCTACCTGTTCCTAAAAAGCAACACAGTTGCTTTTTCATGGTATTAGGTGCATTTGTATGGGTTATGTTGTCTTTAATTATTACTCAAACATGAATGTTGAGCAGTCATCTTATAAAAAAAATTAATATAAAGAAACATATGTGCAAGTTTATGCTTAACCCATTATTGTGACCAACATGCTTTTGCTTGCAAAAATAAACCAGAGACCTAAACAATTCTTTTATGAAGATAGAAAAAAGGATGAATAGAGGTGTGAATTCTGAAAGCACTTCCTAGTCTCTTTAATAGTCAATCCAGATCATTTGACAGATTAGATTTTATTGTGTAAAAATGTTATAACACATTTGATGTGTAAGGTAAGCTCTGGACTCCTATCACTTAAAAAATCAGACAGACAAGGTATTTCCCACCAGGTCTGAAATACAAACGGCAGGACACATCCTTTTCACTTTACTGGAGCAAGGAGTCTGGTTCAATAAAGATACAGAGAAAGAAGGAATAATAAGAAAAAGTTACTGTCCAATTTACTGCTGATATCACATCCTCTATTGAATGAAAAGGTGACTGTCTGCCTCATCTCCCATCAGACTTTCTGCTGAAATAGCAGCAGAACCCCAGAGAAAAGTAAGGGCATTAATAGTAATTCCAGCACTGCTGTCTTATTATACTTCATGTAGAGTCACACATTAGCTGTGGAAGAAGCCTCTCCAGTTTCTAGCAGTTGTTTCTACAATACCTTTTTCAATGCCTGATAACTTGTCTCAAAGCAGTTGAAAAATGAGATTTCCTCTCCAGGAGGACCCTCCTGAAGTACTTAACAGGAACTTACACCTAGCTCATATTTCATCAATTCCCCAAATATCCATTTTAAAAGTCTTAATTCTGTGATTCTGCTGATTATTACACCCAAATATTTGCATTAATATTCTTGCTTTTACTCTCAGGCAATATTTTACATTGGTTTTTATTTCGTTCTGGACTCAATGAACTTTCTAAATCTTTCCAGAGCTCGCTGAGAAGAAAATCATCATGCATAGATACTTCAGACATTTCTACTATTCCATCTTTTTCCCAATAGACACTCTAAGTTCTTGACATAAAATTTATCAAGAACTTTAGTATTGTGGACATTAAAGCAAATAGGCAACTCAAATGTAAATTACTTATACAAAGCAGACACTTCCAGATTCAGATCTCTGCTCTGTTTTAGGAGAGCCTTTTCTAACAGGCTATTTTATTCATTACTGTATCACTACATTACACAAACCTGACAAATTCTTTCTGTTTAAGCTTTTAAAATGTAGCACAAACTTCCAATGTTTCAGTTGTTCTTGCACATTTTTTTTTTTTTAATGAAAACAATCCCAAACCATTTAGCATAAACAAGTAACTAAGTAGTGTTCAAGGGAATTGAGCAACCTGGTGTAGTGGAAGGTTAGAACTAGATGGTCTTTAATGTCCCTTCCAACCCAAACCATTCTGGGATTCTGTAAGTAAGTCTGAAACAACCCTAGTTCTGCCTACCTAGCAAAAAAAAAGTATAACAAAGAGTTGGATGAGGAAAAGAAGTTATGAATTATATTAGTTATTATATATGAATTGTATATCTTGAATTCTCAAAAATGGAAAATAACCAAGCAGAAGAAAAATTAAGTTCATTTCCATGCAAAAGCTACATTGATTTAATTGAGGAAAAACTTAGCTTGAAACAGTCTGAAAATTTTAAATGAACCTGGCTCACTTACTTCAATTTTAGTCCTTAAACTCATTGTACCCTAGGAATGTGCAAAGGCCACATAAGGCCAACCAGGATAAAAAAACCCAAATCAAACCAAAACAACAAAACACCAAGCAAAAATCCCCCACAAAACCAGAAAAAAAAAAAAAAAAAAAAAAAGGAACATCAAGCAAGATAGGAATTGAATTCCTAATCTACTTTGTAGAAGATTAGTCTTCATTTGTTATTTAGCCAGAAGTTTACTACTTAGAATGGAATTTTATCACCCTGAAAAGGAAGTAATGCAAATAGAAAAAGCACCATAATTGTTAGTATCGATGCGGTGACTACATGGGTTGTTTCCTCTTTTCTTTGTAAGTATCAAAAACAGAAGGAAGTGTTATGGTAATTAAAGGCGAATGAAACCATTCCAAATGACACAATGTTTCTTTCAACAAATTTAAGAGCTACACTGTACTCGGATGAAGGAGGAGTAGACTCAGTTGTATCAGAGGACTGAAGACTCCCTGTACTTGCTATCAAGGATTGGCAATAGCTACAAAATAACTGTCTAGCACAGCTGTGTTTTCTTGCTAGGGGCACCAGAACCAGCTCACTGACCCGAGGAAACTTGCCTCATATTATTGGGAACTATTTTTAATAGTTAAAGGAGCCTTTGACTGCAAAGATTAATCAAGTGCCAAAAGATAATAATCTCAGTTAACAAATTAAACTTGGAAGTACATAATAATCTCAAAAACAAGTCATGAACTGAGAATTTTTTCCCCCTCAACTGGCAATATTTTTTTAATGCATGCTGCCATCAATCTATCAAAAACATGTGATGCAACAAGCATGCAGCTACCAAATAGGAAACTAAGCTGAGATTGAAATTGTCAGGAGTAGCTCCATACTGTGGAAGCTCCATTCCACTAATCGTTAAAAAGAAAGCTGGGCTTGCCCCTCCTCAGGATTACGAGTACTTGAAGACTTACAGAATGTGTTTATGTTCTTGTAAAAATGTGGACATATATAGAGTAAAACCTATCCTGAAAACTGGAAGAAAGACTGGATAGTTAAGAGCTTTTCTGTAAGAAAGATGAAAATATTTACATTTACACTTAGTGCAAAACAGTGACAAGCTGATATTTTCTGTAGCATTATTTCCATTACTGTTTTAAGAATTTTTAACTACAGCATCCCAGTACAAGTAGTTGCTGTTGACTATATAGCTTGATACAGTTCAATAAAACAAAATAAAAGGAGTATCATCAAAATATTGTGGTCCTGAATCTTCTTGTAACTTTTCCTCCATGAATATAATTCCATGGAATTCAGTTGATATTTCGACAAGAAATGTCAGAGTTCATTCTTTTGTTTTTATTTCCAACCCAGTGTTTGGAAGTTAAATGTTGTGGAACCACTTAGCCTTCCAGGGACTAGTCCAGAGACCCATCAGGAGATCAGTGATGGGAATGTTGAGGTGATGATGTTTTTAATGTAGAGCTTAAGTGATGTGAATTTGTACAACTCTGGCATTGAAGCTCCTGAAGTTCCCTAAATAAAAACTACTTTACTGTGAGACTAAGCACTTTTCAAAAACCATCAAAACTATCTCACAGTCACTATAAGCCCCTTTTTTTCTATTTAAGATTTTCAGCGTCTAAATTTTATTTTAAAAGGAAATGTAGTTTTCATCATATGCTTCTCTGAAAGACAAATGAGTGAGTCTTTTTGTGTTATTCCCTTACTGAGATACTGCATATCCATTGTCTCAATTTTCCCTGAAAGACAGAAGATAGCCATGGTTACTGCAGGTTTAAAACTGAAAACTGTAAACATCTCCAGGGAGGAAGAGCCTAATTTTAAGGTTATTCAAAAGTTGTGGTATTCCTATGCTGTTTGAGTTGGCAAGGCCAGTGGACTAGAGTCTACTGAAGTGCCCTGAAACTGCTGGATATTTAAGAGATGCTGGAATCCCCAATGGGAAAGTTGCAAAATGGAAGTACCTGTCATTTTGACTGCAAGAGATGGGGCCTGGCTATTGGATCAGTCCATAACTCCTGCATCTGGCTGTATGGGAAGGAAGTATGTGGGATTGGATAATACATTGGAAAGTTTTGAAGGTACGTACTCCTCTGGGATCCTGGTTTCAGTCTGTCAGTTGTTTACATAACAAGAATCTAGTCTGTGTTGTTTCCACAGGAGTCCAAACTCTTTCTGCAGTCTGAGGGATGGGGAGGTGCTTTTCCTGGCTGGTAAAGAAAAAGCCAGACAGATGGATCAAGCCTCCTGGTATCACTGTTTTGGTGCCTGTTCAAGGTCTGACAGTGTTGGCACTTCCACCTCCTAATTTCAGGCATTATTTTGTTCTGCACCAAGGCAGTAAATCAGTACAACTAATCCAGTGAGTGCTGTAACAAGGATATCATATACCCACTCCTTTAAACCAACAACAAAACAAACCAGTCACTACTCACAGCTGTTGCTCTCATTATGTACTAACATGATACTGACTTTAATGATAATATTTTTCTTATGTGGCCAATTTTCTGGTTTTCACTTACCAGTGCCAAAAGAATAGATTGGCTCTAAGAAGCTGGTTTGGAGCTTTAATTTCTTTCCATGAAAGCAGAGATACCCTCTCCAGACCCTTCGTCCTTACTTATGAGAGAACAGAATATCAACAATTTACTAGTTAAATGAGACACCTCATTCTCAGACCTGTGCTATAATCACATCACTCTGCTTCTTTTAGCTCACTCTTTTACACATCCAAAATAATATCCCAAACTGTAATATATTATCCTCAATACATGCATGAAATAGAGAAGTATTGTTCTTTCAAAGATAAGGAAACTATATAAGACACCAAGACTATGTAGATAAATTAATTCATGAAGCAGGACAGGGACCATTCTCTGGTGCTGTGGCCAAATCATATGAAATAGTTCCTACATGTTGGTAAAGTCTCTTCTTGCAAAGTTAAAAAAATAAACAAAACAAAACCAAGCAACTTGTCATACTGCCATTTGAGAACCATCCACAGCACTTCAAGTAGTACTTGGGAGAATGGGGGTTGGTACAGGCGAAAATCATTCCAGAGGGTGCAGAGAACTAGTAGGCTGTAAAGCACTTGTATAAATGACTACTCACCTGGATTTTCACTATAGATCAAGACAGGCATCAATATAAATGAGTGAAGAGAGATGAGCATCTTCAGGAAAGTGACCCATCTCATCCTAAACCAGGCTATTCCAGAGGGTAGTTTATCTCACTGTCTAATTCTGTTAGCTATATAGGCAACCTACAGAATTAATTTAGACAGCATGTGTAACAGCTGAACAGATTAAATTTAGTGACATGAATAGTCTCTGAACATACAAGAGATGTACAGCAGTGCAAACCCAAACTTTGTTGTTTATCTGACTAATTAGTCTAAGTCTCAGTACTATATTGCATTTCACCCCAATTAGCTGCAGGAAGCACAAAACAAAAACATATACTTGCTTGTCAAAGAGCTCAGTCTCCAGCTGTATTTTGGTGTGTCGCGGGTTCGGTTTGTAACCGGGCGGAAACACCAATTTAGTGTAGTGGTTTGGTCCAAAATACTCATTACTGTTTATCTGCTGTGAGATAAGAATTAGGAGAAATGCAAAACAGGCACCAAACTTGAAAGAATATGAAGAAGTTTATTAACAGACCTAAAAGAAGAAAAAAAATTATACCACCTTCAGAACTCTCCTCCTCCCCCCCACCTTCCTCCCTTCTCCCACTGACAATGTGAAAAGACAACCCTTAAGATGTTCAGTCTGTTTACCACTTCCATAATAACCTTGTTCAGTCCATTTAGAAAGAGAAGTCTCTTCTTGCTCATGCTATGAAAACATTATCACAATGAGACAGCCGCCCACTTCCAAATATTGTTCAGTCCATTTAGGAAGAGGAGTCTCTGCCTGCGTGTGAGTCCTTTCCCCCGACTTGCAGCTTTTCCCGCAACTGCTTTCGAGGGTCCACTCTTGAAGATTTTTGGGGTACAATTTTAAGGTTGAGCCGTTCAGAAACAAAAACAGAGGCCCTTCTCCTTCCCTGGGAGCAAAGGGTCTTCATCATCTTCATCGTTAGGACTATCTCTGGGAGCATCTCTACGGACTGAGGTTTTCTCCTTTCCCGTTTGGAGCAAAAGTCCTCATCTGGTTCATCTCTCCCTGTCCAAACTTCTCATGAAATTACACCTGTGTCAGCATCTGCCTATCTCAGCGCAGGTGCTTTTGCTCACGAGTTGAACACTCCACCCCCCATATCTTCATGAAATTACAACAGGATACTCTGATATATCATAGCTTCACAACAGAATTTCAGCTTTAAGCATCTCCTCTCTCTCTTCCCTCAGGTTTTCAGCTCTTCACAGCAATAAAAGGGTTACTCTCACCTCGGCCTTGCAGCTTTGCAGCTGGAATGTTGAATTTTTCTTATCACAGTGGAGAGGGGGGAGAGCCGAGCCGCTCCGGCTGCCCACAGCAAGGCAGTGGGGGGGGTTCCACGGCTGGAACAGGTCCATGGCTCCAGGATGGCCGTGGCCCGGCCCGGCCTGGCCCAGGCAGGGCCTGGCCGGGCCCGCTGGCCCCCACACGGGGCCTGCAGCCACTTGTCCCAGCGCCGGAAACGAGAGAGAGCTTGGAGGGGGAGTTTGCCTATTCTTAAATGTGGATCACAGAGGTGATCACAACTTTAAGTGGCTTAGAGAATTGTCCATATTCAAACTGGCCAGCTGATAGGTTCTATCAGTTCCCAGAGGAAACTGTAAGCACCCCTTAGCAAGGACGTCCCTTCCGGGACTATGCTTGCTAACCTATGACATGGTGATATCCAGTTCTGACTCTAACTGAGCTGCTCTGTTTCTGAGGTGAGTAAAATCTTGATTCTGCACAGCACTGTGAAGTCCATACACATTAATTAGATAGCAACTGTAATTCTCCAAGCATGTAGCCACATGCAATTATTCAAAATTAAAAGGGAAGCTATACCATGCAATTGAGATTAAGAACATTTTTTTGGAGCAAAATATAACACTATGCAGAAAAGTCTGTTAGGGTATAACTGAGGAATCAAAAGCAGGTTTTTGGTATCTTCTGCTATTAAGGTAGTCAAGCTACACTGGCCATTTGAAAATGCAGCTAGATATAAAACCACCTCTGTTTAAATACACTTGGAAAGAATGATAGAAATGGCAATACTCTCCTGGTCATTTACGCACAGATTATTTTCTACCAAAGCAAGCTGTTCCTTGAGAAATTGAATTTCAGAGTCTTTCTCTTGCTTTGCTCTCTGTGACCGAAATGCTTTCTCACAATTGGACACAAGCACAGATTCCAGGTTTTTCATAGATGCTCTTTCATTTCCCAGCTGTTCTCTTAGCAGCTCTGTTTCAGAACGGTATTACTCACACTTACTCTGCAGATAAATAAAGATTTTAAGGTTTCAGATGTATGTTTATTAAGCTTACTGGCATTCTATTGGGATAACCTTTAAAAAAAAAAGATAAAAATAGAAAAGGAAGTCTGGGATCAATGATAAAATTTGCTTTCTCTCCAAGATGGGTGATTAGTTCCATATCTTCCCAATCAAAATCCTCTGTCAGATTTATAAAATCATCAATTTATATCTTAATATAAATGTACTTGATACAAATGACAAAATACTATGAAATATATGGATCACTGGATTCTGTAGACAGACTCACTACAGAAGAGGAAGGAAGTTTCACATTTTTTTGAGGCAAAAAACTATTTTTTAACTGTTTGGATGCAGGAAATAACATGTGGTACTACAAACTGGTACCAGAATCATCAGCAGAGTGAGATTACACTTATTTTACTTACAGGAGCATCAAGAATAAACCGGGGGAAAAAGAAAAATGAAAAAATAAAAAAAAGAGATTAAATATCTATATATCTTGGAGGAACTTAAAAAAGAATACCCGTAAAACCTAGTATATTCCACTGCAAAGGGAACGATGGACATACCTGAGCCATAACTACACACACATATAAAAAAAATAATTCCAGAGGCTGAGAATCAGGAAAATCAGTATTGGGTCAGCTACACAGACAAAGAAAGCTGCCTCTTTTAATCTTAGCATAAGTAAACTGGATGCTATTTTCCCTTTGTCTTTTCATGTATGCATTATAGTCTGTCTAAGTGAGTCTGTTTGGGGTGCTGCAACACTTTTATCTGTGTTTTACTCAAGCCTAGTTTACATTAAGCACAATAATGCTTAGCCAAAGGTCATGGGAAATCTATGAACTGAGACATCTTAACAAACACTCCACCTCTCCAGCACATTCCTCAGAAACTTCAGAAGATAACCACTTGTATGTTCAAAGGAGAAAGATACTGGAAAAACTCAGATGATAGGCCAACAGAGAGGAAAAAAAAAGAAAAAAGAAAGAAAAAGACATTTATCAAAGCAAAAGTCAATTTTTTTTTCTTTTACCAAACGTAACTGAAAGGTTTCTTCATTCTGAAACATCCCATTTTCTACAAACTGTCACTCAAAAATCTAGTTCCTTTGCAGAGAAACAGTTTTGATATTCTACATTTGTATTTCAAAACAAAAGAATACTGAAAACTGTAGACAAAGAAGATGTAGGAAAATAAACAGTATTAGAAACATTGAAAGAACAATATTACTCAGAATCAGGTTTACTTTCCACTTCTGAATATAAATATGCTGCAATCTAGTAATGTAGATTCTGCACTGGAATATTGTGTAAAGTAAGAGCCTTATCTGAAGGTTATACATGGCTGATGAAAGACTAGTGGTTGAAAAGATATTTTTCAACTAGTGGTTGAAAAATGATTGAAAATTTCCCAACTTCTGACTTTTCTCCAACTGTCCAACTGCATTTCTGCAGTTTTCTTTCCTGAAAGTGTTGCTGTTCTCCACAGTCCCAGCAATCCCCTTCACAGAAGGATCCAGGGAGTCTGCCATATTAGATCTCATAAAAGTTTCAGATAAATGTCATATGCTGGAACCCTTCCCTATCAAAAGAATCATAGAGGATTTCACAAAAGATATCACACACATTTGGCTGGAAGTGATAACCAAATGGCAAACAGCAGCTTTACCCACTGAGTTTGCAAAACGTATAAAGGTTAAAAGAGACTGCTGGAAGCAGTCTTATTCTTGTAAAGAACAAGAAATCATCTCAGTTGGAGCAGAGGATGGACAGGTCAGTGATAGAATCACACTGAAAATACCTGAATAATCGGAGTGGGTATAAACAACTTTTCAAAGTTTATCCAAGCTGAGTTTTAAAAAATTTGTGTATCACACATTAATTTTGTAGTTTTTGTAAAAATCAAGGTCAACAAAACCTGACTTTAAAGGGAAATTAAGAAAAGATTGAAGATATTGATACTTCCTAAAACAGTCAATCATTTTAAAGTCCATGTCAAGTTTCATTGCTAATAAACAGCTCCAGCTATTCTGCTTACCTAGAAACTAGCTGTAAAATCCAAGATATCTTTCATGAAACCAATAGTAATTTTAAGCCCTGACTTTTGAGTATTCATAGTAAAGCCCTGCAAAGGAGTGAAGCAGACTCCTTTTCAAAGAGTGTACAACACAAGCCCTTTGAGGAGTATGCCCCTGAGAAATGCCAAATTAAACATTTAAAAAATTGAAAACGTGATCATTCATGATCCTAAAGTATATTTGGATCCCTTAAGCATAACATTAACATAAACTTATTTTTCTAATATATTTCACATACCCTTTCTACCTTCTCTGCTGTGGAAATGAAATGCTAATTTAATTGTTCTTTGATTGCATCTAGCTTAATGCAAATTTCTTGTGTAGATGTGACATTTGCAAATACAGAGCCTCTCTTCCAACGTATGTTTTGAGGCTCTCCACCCATTTTCACAAGAGAGTTGCTTAAGGCAGAAATAGAACATTTGTACGCTGCTTCTGTTGTTAAAAGCTACAGTAAAGCAATATCAAACTCTACTAAAAAAAAGAATTAAAACCGCTTCCAAAATCCTACGAAATATCTCTATGTAATTGTGGCAAATTTTATGAGGCCACAGTAATTTATTCTACAATAAACTTTAAAGTTATTTCTTTAAATAACTCCTGTATAAAAAAACTAGAAGAGTTCTTGCTTCTGACAGCAAAATTAGCTACTGACATTTTATACTCTCTTCCTAGAATTCTACTCCTGCAGAATTAATAAGGTTGAAAATTCTGCCATGGACCACATTTTATTTTCAGATGAGATCCTCTTATTTTAGCAATAAAATTTGGTTTTGTATGTAGATGAATGCTGATATTCTGTCAGTCATATTTATACTGTTGTCACGTGTGAATTCAGGTATGAGTAAGAGATGAGAGAATCACATTAAAGAGGAGTGCACAAGGCAGCAGCAGCAGGTCTGACTAAAAGCATTAAGAATTTTGTACATTTAAAATTAACATAACCTAGGTTTTTCCTTTTTAAAAAATGCCTGTACTGTGCCCAGTGATACTTACATTCCTGGTCAGTCACTTTCAACTCAAGTTTCAGAAGGTGGCAGAATGAGTGTGGAAGGTTAACAGAGCAAAGTGAGAGGTGAGGCACTGTGATTTGCTTGAAGAATTTGCTAGAAACGACATCCAAAGGGATTATTATATGGGAGCACATCACATTAATTCTAGCTCCGTCTCACCTGAAAAAAAGCACAAGGAATACAGAGCACTGCTGAGCACATTAAGATTTTTGAATATAAACTTCTGTGTTCTAGATACATGCCTTGCATGTAACTGTATGAACCGGAATATGGCATCTGGAATTTGGACCCAATATGTTGACATACTGTTCATGAAGAGACCTGTTTATTCCTATACTTAATAGCAGGCATGTTGGGAGGAATTAGAAAGATGAAACATCTGCTGGTTTCAGGCTTGTTGCACAAACTAGGACCATGTACCAGTTTTATTATATCTTTAAGGAATGTGAAAATCTGCCACACCATCCTCATGTGCTGTTTAGTTACTGCTGCATTTTCATCCACTTTCTGAACAGCAACAGTTTTGTTCCTCTAGAATATCTGATGTTCTTGAGTAGCTCTCAGCAGCTTATGTGTTATTCAGGAAGCAGAGATGATCTGTAACAAAAACTGGAGAACCCCAAAACCATGTTTATATACTCGCAACGTATTTCCAAAGCCAAGCCATGAATTTTCCTTTAAGTTCTTCAGATTTTCAGAGGCTCTTTGGGACATCTAAAGCAGTGGAAAGAAGGTTGAGAAGCTCAATGCAAGAAGAGCAGGGACAGGAACATGACAGGTGACAAAGCACTTGACATGTTTCAGGTATGCTGTGGAGTTGTGTGTGACTTTATGCCTTCATTCATTCCAAACATGAGAGCATTTAATTTTTCTGTTTTTCTTGAAATTTGCTATTATTTTTTTAAAGATTTTTTTTCTGGAATTTTAATCATATTATTATATAAAGTCACAATCATACAGTTCATGGTGGAAAATCTCTCTTAAACAGAAGTGGAATTAAACATAATTTTAAAATACTACTAGACCCTTTCAAGGGTGAACTACGGAAAGAAGGATTTCAACTCACTTGCTCCATCTGTGTTTCAATGGACTCTTATTTTCCCTTTCCAACTGTGGCTCTCACACTCTGCACGGACCAGTGCCAGTGTAACAGGAAAAGCCTGTTTCTGCTTCATGGCATTTTGCTTCCCAACTTTCTCCTTGTTCACGGGCTTTGTGATAATTCTCCAAGAGCTCACAGTTCTCTCTCCCAACACGTAAAGCTTGTTTATTTAATAATTTACAGTAAGCTCCACAAAATAGGGATATTTATAGATCTACAGATACAGTATTGGATATTCACTTTCCACTGAAAATTTTGCCATTTAGCCAAAACATTGAGAGACTTCTCAAGAACCAGAATTTTGTTCAAGATGACTACATTTTAATGGGCAAAAGATATCTGTTCAGAATTGCTAGGATACATTAGACATGCAAGGTACAGAAATATAATGCAGTAATATGTCTTTTTACTTTAATCCCATAAAGTAATGAAGACAAAAGAGTTCCACGTCTCTGTATTATTCCATCTGGTTCTTTAAGTTTAATAAACACACACGTGTGTGTGTATATATATAACCACAATGAAATATACTACATTAATTTTGCACTGCAGAAACAGCTATGAAAATGTGTTCAAACAACTAAAACCAAATTAATAGAATGCAAACAAGTTTTGGCTAGGAAGCAAATTCTTCCATGGAGATATCATTAAAATTTCATTTTTAGTTAAAAACCAACAGTTTTAATTTGTATACTCACTTCTGACTTCAGCACATGCTTCAGCCTGAAAATAACTGTTTTGAATCCTGGGCTTTCAATTTCGTATCATCAAGCTCGATTTGGTACTTTGCAAGTTTTTTATATAGTACCTATGAGGAAAGGTTTTTTCCATAAGGTTTAAGTATACTGCTTGTACCTTAAAAAAACCAGTTAGTGTGTATCTAAGGTCTAGGGCTATATTAACTAGTTTTTTAAAGGCTATGTAAAATTCAAATTATGTGTATTTCTATAAACCAAATTTTTCATTCATGAAAAATATTTTTTTTAACTTATAAATAATGCTAAATCTTCTTAGAATGAAGAAAAACATCCATAAAGGAATGTAGCAGTTAAGAAGAAAAATACAGCTGGTTTATTTAGCAGCTAGATTGTCAAAACAAAACAGCCTATCCCATCTAACAAGCAGAGCTCAGTCAGTTCCATCTTTTTTTACATTACAGTTTTCAAAAGCCTACATTTTAAAAAGCAGAAGACAGATAAAAAATTAAGTAACTTAATTATTAATGAATTGCTTATATCCTAATAAATTAAGTCTTTAACTCCCAATCAGGAGAAATAAAGCCACAAGTATTTGGAGAACAGACAGAATTTCTGACAACTATTGCTTGAGAAAGAGAACTGAAGAAGGAAAAAAAACTGCAGAAAGGCTGTCTTGAACTGCACAGTTCAGAAAATTCTGTGCAAAATTCCTAGGAGAATTCAGCTGCAAGAACTGGGGGAAGGTGTGGTGGTGTGGGGGAAGACTATGGAGAAACACCTATTCCTGTTGCAAAAAGGCTTTGAGTTACAGAGAAAGGTGTTCTGGAAATTTGTGAACTTTTCCAGTGGATCCAAGAAAAGAAATTATATATAATTTAAATATAATATATAAATTTATATAATATATAATATTATATAAATATAATTAATATAATACTTTAAATAATTGGAGTATCACCTCAATTAATGGAAGAGCTTAGAGGAACCAATACATACTCTAGAGGCAATCCTACTAAAAAGTATTTTATCCTGTAGGACCAAGATTTTTTGTTTCCAACTGCTTCTGCAAGTGTCCAGGTATTGCAAAGAACACTGTGAAGCTTTCAAAAGTACCTGGGAGCAACAGTAAGCTGCATTTTGTACCAGATGACATCATCCTTATCAACCGTGATTCCAGGAGAAGGTGAAGAAGTGATTCCCTGGTGAACCTTTGGCAGTCAAAGCCACTACCAACCTCACCTTTTCTGGGAGGGCACTTAAGAGAAACAATTAATATGTTTGGGAGAAAAGTTATTTAGAATGCAAGTGGTCTCACCTAAATTGTGGTCTCACCTAAGAATTAAGCACCTGATCAAAAGCCATTAGCTATACTACCTCTATAATAAAGGGTGAGAGGTAAAATTAATTTTACTTTAAAAACTGGGATAGGATGAATGTCCTGGAGAACTTTTCATCACTTGAAAGGGAGCCTTAATGACTTAAAATTTTTACATACCTAACATCAGGTGCAGTTAATTTGCTCCTTTAAAACTGAGCAGCACTTCTAAGGGAAGATAAAGTCAAGCAAGCAGTAGAATAAGTACACAGATCAAATACCAGGAAATCTAAATTAAGGCAAGAAGCTGAAGAAAAAGAAGAAAATCCATAACATTACAGTGAGGAACTCCTACAGATATTAAGCTAAATTTCTAGCTGCTTGGAAAACATATCAGTGGAGAAGTATTGTGTGTGCATGAGATGACACTCGAAATATTTTAACTACTTTCACTAGGAACTGGACTGAGATAAATAACACAGTAGATAATGTAAGACTGTATTATAAGCCACTATTTGAAGTATCTTTCATCCAAAAGCCGCTCTTGAAGAAACATAAATACAATACTTCTAATAAAGTTTAGAACCTCATTAAAATGTGTATTGTGTTGAATTATTAGCAAGTCAAAGTCATAAGCTTTTATGTACTATAGGCCAGTCACAGCACGCTGTAAGAAATACTTGCTGCTTCCTTTATAGTACTTTTCCATGTAAGTGATAATTATAGCTGCCTCATTGTTTTTACTTCAAGATCAGGGAAAAAAACCCACTAATTAGCTGTTCCTCAAGACAAATATCCAAACCACTGCGTAAGAATAGCTGGTCCTCTTTATACAAGTGAGCTGAGCAATAAGGGGAAAATTTGGGTTTGAAACATGAACCTAAAAACTAGTCCTGGAATTATTTCAGGTGAGGACCCACCAATTCTCAGTGCTATTTGTAAAAGACACCATCTTTTCTTTCTAGTCAAGGGTTCCCTCTACAAATATACCTGAATTTCTTGCTTAATATTAGAAAGATGCTCTTGTAATCTGTTGTTCTCCTGAGCTAATGATTCTCTGTTCTTGTTAGTCTGAGTTCTTTGTTGGTTTCTTGCAGCTGCTGGTACAAACTGGTGATACCCTTCTCACGGAGACTTCTTCAGCAGATTTTCTAAGCAGCAAATAGAAAATTGTTCAGGTACTACAATACTGCCCAACCAAATATAAATTATAGCTTTTCCAGTGTTTTTCAAGTCATGAAACAAAGCTGTAACATATTAGCACACCCTATGATTCCATTTTTTATTTAAAGCTATAAATCAATCAAAATTTTATAATGATCTTGAATTTTTGTCCTCTACCTTGTGGAATGCTCCAACTCTGAAATCAGGATCTTGAAATCTGAAATATTTCTCCTTTAAAAGAAATGCAAAATTAAAATATATCTCTCACCACTGCTGAGTATAAATGTGAAAAAATTGAAAGAATATGATATTACTCTTTATTCAGCTAGCTGAATAAATTCCTATTTAATGCAAAATGGATTGTGATTTTCCAAGTTTCATCATATACTGTTTAGAGCTGAAAGTTCTTCTCTTTTTTTTAATTTAGCAAATAAAGGAACAAATGTTATCTTCTTGCAGAATATAATAAATTTAATTAAATTTTTATATCCTTTGTTTATCCAAATATAGCATTTGGCTCAAAGTCACAAACCTAAATGATGTCTTCTGCCTATTAGGTAAGTTAACACAGCTCTTCCACAATGAATAAACTACTAGTCTGGTAGTTTTTAATTGATAAAAAAGAACTCCATCAGAAAGTATATTACTTTTCCTCCCTTGTCTTTGGACACAGATACTAAGAGAAGCATAGGCTTAGAAAATGTCTTCTACTAGAGACACAAGAGGTAAGAGACAGCCATCTCTTCTCTAAAACAGACACAATTTTACACTTTACCGTTTGAAAAATGCAAAGTCAGTGCTTACGGAAAGGCGCTGCAATCATTTTTCTTTAAGATTTTGTTAAAAATCAATGCAAATTCTTGCATTAATCCACAGCAGCTTAAAAATACCTTGTTTAGTTTATCCTAAATCAACATCCATGTCACTTAGGCTGAAGTGAAAAATCCAGTTTCATAACTAATAACTGAGCAGCTCCATTATATAGATTGAAATCACACTGTGCAATAAACCTTAAGATGAAAAGAACATATTTCAGATGTTTTTTCAATGACAAGCAAGGCAATATTATTCAGAATCCTACATCTTTCACATCACAGGACCCCAAGGAAGAACTGAGGCTAACTTTTACGACAAACAAAATATTTTTTTGGCTAATTTTTTCCACTTCAGGAGAGTAGGTAAAGTCTCCTCTCTCGGTAAGTATAACTGATACAAAATACAAAACTGAGATGATCAGCACAGGTCAAACCTACCGCTGTTGGAGTCAGCATGAGTTTCATTGCTGCCCTTAAACTGAAGCAGAACTAGACCAGCACACAGCACTGTTGTAGACACCAATGTAAGGTAGGTGTGATGGCCCAACAGATCCCCCTATTTACCTTTTGTCTCTATTTAAATATTAGAACATACTTTAATTGCCAGGCTTTCCTCAGGAGTAGCAATGCTCTCTCTCCCTTCTTCCACACAGTTTTGCAAAGATGGCTTCTCCTTATTAAGTTGTGCTATTGCTTCTTTCAAAGCACAGATGTCTTCTTGTTGTAAAAGACTTTGTCTTGAAAAGTTTTCTGGATGCAATCAGAAGGGTCTCACTTTTTATTAATTCAACCCATTTGAAATTAAAATTCTTTTAATACACTTCTAAAGCATAAAAGAAAAAGGCAGAAGTTCCCCTTCAAGAAAGCACTGAAGCATGCACCTTTTCAAAATACAGTAATAATCTATAAATTATACTTACAGAACTGAATTCTTCTTTAGATCAGAGCCTTAAATTACATGTCTCAGAACAAATCTATTTTTCAAGAGCAAATACTTAGATCATTGAAAATAACTTTCTCTGGTATTATAACAAAAGTTTAAACAGAATTACTATGGACAGAAGCAACATGTAGACTGCAGCATGTAATTACAGATGAAGTAAGAGACTGTTTTCCTGATACTACCCAGGAGGTAATAAACTGGGAGGAGTAGCTGATACACCAGAGAGTCATGCTGCCATCCGCAGGGACCTTCACCAGCTGCAGAAATGGGCTGAGAACAACCTCATGAAGTTCAATAAACAGAATTCCTGGAGCTAGGGAGGAACAACCCCTGTCACTAGTCACATTGGGGGCCACCCAGCTGGAGAGCAGCTTGGCAGGAAGGCTGGGGGTCCTGATGGGCACCATGTTGAACATGAGCCACCAATGTGCCCTTGCTGTAAAGAAGGCAAGTGGTATCTTGCTCTGCATTAGGGAAAGTATCACCATTCCACAGCTGTAGTTTTGGAAGAACACATTCCTTGGCACTACGGGAATAAAAATCCTTCTATTCATCTCTGTTACTCCCATAATATAAAAAAGGTGCAACATACAGTACAGGATACATACTACAATATACTATAAAGTATGTTTTCCTAATTTCCACCATCAGTATTTTACAGTGCTGGGAGGTGCTACCACTGCCTTAGTGAATCACAAATATAACTGATGTGCTCAGACACTGCACACTGGTACTAGCACATGCTGTTCAGCTGACAGCATGTGTTGTCACTGAAACTTACATTTGCCAGAGCTCTGTCACATAATTTTAAAATGCAAAAACCTTTCAATAATGAAAGAAAACTAAAGTTTTGCACTCAAAATGTTAAAACTTTCAGAAGTATATTTATTTGCATTCAACACCTTTTCTTCCAACCCATTAAAAAAAAAAGAAGACAACTGCAGAATATTAAAATTAGCCTATTGAATTCCATTATAAAAATTGGATCTGCCACTCACCAGCTTTTTCATCTAAAAGCATAATTTTCTCTTGACTAAGTTGCATTTCAAGATTTTTCTTCACAAGGCTTCACTGAGTCCCTGAAAGACTCAGTTATGTCTTTTCATTCAATAAACTGGAAAAGCAGAAGCATTAAACAGGAGAGTTCAGACATTGGTATATTAATTTTTTTTTCTTTTGGAAAGGTCATTAAAATTGCAAAAGATAGGAAAATTGAAATTTTTCTGTCTATTTTAGACTATTTGGGATATTTTATTAATGTTAACTTTAATCTCAGTATATTAAATTCTGAATAATCCTGTAAAGGATTACAGAAAAGTAAGAAGAATTCTTTGCAACAGGTGCAATATAAATTATAAAATAAAATATAAATAAAATATAAAACAGTCACAAAAATAATTAAAATAAAAATCATCCCCTGGGACATCCATTGGAATGCCCGACCTGTTTCAAGTTGTAACCAAATTATCTGTTCAAATGTAGTAATATTAATGACAAACACTGTTCAAGAAACTGGAAAGAATTACCAGTCTGGTTTGGGAGTGTAAAGAAAAAGACCTTTCAGTAGCAGCAACTAGTTTTCAACAATTCAACAGTATTCATGAATGTGACAATTTATTATAAAGCAGCACTTGCTGATCTATGTTTTATTCCCTAAAGGCTTTGATTGAGTCTAGTCCTACCATGCTTCTGAACATGGTTAGGAATTCCAGCTGAGCAGCAGACCATAAGCCCTATGCAAAGATTCAGTTTTATTTCCTCTCATGAAAAAGCTTCAAGACTTAAGAAATGGATCTTTAAAACTAACAACACGACACTCACTGGTTTACGCATGTTTGCCTGTTTCTATATAAAAAACCAATTTTAATAAATGGAAAGAAAATTGTTCATATGCAATTTACCAAAACTCATCAATCCCCATAGTTTCTAATAGCAAGCTCCTAATTCTAAATTAAGTGAATTTTACTTTTTCACTGAAGATGGTTTCCACCATATCATCATATCAACAAGACAAGAACATTTATATATAAATAAGCAATGAGGAAAACAATTTCATTCCAAAAAGGAGGATGGCTCATAAGCAGCTTTCGTAAATTCCTTTCCCTTTGTGCTATATAACAGTTATGTAAACCAGTGGACACCAGCTGATGTTACTAGTCAAATTAATGCAATTACACACTTTTACTTAACTAAGAGAAACATATTCAGCTTCCTGCCAACTCAGCTCAGTTTCAGAATCCACTGCTTTTCTTGTCAGTCTTTTCATCTCAGTTTCCAGAGAATGGTGTCTTTCATTAGTGCCACTTGGCACATCTGTTCTAACTGTTCACTATCTAACTATAAATATAATCAAACATTAACAGCTGAGGGGAAAAAAAGAGCTGATTTATAGAATTTATATTATTTCAATTTTTACTCTGTTTTTAGCACAACTCTTTTGCTGAAGAAGAAATGTCCAAGCATCTCATTTACTCAAGGCCTGACTCAGTCTACTGAAGATACTTGGCAAAGAGCTGAAATGTGACTTTCACTTCTTTTGAAGGTAAATCAATTTCCCATCTTTCAGACCTCTGGGAATATTTTCATTTATTCATGTAAATTTTTTGTTGGTAATCATGCCCGAGGGAAAAAATGTTTGTCATTGATCAACATTAAAAGTTTTTAGTGCAAAATAACATAAAAGAAAACATTATTGTGAGTGTATGAAGGAAGAAATCACAGTTTGGGATACAACATGACCAATAATGGCTTTAGGCCTCTATTAAGTTACACACCTATGCCAATAACCGGGTAAAGAAATCACTGTAGAACACTTGCATAAAGCATTATGTAACCAAGTTACCATCATGAGGCCTTCAGGTCTGTAGCTAGGACAAAGAACAGATCCAAAGCGTCCTGCACAAGCTCCAGCAAAGCTGGTTTGAAATATTCAGTTTAAAGAAACCTCTATCTTTTTATTAAAATGCTTACACTTAACATTTGAAAGACTGTCCTTTCTAAATTATTTGAAACACCTCTTTTAAAGTACAAAAATTCTCACCTCATCCCCCTCCTCACTTACCAAATCTTTCAGTACTAATTTCTGTGTTACTATAATCAAAGGTCAGGCCTCTAAGGAGCAAGTCAGTAAGCCTCTGGGATACAGGACCTTTTTCAATACAAGTGCCATAAATTTCATGTTGATGTATCGCCCTCAAAGGGTACCAAAAGAACTGAAGAAATAAGATGATGTACCTAAAACAGGGCTCCCAATACTCACTACAAGTCGTACATAGGCATGTGATTAAAAATCACTTACTACTCAGAGCTATTTCAGCCTACAGTGTATTCTTCATATCAGATGCACTCAGTTTAATATTATAAACTGTGGTATTATATTTATAAGCTTGGTAGGATTTGAGAAGGCTGAGGGGGAAAAAGAAGATAAACCAGAATTTGTAACCACAAGATCTAGAAGAAAGATATACTACAGAAATCAATGTTAATTTATTTAAACATCAAGTTCTACCAAGACTGTTAGTAAATTTAAGATTTATATTCATTTTATTAATGTTTTCATTTTCTATTTTAGTGCCATATGTAAGCAAACAGTTGCACACACAAGTACTTAAACCATATTAAATACAACTTGCCAGAACTGAGCAATTACTTTTAGCTTTGAACTGAGCAATTACTTTTAGCTTTGAAGCACCAGCTCTTAGTAATACACAGTCATAAGACAATTCACATTTGAATGGACTCCAGGTCTCTAGCCTAAACCCCTGCTCAAAGCAGGGCCAGCTCTGAGGTCAGGCTGCTCAGGGCTTTGTCCAGTCCAGTCCTGAAAATCTCCAAGGCTGGGGACTGCTCAGCTGCCCTCATGAGAAGCAAGTATTTCCTTGTATTCAGCCTGAACCATTCTGGTTTCAATGCATGCCCATTGCTGCTCATCTTTCCACTGAGCACTGCAGTAAAAAGCCTGTTTATGATTTCTTGATGAGTACTGGCAGGCAGGACTTATGTCCCTCTTAAGCCAGTCCTATTTCAGGTGGAACAAGCCTATCCTACCCTGGATATATGAACACTGTGCGTAACAGTGTTGAAAGCTTGGTACAGTCTTAAAATCACAGAATCACAGAATGGTTTCAGTTGGAAGGAACTTCAAAGACCATCTTGTTCCACACCCCCTGCAATGGGCAGGGACAACTTTCATTACACCAGATTGCTGAGTGCTCCATCCAGACTGGTCTTTGAACACTTCCAGGGATGGGACACCCACAGCTTCTCTGGGCAATCTGTTCCAGGGCCTCACCACCCTCACAGTGAAGAATTTCTAACTTGTACCTACTCTAAACCTATCGTCTTCCAGTTTAAAACCATTTCCCCTTGTCCTGTCACTACATGTTCCTGTGAGAAGTCCCTCCCCAGCTCTCTTGTTGATCCCCTTTAGGTACTGGAAGGTGCTAAAATATCTCCTCCAAGTCTTCCCTTCTCCAGGCTGAACAATCCCAACTCTCTCAGCCTGTCTTCATAGGAGAGGTGCTCCAGTCTGCTCTGACCATCTTCGTGGCCTCCTCTGGACTAACTCCAACAGGTCCATGTCCTTATTATGTTGGAGACCCCAGATCTGGACACAGTCCTCCAGGTGATGTCCTACCAGAGCAGAGTAGAGTGGAAATAGTCTTGGTAAATAACATCCACTGCTCTCAGCCTGTTGTTTCCTGATAGCAGTCAGGTTGGTCCTGCAGGATTAACCATGAACATCACCTGTATTATATTTAAAATGCCATAAATAATTATTTTCCCTTACATTATGAACAGTAGTTTCAAGCTCTTCAATTCTCTGTTCCAAATGAGCCTTTTCATTAAATGCAGTTTCTTGGGAAATCTGTATCAAGTAAGAGCAACAACAAAATCACATATAGAACAAGTCTCAATTCACCACAGACTTGTAAAGCAATTAATTCTCAGGACCAGAACAGAAATCTGTAGCAACTTTAATTACACTGCTAAGTAGTTTTCATGTTTAAATAACCTGTGGGGTGGGGCTGAGGTGGGATGGAACAGAATCAAACCTGTACCTGCTCCCTGAGGCTATCACATTCTGTAGGCATCCTTCAGAAATCTGACAGTGCTGTATCCCTTTCTATCTCCATGTGTCTTAATACAGCTTGAGCTATCACAGTGCTTTTGGGAGTCCTGGGGCATTTTATAACTTCCCGATGAAGCTGGGAACTCTCCTCCTGCGCCTGTTTTTTAAAAAAGCAGCATAACAGAAACATGGAATAGACAATCAATATATTACCATGGCCTATGGCTGGTAATGCAGAACATCCCAGAAACTGCGTAATATCAAAGATGTAGTAACCATTTGTGCACACATTCTTTGATCCAGGAAAGGATTTTTAACTCAGGACAGCACTTACAAACTTGCATTGAACTGACAGATACAAATAACAGAATTTCCATAACTTTTTTTTCTATTTTTTAACAAATACTTTGCATTCTTTCTTTTTTCATACAAAGCCAAAAATATTTTTTCTTGCACATTACCTTGTTATTTCTATTAATCATACAAATATAAATAAAATTACCTGTTCATAAAGATTGACAGTTTTGTTGCTCTCAGCTGTTAAAACTTTGAAGTTACCCTGAATTTCTGCCACATGACACTCATATATTTTCAGTGTTGACTCAAGTTCTTCACGTTCTCTCGGCATTTTCAAGACTCCTGGATCAGAAATCACTCCCTTAAAGAATATGGAGATATAAAGTTAAAGTAGAGCAATAGAGCTTAAAACACTTGCTAATTATATCTGGTTTCTGTTTACAATCAATTTGTTTTTCTTCCTGGTAGTTACAGCTTTAGTAGTTTAACATGAGATAAACTGACATTCTAAAAAGTACACTCCTCCTCTTCCAAAGTGATTTCCCAAGCTCACCTGGACGAGTAATTGTTTTTTTACATGCTGCCACAAGTAGAGGTTCACTTAGGACTTAAAAATGTGTTTCCTAATACTTGCAACAAATTCTCAGTCTCACATTTATAGCAGTCCTTTTCCAGTGACTTAATAAAGGCATCAAGCCTTGAAGGTGACCTCCCCTGCTTTATCTCAGATTGTTTGTAAAATAACCTGCATTAGCATAAATGAGAGAATGCCTTCACTGAAACAAAACTTTTGTAATTATTGATACTTCAATGTAAAACAGATAAATATACTCTTCAAAATGAAGATGAAGCAGATATCAAATTAAAATAAATATCCACATAATACTTTCAAGTAACTTCTGAATGTCTGTATTTTCTCTTTTTAGTTATATTGCAGAATATGTCTGAATGTCCTTCTAATATGGATCTAACAAGAAAGAAAAGGACATAAAAACTAAATGCTAATTAACTTGAAATATATCTGTTCAAAACTAAGGAGGACAATTAAGTAGATTTGTCCTGGAATATCTAATGAATCTTTAAATATGAAAGGAAGTAGAAGTAGGCCACCATGTTTGTTCAAGGTCCACGAAAGGTGAATTTTTGCCATGGAAATAAAGTAATGTGCAAGTAAGTATTGTTGAATTCCAGAAAGTCATGTAGGGGCCTAAAACGGATTCTGAAGATAAACTGCAACTCTGAAATTCAAAACCGCACATCTAATCCCATTTGTTTAAGAGTAAACTAATTTAATCTTGGGTCTTTACAAAGAGTAATTTCTATAAAGTGATTCCTACAATCAATTTTTTGCATTCATACTAAAATTAGTCATGTCCTAGGTGTACCTCTGATGATAAAGACAGCCTAGATATCTATTACAGTCATCATCACTGTTGACATATCAATTATATAAGGTGAATCCCATCGTAATATTCTGTTCTCTCTGAAAGAGGCACTCTCAGGTTCTGCAGTTATATGCATTGCCCTAGTCCTAGGGAAGGGAACAGATCTGAGCACTCAAGCAGCTGGCACCTTCAGTACCTCACTGAGCACTGAGCACTCAAATCTCCACATAGAATTTACACACAGTATTTGCTCACTCACAATACTACTTTTACCAACTAGTGAAAGAGCACTTTTTGGAAAACATGATAATATTATATATCCTGAAATATATACTTACACTATACTTGCCATAAAGTGGTAAGAATTTACTGCTGTGACACATTTCACCACCATCCTCTAAACTGCAAAAACACAACCCCATCACAACTGGGATTCAGCTTCCCATCAGAACCCCTCACTGGTGGCTTCATGCAGCACTAGAGACACCTGCAGCAGCTCTTCCTGCAGGACCAGGAGCACTCAGAGTTAGCAAACGTTTTGGACTGATTAAGCTCCCCAAAACGTGTTTGCGTTCCCAAGCAGTTCAGTGATGAACCACTTCAGATGTTCCTTTCCTCCTTGCTCCCCAGAGCGCCCACATGCCCCGCACACCCCGGGCCCCCCGCACGCCCCGCACACCCCGGGCCCCCCGCACACCCCGGGCCCCCCGCACACCCCGCCGCCCGGGGCGCGCACCGAGTCCCGCCGGTCGCTACCTCGGCGCGACTCTCCGCTCTCCCCCTCCGGCGCCTCGGGGAGCCGCTCATGGCCATTACCGGGACCAGGGGGAGCACTGGCGTCTGCTGCCGCCCCGGGCATCACCGCTGCCGCCCCAACACCCGCCTCCTTCCCTCCCTCCTTCCTTCCCTCCCTCCTTCCTTCCCTCCATCCGTCCCGCCGCGTTCCCTGGGAGCCTGGCAGCGGCCGGCGAGCTGCCGCGCCCTCCCAAACGCCCCTCTCCGCATGCCAAGCCGGGAGGTGGTTCGTCTTCTTCAGGTATCTGGTTATTCTGGATGGTTGTGAAGAGCTCCTGGAAACCCCGACTCCAGCTCTCCCCCGAAGGAAAAGCTATTCATATAACCATTACATTCTCACAGTATTGTCCTTTCCTCCAGGCCAGGCCCATTCCTGAGGGAACTGGTGGATGAAGTGGCTAAGCCACTATCCATCATATTTGAGAAGTTGTGGCATTTTGGTGAAGTTCCTACTGAT
This sequence comes from Corvus kubaryi, assembly GCF_017639235.1. NCBI lineage: Eukaryota > Metazoa > Chordata > Aves > Passeriformes > Corvidae > Corvus > Corvus kubaryi. The sequence goes on along the minus strand of NW_024580667.1, from coordinate 27,592,082 downwards.
TCAAAACGAAATATGGAAGACACAGGGAAATACAGGCCAGCAACTCTTGCCTTGGTATCTGTCAAGACCATGACACAGATCCCCCAGGAAACTATACTACGGCACATGGAAAATAAGGAGGTAATTAGTGGCAGTCAACATGATTTCACCATGGCAAATCATACCCGACAAATTTGGTGGCCTTCTGCAAGGGGGTTACAGCAGTGATGTAAAGTAAGTGGTGAGGGAAAAGCAACTGCTGTCATCTACCTGGGCTTGTGCAAGGCATTTGACACAGTCTGACACAACATCCTTGTCTCTAATCAGGAGAGATATGGACTTCAAGATGGACCATTCTGTGGATAACAATTAGATGGATGGTTGCACTCAAAGTGGCCAATGACTCAATGTCCAGGTGGAGACCAGTGGTGTTCTTCAGGGGTTGATACTGGGCTGGTGCAGTTTAACATCTGTCAGTGACATGGACACAAAGCTGGGAGGAGAATGGATGGAGAACAGCCCTGGGGAGAAGGACTTAAGGATGCTGGTGGACAAGAAGCTCAACATGAGCTGGCAATGTGCCCTTGCAGGCCAGAAGGCCAGCCACATCCTGGGCTGCAGCAAAAGAAGTGTGCCCAGCAGGGCAAAGGAGGTGATTTTCCCCTCTCTACTCTGCCCTCATGAGACCCCACCTGGAGTGCTGCATCCAGGTCTGGAGCTAGAGAAAGACACTGACCTTTTTGGAGGAGTCCAGAGGAGGGACACTGAGCTGATCAGATGGCTGGAGCACCTCTCCTATGAAGACAGGCTGAGAGAGATGGGGTTGTTCAGCCTGGAGAAGAGAAGGCTCCAGGGAGACTTTCCAGTATCTAAAGGGAGCTTACAAGAAGGCTGGAGAGAGACTTTTCACCAGGGCATGTAATGATAGGACAAGGGGGAATGACCTCAAGCTGAAGGAGGGAAGGTTTAAATTAGATAATAGGGAAGAATGATTTATTTTCAAGAAGAATTAACTTCTTCTTAGGAGGGTGGTGAAGCACTGGATCAGGTTGCCTAAAAAGGCTGTGGAGTCCCCACACCTGGAAATGTTCAGCATCAGGCTGGATGGAGCTCTGAGCAACATGGTCTAATGGAAGGTGTCCTGCCCATGAAAGGGGAGTTGGAACTAGGTGGTCTTCAAGGTCCCTTCCAAGCCAAGCTATTCTGTGACTCTATGATTTCCTTGAGCCAGGAGTTCTGTAGGACAGAAGCCAAGCAGCTGTAATGGACATACTGACTTCTGGCTCAGTACAGCACAAAAGCTTACCTAAATAGCTTTCTAGCAAGCATGCAGTCTCTGCACTTTTATTTTCTTTACTCTTGCTTTCCAAAATGATCATAATATCTGTAGTTCCTACAGGTGTATATGACTGAAATTCTATAAAATGAAAGGTTAGAAATATTCCTAAAAAACATTTCTAAAAAGATGCATTGTAAAATGTTGTACAAAATTATCAGTAAACCCCTTTCCCCATTAATTCTGATATAAATATTTATGACCACTACTTTCATAGAAATTTTAATTATTTCTCTACTTGATTTCATCTTGGGAGGTTTTTGAATAACTCTTATCTATGAAAATTCAACTTTCAGTATCAGGTTTATTATGTAGAGCACAGTTTCTCAATAAACATTACTAAAGTCAAGGAAAGGTGCTCATATTTCTTTTTGGTTTTAAGTACAAATGAATACTGAGTGACCGGTTGCTACCACATCTTTTTGAAGAGCTTTTTTGTTGGGGGAGGCAGTTAAGCCAAGCTTCTCCTCAAGTGACACAACAATCTCTCCACATCTTGACAGAAAAAAGGTTACTTCCTCAAATAACAGTTAAATTCTTCATAGTTATTTGGGGATGGAAACAGGGGGATGGATCATAAATTGGCACACTCAGACACCGCCCATTGCTGTTTTGAGTGAAAATCTTTTAAAAAATTCTTTTAAAGCACCTTTAACCCAAACTTCCCAGGCCCACACATGGAGCATAGGCCTTGCCTGTGATTAATGCAAAAGCCTCAGCAAAAGGCAGGGAAAGGCAGCATGAGCAATGCTTACAGGTCAGAAGATTTCAGAGAGCCAAGCAGCCAAGTCTTGTCAGTCCAGCCCCAGGAGAGAGATGGGTATTCTGAAACTGCCACAGCTGATCAGCCGGGACTGACAGTGAACTCAGGGAGCTCAGCTGAACACCTCTACTCTAATTAGGTTCATCTCTTCCAGAAACTAATATCCAAGGAGACACTTTTACAGATGAAAACTCCAGCAATTGCCACACAATCTCTCTGGCCTGACAAGAACAAAACAAGTGTTAAATAAGACTGACTTAATCTTGTGAAAATAGCTTCCTTTAATTAAACCTTATCTTCTATCCAAAGCCCATCTAATTTATGTATCTATTTGTAAGACTATGTGCCAGTTGTATCATCCAGAATAAATATTACCCTTAGCACTACACTTCTTTCTTCACAGTGTCAAACATTAGCTTTGCATATATAATAAACCCCAGTCTGAACATATTCCTGATTTTTAATGCCAGGACTAACATTATTACTGGTTTACAAACACTGTGAAGTTAAAACCTCAGAGTATTACCAGGCTAATTATGCTTTTCTTTATTCCACCAACAAAATCATTTGAGAGAAATTACTTATGTTTTCTTATATCCCAAGATAAGAGTTCTTATTAACAGTACCTCTGGCTGCACATATCTTCTTCCTGGAACAGCACATACAGGAACAAGCAGACTGGTGCCTTTGAAGAAAGTGATGCAAAAAGGGTAAGGAGGCCTTGTGAACCCAGTGACTCCTACTGCCTCTTCATGGCAACGACATAAACAGCCTTTGAAAGCGGCTGCTTTAGGTATTCCCAAAGTCAAGGTGAGAAACCAGACAAAATGTCCTCTCTTCCCTGCTAGCCACTAGCACAGGTTTTATATACTGGAGACAGTGCAGGGTGAATAATGGGGTCTTTCGGCAAGCAGCCACTATTAAGCACTCATGGATACAGCTCGCCTTTTCAGACATTAGGAGTGAATAACACCTCTGAAATGCAATCCCCACCTAAAGCCAGAAAACAAATTGGAAGATTTTAACTTCCAGAAACAGAGCAAGACAAACAAGTTGTTTTCTTTTCCCTCTCCCCATCCTGGATTTCTTGTAGATCTTTCTTTCAGATTTTGGCAAGGTGGAAGAGAAGACTCTGCATTATCATGTTTATCTCCAAAAGAGATGTGAAAAGGGCATTTCATGTTTTCCTAACTTTAACAGAATTACTCTGTGTAAAAATTCATTTTAGGAGTGGCATCATACATTTTAAATTGGTTTTGTTCTGGTATGTCTAAGGTATCCTCTAAGGGACATGTGATGAGTTATCTTTTATATCTTAATGCTGGTTAATGTTGTGCAGAGCAGTTGCATTGCTTTTTGTATACCAAACAATGCTTTGTTGATCAAAGAAGAAATTAAATTCATACACAGGATTGTTTTCAAAAGTGAAAATAATAATTGCCGTATTTTACAGATATGTGATTTATACAATAGTAGTAGGAACATAAACAATTTTTAAACGTCCAATCCAGAAGAGATAAATAAATCATGCTGTGCATTTACAAATTCATACTTTTATTGTCAGAATATTTCTAATTATCTTGCTGGATTTGTCCTCAACAATAGGAAAGCATTTATTGTTGCATGTGTATTTCAGCTTATCAGAAACAGACCCATGACATTTTTATGTCCACCTAGTATTCTGCACTTTACATTTTTTGGCAAATTATGGTTCTAACTATGAAAACAGTTTTTGACTAGAAAAACAGAGAGTGCAACAGCTCACAGTAGGTTTTTAGGGACACCCCGTGGCAAAATGACACACTGCAAATGTTCAAGAATCAAGTGACAAAATGGAAACAAATGGTCCCACATTTTCTTTGGGTTTTACTAACATCAGATGTCTCACAAGGTGCATTTCCATACTTCTGACCAGTGCTAGACTGCACGGGTTCACTTTTGTATTTTGTCAACTGCCTTCAACGTTGATTTCCAGCACATTTTTATGGACGAAGTTCAAATGCTCTTTACCTTGTACATTACAGAATAGTTCACCCCAGTGAAAAATTATCACCAGTCTAATTCAGTGAAAAGTTATGCCCATTTCAAATTGCTTAAAAAAACTACCAACTTTTTTTTTTTTTAATGACAGTACAACATTCCAGTTGCTGGCACACACATCACATCATGTTCCTTTTAGAGCCTTTTTCTCTCACTAATCACCACCAGCACACATGTTATGATGGTTTCTTACTTTTTACTTGCCCTACTACAGCCACACAGTTCTTTTAAGGCAGAATGGAAGACAAAGACATGCAATGTACCTTTTAGAAATACACATCCATGAACGAGAGAAATACACCACATATTTGTCCATAGGGATAATACTGTGGATAAAAAACTTCAGCTAGCACTGAACATTGTCCCATGGTGTGAGCTTAAGCACAGACAACGGCTTTTCAAGAAGAATTGTAGCTGAGGTCTGCTCGACTTTAAGAATGGCTTAAATGCAAATCTGAAGACAATCTGCTGCCGGCAATACATCTAGTCTTTGATCACTTTCCAGCTTGTTAACGAATTATGCTATCAACATTTAGCTTCTATATCTTCACGAGCATTATAGAGAGTTTCTGTTTATTTCAAAAGTCTCTGTGCATTTGTGTTAACCCTTTCAGTCGCCTTGTGAACTCATAAAAGCTTCTAGCATCCACAATATCCTGCAGAGAGGAACTGCACATCTGGGTCTTGCAAGAAAAATCATCCATTTTATGCATTGTGCACCGGCCTCTTGTTGCCGTGACGCTGTAAATATTGTGGGCAATGCCCCTAAGTATCTGAAGTGAAGGTGTGAAGCGGATGAAGCCAGGCTCTTCCCGGAGGTGCCAAGCAATAGGACAAGAAACAATAGCCAGAAACTGATGCACGGGAAATTCTACCTGAACATGAGGACGAACTTCTTTGCTAAGGTGACTGAGCACTGGAACAGATTGTCCAGAGAGGGTGTGGAGTCTCCCTCACTGGGGATATTCAAGAACATCCTGGACACAACTTTGTGCCACGTGCTCTGGGACGACCCTGCTTGAGCAGGAGGCTGGACCAGAAGACCCAATGTGGTCCCTTCCAACCTGACCCATGCTGTGAGTCTGTAACCCGGTCATGCTCGCTTCTTCCCAGCTCGCTCCCCCTCCCAGCGCCGTGGCTGCGCCGGGACAGGCGGAACCCCGGCGCTCCCCGAGCACCACGCCCTGCTCCCAGCCCGGCGCCCCGACTCCTCCCCGGCTACAGGGCAGGCGCAGCGCCCGCCCCCAGCACCTCTCACCCGGGAAGCGGAAGGTGCTCCCGAGGCCGCCGGTTCCAAGGAGCCCGCAGGGTCACGGGCGCCGGGAGCGCTCCGCTGCCCGCCGTGAGTAGCGCAGGGCGCCCGGCGGGGCTGTGCGGGCGGGGACGCGGCGCCAGGGGCTGCGGGGACACCGCGCCAGGAACCCCATGGAAAAAAAGGCAGAAAACCCTAACAAAGCTGGACTACGCAAAGCGAAACCGCATTAGCAAGGCTGCGTTGAGTGAGGGGAAAATACACATTCCGTTTCTTCCTTTGGTCTTTCAGGCGCCAGGGGCCGCGAGGAGCAGCTGCCCTGACACCCCCGGATGTTCTGGGAGGCTCCCGCCAGGGTCTGAGCGGCATCACCGGAGGAGCGCCATGCCTTGGAACTCGCGTGCTTCTGTGGAAAGTGCATGACTGTCTCATGGCTGCCACTGGCATTGCAGTTCAGTCACAAGAGCCGGCTGCGCTCCTGCCGCATTCAGTATTAGCAGAGCAGGCATTCCTTCCATCCGCTGTCCAGTTATTAAAAACATGGTACTCCAGTCATTAAAGAACTGCCTTTGGCTGTCCTGCATCCTCAGAACTCCAAAAGCTTGCTTCTGGAGCACAGCTAGTGGAGGCCTCATTATCCAGTCTCTTTCTAATGATGTTTACCAAAATCTAGCTGTGGAAGACTGGATCCATGACCACATGGATTTAGAGAAGCAACAGGTCCTTTTCCTTTGGAGAAATTCCCCTGCTGTGGTAATAGGGAGACATCAGAATCCCTGGCAGGAATGCAACCTCAGGCTATTGAGGCAAAAAAATATAAAACTAGCTAGGAGGAGAAGTGGAGGAGGGACAGTTTACCATGACTTAGGTAATATCAACTTGACTTTCTTCACAACCCGAAAAAAATATGAACGAATGGAAAACCTGAAGCTTGTTGTGAAGGCACTGAAAGCCTTGCGACCCCAGTTAGATGTACGTGTCACTGACAGATACGACATCTTGCTAGACAGGCAATACAAAATCTCAGGCACTGCTGCAAAGCTGGGAAGGACAAGTGCTTATCACCACTGTACCTTACTCTGTAATGCAGATAAGTTTGTTTTATCTTCTGTGCTAAAAAGTCCTTATAAAGGGCTAAAGAGTAATGCCACTCCAAGCGTGCCTGCCTCAGTGAAAAATCTCTTTGAAGAGGATCCTAGTTTAACTTCTGAGATGCTCCTGGATGCCATTGCTAAAGAATATGCTACGCAACACCAAATAGATCACCATATCACCGTAATAAATCCAGCTGATGAGACTCTGCTTCCTGGAATTAGTAACAAAACTAAAGAACTACAAACTTGGGAATGGGTGTATGGAAAGACACCAAAGTTCAGCGTTAGCACTTGTCTTAACATGGCCTATAAAGATTCTGTTCTTGACGTTAAAGTAAATATGGATGTAAAGCATGGAAGGATTGAAGTCTGTAACATTGATCTGCCAGAGCAGTGGCTGCCACCAGGACTGTACAGTGAACTGGTCAAGAGTCTTACTGGCAGTAAGTTTTGCCCAAATGAAACCACTACGCTTGTGACAACATTGCTAAGAGTGTGTCCACAAGATGATGAGTTGCACAGCAGGTGGAGTCTACTGTGTGAGAATATGATAATGTTAATGTGACTTGCATTTTGAAAATGGAAGTTCTGCTTTTTTACTTAATGTACTGAAAACAAAATTAAAACATTCACTAGTAAGAGAAAAATTCAGCTTGTAGAAAACAAACTGTTCAATCTTGTGCTTTTTTTTAATATTACAATTAAATTTCACACTATCTGCACCTGATGTTCCCAAAGTGTAGGATTGAAACCACTGCTGACAAGACATCATTGCTGCTTGAATCAGGAAAATGGTGAGGGCATCCCAAATTGGCCCTGTAGCAGAGAAGGTACAAATGGCTGACACAGATGGGATGGGGTAGGTGCAAAACTGGTGCTGTGCTGCTGCACTGGATGCCCCAGCCTGCATCCTGCTCCTTGTGGGTAGTAGCCCAAAGGCCATGTCTCAGCCCCTGGGCTGTGTGGAGAGGGATGTTCCCCGGTTTCTGTTTGAAAGTCCCTTCTTGCAGAGTGCTGGTACCCCCGTGCCTCTGCTGTACAAGCACCGTAGTGAGCTCAGCTCAGCACTGAGTAGTGAATCACTGGGTGGTGAATCACTTTAGTTCCACCCTGCATTAGGGCTTTTGTCCATGCGTGTGCAAGAGTAGGGGAAGGATTAGGAAGTTTAATGTTGGGATTTATGTGATGAGGGCAGGAGAGGCTAACTGGGACAGAGGCTGTATGTGCCTCCTTTGTTCTTGCACTGCCTGGCACAAAGCTGAGAGTCCCTGGTGCCATGGGTACTGGTATCAAAGCTGAACTTTTGGAAATGCAAATACATATTTAGGAGAAAGAGGTTCCTTCTGTTACCATCTAGCAGAAATTTTCCATTAAAAGGCAATAATGAACTGGAAGTGACAGTTTCAATGCTAAATAAAAATAATAGCTCAATATATAGTAAAATTATGAAAGAAAGGCTCAGGATGTATTTCACTGTTGTTGAAGAATAAGTGTAATGCAATTTTGATTAGGTCAGAACACAGGCTATTTATTGATACCAGAAAGGAGGTTGTAGCCAGGTGGGGGTTGGGCTCTTCTCCCAGGCAACCAGCAGTAGGATAAGAGGACACAGCCTCAAGCAGCACCAGTGGAAGTTTAGGCTGAACATCAGGAGACAATTCTTCACAGAAAGAGTGATTGGGCATTGGAAGGGCTGCCCAGGGAGGTGGTGGAGTCCCCATCCCTGGAGGTGTTTAAGAAGACTGGATAGTCTAGTTGACAAGGTGATGCTAGGTCATAGGTTGGACTCGATGATCTCAAAGGTCTTCTCCAGCCTAGTTAATTCTGTGATTCTCTATGTTTGAAATTGCTGGACTAGGTTAAAAGACACAAAGCTTCGCATTTGGGAAATTACTGTATTTACAGTGAGCCTTCTCCAGAACGTGGCTGGATCTATGAGGCATTACACAGCTTCCTTGAATTTCCCAATGCAGTGAAGAAATCGAACAGAATACTGAAGCTACAAATAATAAAAAATAACCTTTATTCCCATTAAAAATAGGCATATATTATACACAACTGAATAAAATTCACAACAGTGACTAAAAACTTGGTATCACAGCAGCAAGCAAGGGAGCTCCTATGGAATGTCTGGGGCAATGACTAGTAGCACACAGCTCTGTGGCATATGTATTATTCATTCTGCTGATGCAACACTGCAAAGCTGAAACATTATTATAGAAAGGATAAAGAAGGCAGACCACTGGCAAACTGACCCAGAAAACAAGGCAAAGACCAGCTCCATTTCTTATTGATTGCTGTGGAACAGATTTGTTGTTAAAGGCAAGAGGAAAGGAATAGCAGCATTAGATGACAGGAAATTAAATAATATAGCACATTAAGAAAAAAAAGAAGATAATGGAAAACACCAACCATCAGGAAAAAGAAATACAGGAGACAGAAAAAGTTCTAGCAATAAACATGCTACTAGAATATAGAGGCCTACTGTATTACAAGGCAGAAAGTGTAAGGCACATGTCAGTCCTGAGGCTGAAAAGATTTTGATGGGACCTGAAAAAGAGGCCACTGCCTGTTTTTCATGTCAGAGTGTATGACTTAGGCAGATCCTTGCTAACAAAGAACTCTTGTATAAAAGAAAAAAAGCAGCTCCTCTGGTAATACCTTCTGGTTTCCAAAGGGTGAAGGAATGATAAGGGAAGACTCTGTCTTTATTCTAAATAGCATATTGCTTAGAATCACAGAGTTTTCTGAGTTGCAAGGGATCCACAAGGATCAAGTCCAGCTCTCAAGTGAATGGCCCTTACAGGGATCAAACACATGACCTTGGCATTACTCACACCATACTCTGACCAGCTGAGCTACTCAGGGTATCCAGCTATTGAAAAAACTTAAATTTATTCTTTTTAGGGGACTACCTAGTAGTAGGGAATTAGCTTACTGCAGTTGAGAGTGGCATGAAAAGGCAGTCATTGGACTTTAAAGTCAGAGAGTAAGACTGAGAGAGGATCACACATCCTTTCCACACCCAATGCAAAGGACAGATATCAGGTATATGACCATGTATCACAGAATCAAAGAACACACAGGAGTGACAGGGAAGAGAATACAGGTGTTTGCAGCCTTCCCAGTCCAAAATCCATTATGGAGAGACACATAAGACAACCCTAAAATGACTGTGTACTGAACGCTACCACGTTTGTAGGCAAAGACCTTGGAAAACGGAATGTTAAATTTGGGATTACTGGTAAAGTCTGGGAAATAAAGTATTACAGGATTGACTAAAACCCAGCAAAACAGTAGTCATGCCTAGAATACAGGAATTAAAGGAAATAAATAAGACTGCTTATAAAAGAGGACATGTGGCAGCCCAGCTTCCAATGATTGTGAGGTGGTCAGTTAAAGATATAAAATCCAAAACTGGCTCAAGACAAAATCAACAGTAAAAATAAAAATGGCGGTAAAGAGACCTTTGAAAGACAATACTGAGGGTCTGTTATGAAATCAAGATAAAATTTAGACATGGATTGTATTAATTAAGATTACAGAAGTACAGTGAAGGAATCATGTAGTTGTGTTGTCTCAGACTGAAAAGTCTCAAATATTCTTAAACCTATAGATTATAAAAGCTGTGTTCCACTAAGTACTTCAAAGAGTTGCTTCTGTGGGCAACCAGCTGGACTCAAGCAACACCTTCCAGTCTTTACATTTTTATGCTTATGAAAACACTTATTAAAAGCAGTCATTTCTGATCATGTTTTCTTTGTGTATTTAGTATGAAAGACATCCACTGTTGTTTCATGACAAGGTCTCAAGTCAAAGTCACAGTATCCAATGCTGAAATGACCCTGCAGAAATGAACAGAATTTACATGGTGAACATATATTGTAGAAGAGCTCATTTTAAGTTAATTTAAAAAGTCAAAGCATCCTTACCTTTGGTTTCTTAAAATAATCAAGACCCCTTCCAATCTTAATCATCCACCCATTGCTGAATCTGTTTTAAAAATGCACAAATTTGAATGCTGTGAGTACACTGGATAAAAAGGTTACATCCACGTGATGCACAAGCACCTTGTTTCAATCACAATTATTTCCTAGTGTCACCAATACCTGCGTGAACCACAGAAGACACCATTCTGTACAGAGACAACTAATATTATATTCACAATTAGAAAATGTGGAAGTATCAAGGGCTGATTTCATCCAGTGAGGGCCACTGCCTTTTACTTTGTTAACCACAGCTGTAACTGTCTCAAAAGTTAGGGTTAAATAGTATGTCTTCAAATAACTGGAATTTGCTCATTTTTTAGATCACTCACCTGATTTCTCGATCGTGTATTGAAGATGAAAAGTCAATATTCAGTGTTACTCCATAATTACTCAATGACTGTTTTATTTCTTCCAAGACACTCAACTGCTGACTCCTCCCACTACCCTATCAAAAGTGAAAATAACGTGATGGGGTTTGGGGTTTTTTTTAACTATATGTTCTACTTCTGGTCACCTCTTCTTAAACCCACAAACAAACCTTTTTAGTATCAAAGTAAACCAAAAGAAAGTAACTTGGATGAAGGCAAATTTACAGTTTCAAAGGCAGGATAAAAAGCAGACAGACACCAGGTATATTTGCTAAGGGATGTGGAGGAGGAGCTCATTCTCAGTGCTTTGAAACTAGATATGTAGTATTTGAGCCAAAATAAGTGCAGTAATAGTTTAAATAAGTGCAGTGATAGCTTGAGAGATTTCAGCTCTCTTCTGAAAGCCTCTAAAATGACAAGTACAGCTGTTGGAAGAGCAAAAAAACCCTTGTCTCAACAGATGCTTTGGTCTTTATGACATTTTCCACAACAAAACTTTCACAGAAATTTCAGTTTAAGATTCTGCTTACCCAGAATTTTTTAGAGTTATGAGAAAACTCTGAACTTAAAAAATTACTTATGTTCAACTATCACATTTTTATTTTTCTCTTAATCTGTGTTTTCTGCTGAAAGCATCAGAGCCTGAGCCTAACAAGTTCTGGTAAGTAGGAATAAGTCTATATTTTTATATTTTGTTTTGCATGTGACATCACCTGAGTATAGGGAAATAGAACCCAAAATCTAGACACTTACCACATCACAGGAAGTGAGGAGGTGGATTGTTTTCACCTTGCATGGCCCCTTAACTAGCATCTCGCAGAATCGTAGAAAGTTATACAACTGAAAAAGTTTTTTTTAATTTAGTAGCTCAGAATTTCTGTAGTGGCTACATCTGTATCAGTTACACCGAGTATCTACCTGATGAACCTGCCGAATGTATGGGTCCTCCACCCAAACTTCAGAAACAATCTCAGTGAGGTACTCATGGAAAAGCTTTTCATAGCCAAAACCTGTTGCGTTATCTTCTATCCTGATCTGTTTATGGTATTTGCCATCTGAAAGGAAAGTAAGTCTCTTTTTCAGTAAAGGTCAGGACATAATTTCCGTGTTAAACCACCTCGCCCATCAAACATTCACATACCAACAGACAATTAAAAGCAAATGGGTACGTGGAGTACACCACAGCTCATGGAATCACAGAACGGGTCAGTCTGCAGAGGACCACAGTGGAACATCTGGTCCAACCTCCTGCTCAAGCAGGGTCATCCCAGAGCACAGGGCACAGTGTGTCCAAATGGTTCTTGGGTATCTCCAAGAGGGAGACTCCACACCCTCTCTGGACCATCTGTTCCAGTGCTCCGTCAGCCCCACAGTAAAGAAGTTCTTCCTCATATTCAGGTGGAACTTCTTGTGCATCAGTTTCTACTCCTTGCCTCGTGTCCTGGTGATTGGCACCACCGGAAAGGGCCTGACTCCCTCCTCTTGGTATCCCCCATGCAGGTATTTATACCTTGTTTCTCTTTCTCAATGTGTTTTTTAATGTCTTCGGCTCTGGTCATGTACTCGGATATCTTCTGCCGGTAGCGGTGCTTTTTCGCCTCATCTGCCGTGGCTGTGAATCAAAAAAGTCATGGGCCAGTTAAACACAGGGGCCGGCGCTCCCCAGCCCTGCCTGGTCCGGCTCTCCCGGGAGGAGACCACCAGCTCCCCCTCCCTCCCGCGGGGCGCCAGGGTCCAACGCCGCTCGCGTGTCCCCAGGGCCACCCCGAGCCCCGACGGCGGTGCCCAGCCCGGTACCTTTCACCACCTGCAGCAGGAGGTCGATGCCCTCCTGGTAACACACCAGCGACTCCTGGAACCGAGACGCCTCGTCCAGCTGCACCGCCCGCTTCATCGTCTCCGCCCCGGCCCGCTCCAGCGCGGCAGTGCCATCGCTCCGCGCCCGCGACATGGGCAGGGACGGGACACGGACCGGGACACGGACCGGGACACGGATCGGGACACGGACCGGGACGGCGACGGGCAGCGGGACGGGAAACAGAAACTGGGCGGGGAACAGAGGGGACGTGTCACACCGCTGTCCTTCCGCCCCCTCGGAACTGAAGTGCCGCGACACCGCTGTCCGGCCGGAACGAAGGGTGCGCGCCGAGATGGCGGCCGGGGCAGGCCGGGCGGGTCTGGGGCTCGCAGGCGCTGGGAAGGTGAGGATCGGGGCGTGGGGATGGCGTGTGTGGGGGGAATCCAAGTGGGGGTCCGGGAGGAGGGGAAACCCAGGTGGGGATCCGTGGAGAGATCCGGCTGGGGCTGGGGCCTGCAGCCTCCGGGAAAGTGGGGATCCAGATGGCGTTCCGGCGAGGGGATGGATCCAAGTGGTGTCTCGTGGGATTTGATCCAGTTGGGGATCCTGTTCGGGGCTCCGCAGCCGCTGGGAAGGTGGGGATCCAGGTGGGGCTGGGACTCATAGCTGTATCGTCGTGTGTTTACGACTATTCAGAGCTGTAAGGAGAGCGCAGACGAGTTATGCCCTTCTCTCTTTGCAGATGCTGGGGAGGAGGATGGAAGGGATGGCGTCCCCGGCGTGGGTTCGTTGTCTCTTTACCAGGTCGAGAATTCCAGACTCGGTATGTGCTTGACTTGCACTTTACATTTTTCCATTTACAGTTCTAGTTTATTTTTGTAAGATACCATCTGGTGTCGGTTGACTCTTTTCCTTAAAAGCATTCTTAAAGCCTGTGGAAAAACTTGCCATCTAGAGGCTGAGCACAGGCTCCCTGATAAAATTCACGTGAATTAGGTGTTGTGCTGGTACAGGGTGTTGTCCTTGTATTTCTGTGCATTTGTGGGGCCAAGCTCAAGTGTTACTGTATTTATCAGCAAACCATTATGAAAGTGTGTTTGACTTCATATTATAAAAGCTAAATTTGAGATCACTTTGTTGGTGCTTTGACCACCTGAAAAGAAAAATATATGTAAGAATTTTTACCAAGGTTGAAGTATGTTTTAGACAGTAGTTAACTATAGAATAGATATTTAGGGAAAAAACCTCTGGTTTTGTGAACTTTTTATTCTAGGTATTTCAGCCACGGCCTGGAGATCATGAAAAGTATGGAGGTGACCCTGAGGAGCCTCACAAAATCCACGTTATTACTAGAATAAAAAGTGTCATTGGTCGCCCATATTGGGAAAAGAAGATAATACGTGATCTGGGACTGGATAAAGTATGATTGTTGTTCTTTATGCTTGTCGTGTATGTCAGAAATGTAGCACTAAGGTGGTGGGCTTTTTAAGGACCTCAGTTTTGCAGTCACAAACCAGAATTACATTTATAGCAGCCGTAAGGCAATCTGAGAAGCTGATGATGTGTTTAGGAGCTGAGGGGAATGTTTGTGGCAAATGTGCTTTGAGTGGGAATTCAGAATATCTCTGTGTGGTATTGTGCTGCATTGCCTGAGGAGAACTTTACCCTGAGAATTCTTCTAAAATAATAGCAATAGGTTTGTAAATACTATGAATTCAGTTCTCTGTGGGTCATATTATTCAGATATTGTAGGAAGGCAAGTAAAACTCATTTATCAATGAAAAGGCTTCCAAATTCAAGACTCTAAAAGTTTGTGTCAAAGATCTGTTTATCCAAGTTTTTCAGGCCAACTGCACATTCTGGAAAGATTTGTCTAGTCAGTGTTATATTACAGAGAAAAAAAATGTGTGCTTGAGCAATGTAAGATGTAACTGAAGGAAGCAGTTTTGTTCCTAAACTCTTGTTCATTTACACTATTATTAACAGTTGGAAGAAAAATACATTTATAATGGAATAGGAATAAAGCTGAAATTGTAATTTTACTGTAGTCAGGTTTTGATTGCATATGTTTATGTGTGTTCTTGATGCATGACACTTCTCTAAATCTTAGATTTGCAAATGTGATTTATTTATTTACTGGTAGCGTGCAAAATTCAGCGAACAAAGATTTGGGATTTGGCAACACATTTGTAAAATCTGTTTTTTCCCTTACGTAGGCACATCAGCCAAGACTGCACAAAAATATCCCTTCCGTGAATTCCAGACTGAAAGTTATTAAACATCTAATAAGGTTTGTTAACTGTTTGTTTATTTGTTGGTAAATTTAGAACATTTAATGTAACTCTCTTCTAGTCACAGGACTTCACTAAGCAGACTCTTTTGCCTGTAGAGTACAGCCACTGAAACTACCCCACGGGCTGCCAACAGAAGAGGAAGTGTCCAGCACCTTTCTGACAACCAGGGGAGAGCTTGTCATTAAAAAGCGCTTGAAACCTGTGGAGCAGAAAGAAATTAAGTCATGAGATGTGCTGGTTGGATTTAGATTTTATAAAATAAATATTTTAAATCCCCAGTTAAGAGTTTGTGTATGAAATTCTAAAAATTCTTACTCTGGTATGAATGGCAAAGGTGACACTGATGCTTAAAGAAGGATTGCAGGTGTACAGATATGAAATTCAATGTTGTTAATAGTTACATGAAATATTAAATTAATTATAGGCTCTCTGTCTTCGTGTTTTAATTTTGTGGCTAGATTGCTGCAGTTTATGGCTAACTGTTAGAGAACTTTATTTATAGAGTCAAATAAGCAGAGAAGTGAGTAGAATAGATCTAGCTAATGATGGTGAGGACATTTCACAGCTAACAGTAAAGATTTACAGCAATACTGCAGGACTTTCACTGCACAAAGGAGGGAATTGGAATTGAAAAGCCCTCTGTTTTGTAGTCACATGAGAACTGACTAGCTGTGCACAGAGAGTGATTTACCATGGTTATCCAGATGTCACATTCATTCCTTTGCAAACAATCTGTCATCTGGCTTCTTCTGTAGCTTAAAAAGTAGGTGAGCTCTCCATTTGGGAGTAACAGGAGTTATTCACATCTTGGTCAGTTGTCAAATTTGTCTTTCAGGAAACCTGCTGTCTTCATACGTATCCGCTGATCCTAAGTGTTCAATAAGAATAGCCTAAGAGCTGCAGTCTGTGAAGGTTAATGCTTTTCCTGTTCTAAAATTGCAGACTTTAGAAATGTAGGGACCCTGAAGCATACCTCTGATGTGAGTTAGAATTACGGGCTGCAAGCTTAGAAAATACTACTGCGTGCGTAGTTTCATTTACAGTTTTAAGAGCTGCAGCCAAAGTTTGCAAGCTGCCGCTGTATCAAATGATAAAGTAGTTGTATTCCAGGCAGTATAAACTATGTAGTTTAACATGCTGTGAGCCTCTCCCACATTAGACACACTGAAGAGGAGTTAATCTTAATGACTGCATGTTGTGAAAAGATCTGAGGGATGCAGTCCCTGAAAATTAGTGTTTATCCTTGCTGCCTGCTTGCAGAGAAGAGTAAACACTGGTAGGAGTTCAAAGGAATAGGTATATCAGTACAGGGACATAAAAGCTGGAGGCTCTGTGCAGAGGGAAAAGGATAGGCCATGGTAGTGGCATTGAGGACTGTAATGGCCCTTACGGCCAGGCTGAAGGCAGAAACAAGAATTTGAGCTGAAATAAAATAGCATGGAAAAGGTGAAGCAGATAAATTAATGTTGCTTTTTTTGCCTCCCTCCTTTCTCCCAGCATCTGCACAGCATCTTGTGCTGCAGTGTGCTATAACTGCAGTCTTTGTGAGGTGTTGATCATATTCCCACAGGGAGGTACAAGGTGGAATTTGAGCCCTTTTGAAGGACGTGTAGTGCATCTAAGGCACAGGGCATTCTTTAAAGAGATGGTGCAAGTACTAGGACACAAAAAATTAGGCAAATGGATCTTGTTGCTGGTGGGTAGCAAATAATAAGACTTGTGCCAGGATTGGTGTCCCAGAGCACCACAGCCAGGCTGGCTAGGCCTTGCCATGCACGTTCGGGATTCGTGTCTGCGGCACTGCAGCCTGGTGAGCCTCCAGCAGAGGGCCCTGCCAGCTCCATCCCACACGGTCTGTGTATGGGTATGCGTATGGATCTGTGACGCTGCAGCTTGCAAAAGTGCTGCAGGGTCTCCCGGAGGGACTGTCTTAATAAAAAGGCTTGCTTGGTACCGTTCACTGCTTAAAAAGTGTCTGATAAACTATCTAAGCCAAAGCAGAGCTAATAGCAGGCTCTCACATAGAGAGAAAGGAAAATAAATAGTACCTGTTGTTTCTGGGTAAGATTCAGCTACAAGAGATGTTTAAAGAGATACTTAATTGACAAGCTGACAGTTCCAATGAAAAAGAAAACTGTATTTTTTTAAACTTTTTCATATATGTGTAAGTTTGGGTGTTTCTGAAATAGTATTTCCCCCAAGGGCCCCCACTCTCGCGCAGTTAGTCTACTATCCCAAACCTTCTCTGTATAAGCGTACATTCTCTAAAGATTTGCTCTCGACACTAAAACCTGAACCAGCAGGGTGCACAAACACAGTGTGTGTCCACATCCTTTCACTAATGGAGCGTTGTAATGCTCCATGTAGATCTTTATGAAACACAGATAAGAGACGTTGCCTTTTTGTGTAGGGAACAAACAGACTGGCTTAAGATGATTGCGAAATTCGTGTTGGAAGGTGCCTTTTTGGTGTCTAGTCCAACCTCCTGCTCAACACAGGGCCAGCACTGAGGTCAGATGAGGTTGCTCAGTGCTTTGTCCAGTGGGCCTTGAAAGCCTCTGACAGGGACAGCTCAGCCTCTCTCAACAGCCAGCACTGCTGTTTTGTACTGCTGTTAGACGTGTATTGACAGATTAAACGTAAGGCGGATAAGATCTTTTTAAGTAGCATTACAACTTTCTTGCGGCATTAATCTGCTGCTTGAGAAACTGCAGGCACAGATGAAAACTCTGAATAAAAACCTATTGCAAGCTTGTACTTGTTCCTGGCTCCATTGTCCTCCCCCATTCTAACTGTTTCTGGGGGAGAATGTTTTTAATTAGAAGCAAAGTATGCAACCAGGGCCTAAATCTAATCATTACTTAGAGATCTCTTATAAAACCTGGCTCTTGCGGCCACATCATTGGCATAGTATTTTGCCGATATCCGTTTTGTCATAGGTCTGGACAGTGTTAACTCCTGCATTATAGGCTGAGATCCCACCTGGAATGAGGGTGAACGAAACACATAAAAGAGGTGCTACTTCATCAGTAAATAAGCAAATAAACATTGCAACTGAGATGCACTGCTTTAGTTTATAGATCTCTTTTCACCAATATTGTTGGCCATTGTAATACCATTTCCAGCTATTTTTGTCAGAGGTGTTCCTTCTGTGTTTTAACTTAGGGAAGAAATCAACATTTCCTCCTTTACATCCAAACTTGGTGATCATTGACTGCTTGCTGTGTTTTGCTAACAGTAACATCTTCACTTTTATGACTGCTTCCATGCGTGCATATTCCTTCACACCCACCCACACCAATAACCTCAGACATGTTTGTATTGTAGTTGGGGTGAAGGAACCCAACCATAACGACTGCTTCAGTGTAACCAGTGTCCAGGAATATAAGGAATGTTTCCTCCAGAGAGGATCATGAGTTTTCAAAATTAGTGTGTTCCTCCTTCAGAGTTGCCAGGATAGGTTGCTTTTTGTAGGTGGGTATAGAACCACAAAACAAATAGAATGGAGAGAGGAGGGGGAGAGCCCACCCTTACTCCTTGCAACTGAAAAATGTCATAGTATTTGCCAAGTTTCAAAAAAACATGCTAGAAGGCTAACCAAGGAATAGGAAGAGGAATGCCTGCCCTACTTCCTTATCTGTCAGAGCCTTAAAAAACCAGCACAGCAGCTGTTGTAAAGGTGACAGTATGCAGAAAGCAAGATTACTGCTGCTTCACAGTGTTTCCAGGTGCAAAGTGACTGCTCCTCTCCTCCCCAGAATCAAGGGTGGGAAAATCTGTTTCCTATAGGGATCTCCCCTGGATCTCTGCCCCAGTCCTTCTCCCCTTATCCATGAGGTAGTAAGGCACAAGTCTGAGGGGGCTGGAGCTGTTACGAAAGTGGATCTCGTGCCTGCAGCAAATGTTTAGGGATTTTACAGACAAGGATACAATTTGGCAAACAAGTGAGGCACAAATGTGGGCATGAATAACGAAGCAAGATCCCCCCACTAGCCAGGCCCCTGTGGTGCATACAGTGTAATTAACCTGATGGTATGTAGCTGCAGCCTATAGTGTGCTCAGTTTTAAAAGGTGCTTTTTGAAACAAGACATTATCTAAATGTGAAATAGGGACAATTAATCTCTTCAATCCCAAGGGAGTGCTGGGAAGCAATCATCAGTCTCACAGTGTCAAAGCATTCTGCTCATGCACTGATACTCACAGGGGCCTTCCCTAGTGCTGGGAACTGACAGCCTGGTCAGCGTTGGCTTTAGGCTGGCCAAAGAATTGGCTGAAAAGGTTTAGAGGGTCGCCATTCAGCAGGGCCCCTGCCACTCTTCTGACTCTGCTTCAAAGGAAGGATGAGATTTGTGTTTTTATGGTTACCATAGCTGCATTAAACCAAGTGCATTCCCATGGTCACCCAGGCCGTCCTCCAGCACTGTCCCAGCGTGTGACTCTTGAAAGGTAATACCAACAATCAATCACAGCTGGAGCAAGACCCTCACCAGTGCCAGCTTTTGCCATCTTGGCCTGGTATTTCTCCATGTTCTTTTTCTGCTGTCTTCTCTGAGGCGGGAACTCCTAAAACATGACATGCATGACTTTGCCTTTCATTTTTAGAATCCAAACCCAGTTTTTCTGAAGGCCATTACAGCTGAGCTGACATTTTGAATCCTTCTGAATCTGTTTAGAGTGAAACAAAGGTAGAATTGACTAATTTTACTGAAGGGTGCCTTAGAAATCAATACACAAATGATACAAAAAACTTTTTTTTTCAGATTCAGAGGGCAGTTCTCTAGCATGCAGATTGAGAGTGTTTTAAATCTAAGCCTCTGGATTAGTCCCAGAGTTAGTCCTTTTAATTTAGAACTGTAGTGGAGAAATGTTTAGGAGTTCATGTTTTGAGGGAAACTCTCTTAATGGAGAGAGAAAAGCAGGTTCAGGAGTTGGATACAACCAACAGTCCTTCATTTTGTCTGTGATGGTCTTAAATGTCATCTCAAAGGCAACTCTATTCCCAACATACACTTGTGTGCCCAAGTAGGATCTTTGTTGATTGTGAAAAAAATCTACTTGCTTGGCAATGACCGACAATCAGAGACCAGGATCCATAACAGGCATGAGCTTATGCGTGGGTGCAAGGGGGGAAAGAACAACTGAATTAGTGCCTACCTACACAGCTCAGACCTTCTGGTTTCACAGTTGCCTCCAAAGCTCCAGTTGTGTCAACATTCCATGTATTCCCATAACGCTCTGAACAGCATAAGACCATGTGCTGGTTTCAGCTGAAACCAGCACAGGGCAGTATTTACAACCAGATGTCAGGCCAGTGTAATGTGTGACTCATGCTGTTAAATTGCTTCCAGATCCATGACTGAAAACCATGGCATCCTTTTGATACTAGTGCAGGTGTTTGTGCCAGCAGATGCAGTCGTGGTATGTGTGGCCTGCTCTGGAGGGGATTACCTCTTGGTAATGCTAGCTCACGTGTACCTTGTGAGGTGAACTGGTGCTTTGTGAACAATTAATCTCCCCTAATTGCCTAAAACTTAGTTGTCTTAGTCTGTTACTTGGGCTGCCTGCTTGGCCAATGGAGAAAGGCATCTCAAAAAGGCAGGATTCCTATTCCAAAATTAAAAAAAAAAAAAAAAAATCTGATGAGAGTCAAAGGAAATCCTACAGTGTTTACTGGCTCCAGCTGGCTTTTCCATAGCTACAAGAAAATCGAAGAGAAACATCCTTCAGTTACACCCATTACAATTTATCTGACTTGCAGATTGTTTGACTTGCAATTTATCTGCATTTATCTGTTGTCTCAACACACCATTGCAGGAGGGAAAACATGCAAACATCAACTGAGAGGAGCAGTGGTAACACTTAATGGAAAACAGCCTTTGGTACAGTGAATCATTTACAAGAATATTAGACAAAGATCACAGACATGACATGTTTGCTGCCAGATGTCTCCCCACCTTCTCAATGCACTTCCTGGAGACAAATGGGCTTTCTGTCTGCTGGCAGTGTTCTGCAACAGCTGGCTCAGTGCACTTCCCACCCCCGCTGGTCTTACAAGAAACAGAAACACCTAACAACTTGTGCATCCTCCCAAACACAACAGGGCTTCTGTTCTACAGCACAAACACAATTATGATTTTAAAAAATAAAATACCTTTTAATTTAATTTAAAGTCCCATTGCTAACAGTTTGGAACTAGGAGGAGCCTTGTCTGAAAACAACTGCTCCCCTTCAGTTCTTGGAAGCAAAAACATGCTGACGATGGGAAAATGGGAACCTGTGCTTCTGGTTTTAATCAAATTTTTGCAGGCAAAGATCCAGGAACAATTACATGAGCAGAGCTGCAACTGCTGAGAATTCGGATATGCAGAGATTATGCCAGGCCTCTGTTGTTATCCCGTCTTGCAGAGAGACAGCAAAGGTCAACAACCCTAAATTAGCGGGCGGTGTGGATTTCAAAGCTACTGTAGCTGTGCAGCAGTAAGGAAAACAGCCGCTGGATGGCAGAACTCCCCGCGGCAGAATCTATCCTGACCCGCTTCTCCCCCACGGTAGATTTTGTGGGTGTGAAGCGCTGTTTTGCTCTTTCAGCAGCTCTTTTACATTTTTAGCTGGGGAATTCGTCCCTTGTCATTGCACTGAGAGATTCGATTCTGTAAGTTTTTCCTGTACTGTTGATACCACCCATGAGAACCAGCTGCAAAAAGTCACAGCAGCTCGTGCATAGGGCTCTTCAAGTTCACAATTATGACTGAGTGTAAAGAAGGTTGGAACAGAGGAAAGCACATCTGGAAGGAAGGAAAATAGAGCAGATGTGGCTCAAAATAAGTGACATTAAAAAAATTCAAAGTACTACCAAAGGTGATTCACAAGCCAGTAATCTCCAAATGGTCTGTGCTACTATTCCCTCATTGCTGGGGCAGAAACATAAAGGATATACTAGTTTGCTCCTTCTGCATCACAGTAATTGAGGCACCCCCACCCTGAACACCTTTATTCCCTGTGCATATTCTCTATACAAACCTCCTTTGCCACACCTGCACAGTTTCACCTGAATTCCCTGGGACTTGCTTTATAAAACTCAGCTACCTCTTCAGCCTCCGTATAGGGCAAACTGACAGCCCTGCTACTGAAATATTTTGTGCATGTGTAAGTGTAGGACATCCACCTATAGTACATACAGCAAGGGCCACAATGATCCATTCAATATCAGTATCCACGACTGATTAGCAAGCAGCTCTTCATTGATCACAAGGGTCACAGGGGAGGGACAATTTGGTTTACCCAGAAGCCAGGCTGCAGGCCACTGGACCAGATCTAGTACCAGCTACTCTTCACTCTTCTGTCCTGTGTCTGGCAGGAAGGAAGAATTGCCTCTGGCAATTAAATGGTTCAGGGAAAACATCTGTGGGATAATTTGGTCCTCTATATGGCCTTTATGTCTCAGGCATGCAGCTGTGTCTTTTCAGAGTTTGTCTTCATTTCTAGAGGAAAGGTACAAAAAATATGCTCCCAGGATTTTTATTATTATGGCAGGAATCTATAATCCTGATTTCTGTAATCATGCACTCACTCAAGCCCCTTTGAAAACTCTGTCAGTTTCTTGATCTGAATCAGCTAAGGGGTGGCTGAATAAGCAGGGAATTCATAAAATAAAACCTGATTTAAATGACAGCAATTAGTCAAATTTCTCCTTGCCTGATTTGGAACAAAAAACCTTTCCAGTTCTTGGAAATTGAGTGTTTGTGGAAGGCTGAGGGCTGCAGCAGTAGAGTCTCAGGTCAGCCAGATCCTCACTGTGGGGGTTTTTTCATGCTCTTGAACGTTTCTCCTAATTGCTAATTAGCTTAATAAGGGGTTGGTAAGAAATGAGTGATCCTAGTTATGCTCTCAGGGGAGAAACTAGGCTGATCCAAGCTTCCCAAAACAATCAAGCCCGTTTAAGCTGTGGGAGGTTGCCCAGCCCATGGCAGGAGGGCACAGTGCTCTGGATGCGGGGAGAAGGTCCCTTGTCCTGAGGCTGCAAGATGGCCTCATGGGGAAATGCAGGGACTTGTAGATGGTTGAGACATGTGAGGAACTGGCAAAACATGGATGAGAGGTGCAGCATAGAAGGGGCAGGCTGCACCTGGGCTGTAGCATAGACAACCTGTATCACTGGAAATTGAAGAGCTTTTAGATGAGCATTTCCACTAGAAGAAGGGGAAAGCTGAAAAATACAGAGGAATATCCAGTTTCAACTCATGTGATCTGCATGGTGGACAAGGCTGATGTTCGGTTTACCTCTGAAAAAAAACATGAGGGAAATAAACAGCACAATCACAATACATGAGAAAGACAAAATGCAGTGGCAAGGATTTGGCATGTGCAGCGTTAAGCAATGAAGCAAAGGCAAACTTAGAAGGGTTTTTGTACAGTTGCTAGAGACTTCAAAATCAAGGCAGAACCCAAATGCCTGGACCAAATGATAACCCTGAGGCAGAAGGTGTCTCAGAGGCTTGGTGGAGGCTAGAAAACCAATGAGATGCAGCACTGCCAGCCTCACAGGAACAACTGAGTAGGATGTAGAGGTGGAGGAGTGATGCTGTATGTGAAGAATAAAAATGTTACAGCGTAAAAATATGACAGGAAAAGAGGAGCATGCTAAAACCCTGTGGGTGGAAATCCCAGCCGCTACTGATAAAAATGCTGTAGTAGGACTGTACTGTCCTTTTTGAGTTCCGTGAGATTGGTCAGTGAGGCCAGAGGAGCAGTAAATGCAGGATGGTGGCTTGAGTGGGAGCCTGCATACCAGCTGGATCAGAAGCAGAATTCTGTAGTTGCAATAAATCCCTGCTTCTAGGGCGAGCTGGTTGAGGAACCCACAGAAACAAATACTAGAGAGAGGCACAAGGGTTTTGTTTGAGGGATGTTAGTAGGAAACTGCTTTGAGGTTGCAATCCTACAGCGTGATCTCTTTTAACCCTGAAATGGGAAAAAGCATGCCATGTGCATCCAATATGGGAGTATTCCGTTTCAAGGCAGGCAATTAAATAGACTGAGGCAAGCATTAGAAACAGTTATCCCCAGCTGCAGCACTGGCTCCATAGGGGTCCCTGGGTCCACAGGCTGGTGCCCATCCTGGGCAATATAAGAGGCCCTGTCCTGGGGACAGGTTGCTGGCTAGGAAATCCCAGCCCAGTTTTGCAATGAGTAACAAAGCAGAACAAACACAGTTATTCAGCTCTGCATTGATGTGCTGGTGTTTCCCTTTGTTTTCTGCATATCTCAAAGAGAGAGACATGGACATGTGGCTCAGAGAGACTCAGCTGCAGCATTTGGAATCAGCCATCGGAACAATCTGTTCTCCCACGTGGCTCAGGGCTCTGACCCAACAGGGACTTGGTTTGGACAGTGTTTTCCCACTGCTTCAGTTACTGATGGAAGAGGTAGTTTAATTGGTCCTTCTGCCTGGTTTCTATGAAAGCCAGTCATTGCAGCTCCAGACTCCAGGCAGATCCCCGCCTGAGCCACGGAGGGATCAGCCAATGCCACCTGCAGCTTAACAAGTTGATGCGAGAGAAAGCCTCCACCTCTCACTTGCTCTTTATTGTAGGAACCACATTTAAATAGATTTCCCAGTACTGACATCAGTTGTAAAACCAAATCACAGGACCCCAACAGAGAAAGTTTTTCTTCTCTGTCTGTAATTTGTTTTCCTTTTGCTGACTGCTGATTCTGATTCAGCAGTGTTAGCCTGGAAAGAGCCTTAAACAACACTAACTGCATTTCCCCTCTCTACAAAGCATGACTGCAAAGAGAGCAGGTTTAGATTAGATATTAGGAAGAAATTCTTTACTATGAGTGTGGTGAGGCACTGGAATAAGTTGTCCAGAGAAGTTGTGGATGCCCCATCTTTGGAAGTGTTCAAGGTCAGGTTGGATGGAGCTCTGAGTAGCCTGGTCTAGTGGAAAGTGTCCCTAACTAAGGCAGGGGAGCTGGAACTTGGTGGTCTTTAAGGTCCTTTCAAACTCAAACCATTCTGTCATTATATATGATGTACAGCTACTTTTACATGTTGGTCTTGGATGTTGTTTAAAACACCGAGGAATTGTTGTATTGCTTCATTAGCCTGAAAGTTTTTTGAAGTATCCAACACAAATCTGCTGCCAAACTCACCGCTATTTGTCTTACCCTCAAGGGGAAGGGAAGGATGCCTTTGGCAGGTCATTGCCCTTCACTTCTTTTGCATATTAGAAAATCATAACTGTATGCTTTTTCTCTTTTCGGGGGGAAAAAAAATCTAATTCCTTATTTCTACAGGCTGTACTTTCCATCAGGATTGTGATTGTCCTGAGCACATTTTTGTTTGTGTGACAGGCCAAACACTGTTGCCAAGCCTCACTGACTGCTGAACAGCTGAGAGAAGAGTTACCCCAGGTGCTTCACACACAGTGCTATAACAAAGATAACCCCCAAATGGGATATTCCTTCCTTTTGATTTCTCCTCTCTCCTCTACTGGCACCAACTTCTTTGCTTCCCACTAGAATCCCCAGCCCTTTCTGTGGGATAGTTGCCCACCCACTACACCCCTGCTTGACCTCATTGAGTGTTTTGCACCTGTGTTAAATTGATTTCAGTGCTGTGGTTCCTAGCTGGTTTTCACAGTTTCTAACCACACTGGAAGCGCTCATGTTCTCTTTCCATGTAGCCCACAGTTTGATAGCTCACATGCTCCATTCGTTTCCTGACTGCAAATTTCAGAGAAACTGGTGTAAGACAGACTTGTGTAGCTCCACTTGAAAAGTCTCAGCAGTTTGGCCAGAAGCTTCTGATAATCAAAGCTTTTTCTACTTACTTTAAGGCCCTTCATGTACAAGGGCACTTCATATTTCTGCTGAAAGCCTTATTGACCTCATGATATAGCACAACCATGGCTTCTCTCTTGGCCACTTACCCAGTTAGATAAAGATTTTAATTGGTCTGAGGTGGTTTTTCCCTGCCAAGCCAGGCTGCCAGAACCCTCCTGACTGTTTCTTGCTGTTTTGTTGTCCCATGGTATCTCTTGATGAAAAAATTCAATCCTTTACTCTAGCATCTTCCTCAATGTTTCGGGCAGGTGTCTTGATCTTTGACTCCCTGGACCTTTCTTTTCCGTCTGATTTGGTTTTTCTCTTTCCTTGCCCTTGCTTCTGCTTTTTCTGATATGTTACTTGGTATTAGATCATTTGCTTTGCAAGATGTCTGTTGTTTTTGGTTTTTTTTTAATAGGTCATGGGTCAAAAGGGTGACCAAGAGCATGACTGCAGCTTCCTTGTCTACATCAGGAAGAACAGGAACTTCCAGTAACATGGATAAAGGTGACTAGAAAAAGATCAGAGGGGAACAACAATCTGAACTCATTATTTTTCAGGAAACCTTTTGCTCAAATCTTAAGGCAGCATGCTACTGTTAAACTTTCCTTAATTAGTTACTCCTTCCTACCAATTTATCAAGCTTTAACTCACTCTCTGCAGGGATTTTCTGTATTCACTGCAAAGTGCTGATACCCTAAAACAATATTTGGAACAAAATATACAAATTCCATAACTTTAAATTTTAAATAGACTTAAAAATACAAATAATCCTTTGTGGTGATGCTGCACAACTCAGCAGACAGGTCTGCAGGCCCTTGGGTATTGCTACCACAACATGAAACAGCAGCTTCATAGGTAGCACTTGCACGAATTGGACTCCTGAGGAGCTCAGAGATCTGCAGGGTTGGCAGCATCAGTAGTGGTGACAAGGAGCTCACTGGAAGTGACTGAGGCTGACATGAAGGCAACTAAAGAGGGCTCCACTCTTGTTCACCCTCAGAACTCAAACCCCAGCTTTGTACACATAGGCAGCAATGAGATTCCCTGCCCGTTTGAAGTTTATACTGATCAACCAAAAATTCATTCATAGGCTTTACATAAGAGGTTTATGTAACACAGAGGTTTACATAACATAGTGCACCAAAGACTTCATCCTATGAATTTTACATAAGTTATGTCAAGTAGACAGTCATGTGATACATTTCATAAATTTGTATTACAAAGTAATGATTTTAGTAAAATTATGTTAATATAGTGCAGAATTCTCTAATGACTAAATAAAATATAGTTCAATATCTGTGGTTACTTAACAATGAACTGTTTATAGTAGTCTTAAAAAAAACCCCAAAAAATCAGTGACATTTGAGACAAGCTAGAGTTCCCTCTGGTCTCCAGAAGTGATAAAATTTGTTTGCTTGTAACGTATGTTAATCATGCAGAGTCCTTGCCATGATGGCAAGCAGATGAGTGACTGGCAAGACAAGGGGCACAGCATTAAAATTGCTCTGCTTGCAAAAGCTGTCTCCAAACCAGCTCTCATTCTGCCTGTGTTGACCCTGCCTGGCCGCTCAGGCACACGCACAGCACTGCCCCTTGCTGCCAGGCATGGACTGCCAGGCACACCACTTCTGCATCAGTAATGGTGGCAGCTGGAAGAAAAGTGCCCTGACACCTCCAAAAAGGTAATTTGAAAGGCTAAATGTGAACATTCCTATTCCCATTCACAAGTTTGGGTCAGCAGCTGTGTTCAGGCCCAGCTCTTCTGACCTATTCAGTCTGTAGCACCATTATCCTCTCCCTGTTCTCAAACTGAGCTTTAGACCCCATTCCAAGAGTACTGAATGGGGTTATTTACTCAAGTTGTAGATTGCTACCCACTGAGCCCCATGAAATTGAAAAAAATAAACATTGGGATTTAACATTTATCTTTATTTCTATCTTATTCTGATTATTATTCTCTAATTAATAAATTGGCACTGAGAGACCCATCCACTTTCAAACAAACCTTTTAGGCCCAGGGCTCATTCACTTCTATTAGAAACTGGGATTCCTGGCAGAGGGACAGATGCTGAAATGCTTTTAAATTTGGAGGAAACTCAGCATAAATGTGCCAAAGCTAAAGCAGGAAAGGTTGTGGGTTTTTTTACCAAAACTATTGCTGTGATACAGCTGCTGGGGTGGGTACATACGGGGCTGACTCCTGCTCCAGGGGCTGGTCTCTGATGGAAAGGCATTTTGCTGTGGCACTTGCAGGACTTTCTGTAGAAGAAGAGGTCCCCAGTTGCACCATGGCCATGGACTCAGGGGACCAAGCAAAGCACGTTTTAGTAGTGTCCGCCTCAAGGCTGGCTACAGGAACACTCAGCTACTGCAGAGACCAAAGGCTTGCTGAGAAGTCTCTTCATTGCTCCTTAGTCAGCAGCACCAAGGGAAGGAAAACTTAGGATATTCATCCCCCTCATTGGCCATGGAGAGGGAAGGAGCTGGATGCAGCTGGGAAGAGCACAGCTGATGCCAAGGGGGAGCTGCTTGTGTGCATGTCTGGGGGATGCACAAACAGCCCCGGGATTCAGCTTTGAACAGGAAGAGTCACCTTCCTCACTCAAAATTTAAACATTGCTGGTCTGTCCCCAACTGCCCTTCAAGGGCCCTGAGCTTGGGGTATCTCATCCCTGGGAGTCTCCTGGAAGGCAGTGCTGAGCTCGCCCATCAGTGAGTGAGGGGGTGGGATTTTCTGGAGCGAGCAAGGTGTCATTGGCAATGCCACCAGCATCGGTCCTGCCAGGAGACCGGGGGAGCTGCTCTGGGTACTACAATCACTGCTGGGCCAGTCTGCAGAGGGGGGCTCAGTGACAGGGCAGGTTTATGACCTAGAACCCATTTCTCTTAAAGTACTGGGCTCGTCTAATCACACTGTTGGCGTAGTTGTAGTCTCTGTTGCATGGGTCTGCCTCGTAGACCTGGAGGTTGCCCATTTTTGCACGGTAGGTGCAGAGTCCCCCTGAAAAGAGTTAAGAAGGAGTTGTTACCGGCTTTAAGTAAGAAATAGAGATTTAAGAGCAAAAATTTGTACCAAAAAGGGCCATGCACCTCACCAAATACACACAGCTGCTTGATGAAGTGCCAATTGCGCATTATTGTTGAAAAGTGACTGATTTTGTAAAATCTTTACTGCTGTAATGAAGGAGCCCATAACTCTCTCCAAATGCAGGTGGAAATGGAACACTGTTACCAGAAAAGGGTGCAAGCGGAGCAAAGGAAGGGCAGTATCAGAGAAAGGAAGGGAGAGTAAGAAATAGCATCGGGTGAACAAACCATCACCACAGATAGCACAGACTACAAGGAAACCTGAACTGCAAGCTTCCTGGACATAACAGGTTGCCACAATAATCCTGTTGTGCTGTCATGCCTCCGTTTCCTCAGTGACTTTTGTTTAGTTGCTTCATCTTGTTTATCCACCTAACAGCCATTTCTCATTGCCTGTCTGCTGGTCTGGTACTGCTTCTGTTAAACTAGAAGGCTCTGGTTCTGGTTCTTATTTTGGGGCTTCAGGGGTTTCTTTTTTTGTTTGGGGTTTTTTGGTAAGAGATGCTGTAAAATCTGCCAGGCTGATGCTCCTTTTTCCCTTAAAAGCAACATCAACAAGCACACAACATTCCCATCAGTCAGTCTGTCCCTTCCTAGTACAAAGCCCATCCCTTACCTCTCAGCTGCTGGTCCCAGGTCCAGGTAGGATGTCTTGCCCGTACTTCATTAATGGAAAGAACCAGGATGTTTGAGCACTGATTTATGTGCTCTTCACTATCCCACACCGCAAAAGGTTGCAGTTGCTGCCTGCTGATCTAGGAAAGACAAGCAAGAAAATGGGTTTCCCTCTGAATGCCACCCCCTCTTCATTGCACTCCCAGGCTTTGACACATTGAAGTGACCTTACTCAGGACAGCACTTAAGCACAGCCTTTGATGTAGAGGGATTGCAATAAAGAGCTCTTTCAAACACAGAGCAGCCATTTGCTAAGGTAAAGCCCTGGGGTATGCCCCACATTACTGTGCTGTTACTCCTGCTTATCACCCTGCTGTACCTGCATCAGGCCGTACTTCTGCCGTCCCCGGTCCCAGCCGTCGTCCAGGAGCAGGCCCACACGGCTCTCCTGGGACATGATGGCACCGATGAGCGCTGGGTCCAAGCACAGGTTTCTGGCTACTCTCCTAATTGGCATCTCGTATCTCCTCAGGCGTACGAGGTCTGCCTCAGCAGTCCTCCGTACCATGGCATATCCTGCGGCGTAGGAAAAGGCAGATTTACACACACCCCTGTCCAGACCCCTTGCTTCCCCCTTGAGCAAGTGTGACAAAGGAGTAACTTAAGTTTTTAAGGAATTGCATCTACATCCAGTTGGGCAGCGGGGTTTGAGGAACAAGCACGGCCCTATTGTGGCCACACATGTGTGGTCCTCTTCTTCTGCTGCACCTCCCGAGTCAGAAAAGTGAAGTTTCAAAATGGATTTGAAAAAATTGAGCCATATGTTGCTACTGACTGGCCACACTGCAGTAACAGCTGTGTTCTATTTATAGAGTGGGGGCTTTTTTAAAGCAAATTTGGAACACTTTGGAAACAAGCAAGCAGGTTCAGATCTGTGCTTGAACATCCGCAGTCAGATGTCTGCCCCGGAAGAGCCTACATCCAAGGAACATGGCAAAATCCCTGGAGATATCAGCAGTATGAATGTGACACAGTCAGCTGTGTGGTGACACAGGGCAATAACACCAAGCAAGAAAGAGAGAAATGTGAAGGATTTACCAAAAATGAGTCAACCAGAGGTAGGATGGCTACACACCTGGGACTTTCCCCCTGTAAAGTGCGTCTCTGGCAGGTCAGCACTGGCCAGCTCAGCCAACATGCCAGCACTCAGGACCTGGCTCTGTACATCTTACCCTGGGAGCAGACAAGCCCTGGGGCTTTGTGAGGAGGCTGATGCTAAAGTCCTGGCGGATTGGAGAAGCTCTTTTAACTGAAAAGGGGTAGTACTATTTCCCTTTTCTTTGAGGCTGAGGATCCTGCTTATGGGACATGAAGTTCATCCTTTCACTTCCCACCAGGTCTGGAGGCTTCACAGAACATGCTATTTTGGGAGAGGAATTGTCGCTTTCTCCCTTTACCTAACTGCATAGCTGCACCACATTTAATTTGGCAATAATAGAAGGTTAGGCATCTCTCTGTCAGGTACAAACAGGATGACAAATCAAGTAATGAATGATACATACCACAATCAGAGGCTCTTACAGGTGTGCAGGACATCGTGGGGAGTTGAAGAGCACTTATATCGCCATAGCAACTGTAACTCACGGATGGAGCTGAAATATTAAAGGGAGGTGTTTGAACACATAAGATCTCAGAGCAGTGCTATACAAGTGCTGCAAGTGCATACAAGTCAAGCATGAGAGATTTGTCCAGACCTGCAACCCACATCCCCTTGTGTTGCCCCTGCTTGTACGGTTGCTGCTGCTCTCCATCAGTAATGTTATCAAAGAAAGGTAGAGAACAAAAATTTGTTCTTTTCTAATTGAATATTGAAGCAAAGGGATCTAATGACCATTTAGATGAATGTGCACCTGCCCCGTTAGGTCTAAAGGCTGGTGTGGGAAAGGAGAACCACAGTCTCTGCATTTATTTCAGAGGGCTCTTCCCATTCAGTGCCCTGCAGTGTTCAAAGCCACTCAGATGATGGCTGGCGGTGTCTGAGCGCCCTGGCAGGGATTGTCTCCTGTGTCCCTCCTTAATTTGGTGAGGAATTAATTCAGGAGAATGCTTGCCTCAGTCTGGAAAAATTACCCTCTTTCCTCAGAAACTAAGAAACAAACAGCCTCCATCAAACTGCTTGCCACTTGTGAGACCATTTCTGAGCAGGCAGGGAAATCAGATAAGGTTAGCTGGGAAAATCAAGAGGAGACATGTCTGTGACTCTCTTGGTTTCAGTCCCATCCTCCAGATGTGCTGGTTTAAAAGACCTGTGTGGGCAGCAAGCAGCCTCATACAGCAGCTGAGGACCTTCAGCCACACAGGATCTTACAGAGCCATGCAGGAAGGGAGCCTCAGGCCTGGCTGCAAACCTCCTCTCCATGGTCCTTCTGCAAAGAATTTCCAGTGTGCTTTTGACAGCAACCCAAACCCATCTCACCAACAAGGGCTGAAAGGCCCAGAAACAGCAGTGCAGGGATCATGATGATGGCTCTCCTCAGCTGTCCCAGGAGACCTGGAACACAGTGGTTTGCAAAACATGAAGAAATTACTGCTGATTTTCAACAGTACTGTAGCAAAGTCAAGTCGGTGTGCCAAAAGCTTCCATCCTGACAGGGATGGCATTAGCCAAAGAGGGGTTGGGCAGCAGAGGTACTTTCTCCCCTTGGGGAGATTGGGATCAGGGAGGTCCCTGATGGCAGTCTGGGCCAGCAGGGACCTTTTTAGCCTCTGTCAGTTCTCACTGCTTGCTCACAGGGTCCCTCCCGAAGGGGAGTGTGTCTACCTTTGCTTAAATTTTATAGGTGTTTGAAGTCTAATGTGCTACAAAGTGCACACAATCCTTGCCTCTCTGTTCAAAAAGGATTTTTCCTTGGCTTTTGGAAAAACTTGTTTTCAAAAATCAAGAACTATGACCCTTAATTCTATGCAAAGAGCATGCAAGGCAACTCCAAGATTTATTTGATGAAATAATACTTCTCTGTGTGGTATTGGCAGATAACCACTTTACTAATAAATGCATATGTTGTGCCTATAAATAAAATTCCAAAATGTTGTCAGATGATAGCTATCAAAGGGAAAAATTTGGCTGTATTTGCCTTGCTGATGAATACATTTAAACTGAGCAACTTGTATGGTTTACAATTTTTTTTTTCCCCAGGAAGATTTCAAACACAAAACACACCATTAGTCTTGTAGGCAATTAACACTAGTCCTGCTAACACTTGAAAATGCTTTATCAGTTTTAATAGCATGTGACCTTTTCTCTAGCCTGCCTTTCTACTACAAACCAGATTGTGTGGATACAGAAACACAAATAATCCACCAGTACTGTTGGAAAGACTCCCTTGTCCCGACTGAGCTTATTCAGGCTGGCAATGCCCACGGTCAGGTCCGGGTACACTCGGTAGCTCCATTTGAGCTCTAACACTGAGTATTCACAAGCCCAGATTAATACAGCTTGACCCAACACCTATGAATTCAATGGCAAATCCATCTGGGTCCCTACTGAAAGCTACAGGATGTAGCTCTTTCCACATGCAGGATTTTTTTTTCACTCCCATCACAAAAACCTCACAGGCATTAGGTAGAAACAGCATAGCAATCACAATATTGGCGAAATGCTAAATCAAAACAAATCAAGGCTTCTGGTTCTAAATAAATATTCTGTGAGTGAATTCAGACTCACCTGTATTCAGTGTCCTTCCTCTGAGGCAGGTCACTTGATGACTTTTATATATATATGTAGGAAAAGGTATCCACCCTACGGGCTTTGGAATGTTAATTTCTACCTAGTGTGATGACTGTTTTAAAGTACAATAAGTAATATATATTAAGAGCTTAGAACTCCAATGATTCCTTTCATCCAAAGATTTGCACAAGTGGTGGTTAGTCAGATTCAGGACAAGTCTGTGAAAGGAAATAAACACTGGTTTTCCTCCATCAATAAGTACATTGATGCACAGTAAATGACTTGGAGAAATTATTGAAGTGAATCAGTGGCAGAGGCCAGGCAAAAAACAGATCCCTGTGTAGTCCTCTTCTTGCTTTGCATCTGCACATATTTCTGGACGGATTGTTTGTGTTTTGTTTCCTCAATGATTTCAGTTAGGCAAGCTTTTAATTAAGTATCATACTTCCATATGAATTTTAACAAGGACAATTAAGGAAAATCATCCCACTGCTTCATTGCTTACAACAAACCTAATTCAGGATGGGCACTTGACTACTTTGAGGGCAGAGGCAGGGTCTGAGTTTCAGATTTGGGGAGGTGGGAGGTTGCAGCAGAAATTAGGAGGAAGGAAACTGGTCTCTCAGCAGCTGAAGTGAGTGGGGACACACAGAGGGGCTCTGAAAGACTTGCACTTTGCAGCCAAGAGACTTTTCACATACCTAAAACATCTGAGTCACTTGGAGAAGGAAGGACACTGGGAGACCAGTGCCCTTCAATCCTGTTCTGGTTGTCATATTTTTCCCAAGACTCTGCCCAGCATGCGTGGAGGCTAGGAAGGCAAGGTTTTTCTTCTGGTAGCTTTCTCTTCATTATTTAATGTACCACAAATCCATCTATTCCCATTTCTCTTTTGGGATTGAGATGGGGCAGGTAGGAAATGCTGTTTTGGCCGGATACTAATTTACATTTACTAATTTACATGTTCAAAACCAGGCATTGTTACAGGAGGCTTGGTGTAAGGGTTAAGGTGAGTCTTAAATATAGAACTCTTAATGAAACCTTCCCAAAGATTACAAAAAGGCTAGGCAATCATTCTTGATGTACAAACCTGTTAACTCGTGGTATCTCAGACTGGACTATCACTTAATCCTTTTACTGGGGTTTAACGTTTTATATAGCAGAAGGTAAAGTTTGACATAATGTAAGGTGCACATCCATGTGGTGTTGTCATGGTTTAACACATAGAAAATAGAAACATCACATGTTTGGTGTGCTTTAATCCTTTCAAAGGAAACAGCAACTGATGAAATGCTGGAGGGGAGGAAAGACAGAAGAAATGATTTGGGAAAAGCTCACAGTGCACAGCTTGATGGCAACAAACCCAGTAGACATATTCATTTATGTGCTACAGAACAAGACAATTTTTATTAGAAAGAGATGTTTTCTCTCAAATAGATTATAAAAATTTAGTATTAACATCCACCTGGAAGTTATAAAAACAGCATCATGCTAGTGACAAACAACTAATGTTCCTCTGTCACTGAGCCTGCGTTCATGCTGACTTAGGACCTTTTTTTGAGAAGTAGCCTCTAACCTTAGGTAAGATTTATTTCCTAATGTGTTGTCCACTTGCTGATGGTCCTTAAGATAAAGTTTTGAATTTAAATACTGTTTGTCATTGCTACATATTTTTCTCTTTCATTTGTTACCATGTAATCACATTTTTCTACATTTCCCAGTAGTCACATGAATTCTTAATGCCTACTCTGCATTGCATTGCTCCTTATGTACTCAGTGAGTAGTGGATGTTATGCTTTAAATACAAGTATTTTTATCTGTGCTGCTAGAAGCTCTTAGGTCCCTGGGACAGATTCCTTGTATTCATACAATTTCCACTGTAAGCCCAAATAAGAGGATATTTTTTCAGCAGTGTTACGGACTTTTTCTTGCTAAAAACCTCCTTATCCACATAAATTTTGCCAACTGCCTTTTAGAGTAAAAGCCAAAAGCAAGCACCCTCTCTACGGAAACACGGTCATGCTCATATACACTGAATGGAGCAGCTCTCAGCCAGTGCATTTGTCCAAGGCACCACCATGTGACGAGAGCTGCAGAATGTTTGAAAACACCATCTTCTGCTCAAAGGCCTTTGTGGGGCTGTAAACCCAGAGCACTGAATGTAGGTGAGCCACTTAATGAGAGTGGGCTGCATCTGTCACTAGTACAGAACAATTTTTCATTTTTATGATAGATTTAATTTGGAAAATTGCATCAGGAGTACAGTGCCAATACCTATTCTCCTTGTGCTCGGTTTGGTCAGCACAGAGTGTGACTGGGAGGGAGGGAATGGAAAGTCAAGGAAAGAGGGGTACTTCACTTACCAAATGGTACCTGCATCTTCTTAAATTTAAGAAGCAGGAAAGGTTCCTGGTATTCATGTGCATCCTGGCATTCAGCTGCAGTCAGTGACCACAGACATGCTTTCTCTGTGATCTGTCAATGACACTGTCAGTTACATTCAGGTAAAGGGAGAGCAGGGTGGACAAAAAATGTTACCTGACACAAAAGCATTTTCCACTTGTCTTACATAAACTAGAAGGGACCACTCCTGAGATCTAAAGCACACCAAGGTTCAGTTCCAACCGTTCTTTCCTACTCACAGATTTTCACTTTATATTTTTTCCCCCTCATGCCAAGTGAAGTTTTTTCATTCTGCTTAATGGAGAAGTGATCAAAATGAAGCATCATTTTGAAAAGAATTATATGCTGCACATGTTATTCTCCTTCAGGTTGCAGGTTATAGCAACACATGTCACTGGGTGGTGAGAATACCATCTAAAATCACTTGGAATGATACCCACATTAATTATTGTCTCCATTGTGAGTTTCAACTTGTTTCATAACATTGACAGGCAGATGAATTTCTCAGGTTGTTCCTTTTGTCTTGGATGTAATTATAGGTAACACCAGGTATTCTCAGACTTTGTAACTGCTTTATAGGGAAGCTGCCCATCACTGCTGACGTAGGTTGGATACCTACCACTAACTGACCAGTTAAAGATGCATCTATAGCATCGTCTCAGACAAATCCTCTATGGTTGTCCTTCCCAGCTTTTAAAGGGACACACCCAGTTTAATAATTAAATTTCCATATTTTTTCCTGTTTCACGTCTAGTATACCTGGAAGTAATCATAGAATCATATAGGTTGGAAAACACTTCTAAGATCATCGAGTCCAACCATTAAGCCAGCACTGCCAGTTCCACCACTAAACCACATCCCTAAGCACCACATCTACGCATCTTCAAAAGTCTTCAAACTTCTAAGACATGAGGCTCTCCCTTTTCACTGTATTCAGAAGTGAACAAGTGCTGAGGGTCCCAATCTCTTCTTTTATCTTCCCTTTCTGAAGAATGCAGATGAGCATGGAAGTAACATCCCCATCTGCATCTCTCTGGCCTTCACATAAAATAACTAAGGCCAGAAGTGTTTATGAGGGAGGAAAAAAGTATTTTCCTTCTGTACACTAAAATGAGATTTTTGATATTTCTCTAGGAGTGGTGTTCTAGCAAAAAGGTCACTGGACTGGATCCTATGACAGTTCAGTTCACATCCCATCTTCAAGACAGATCTATCACCTAAAGCAAGTCATTTGAAGTTTGAGCCAGGATAGGGTCCTGCACATGAGTCTGGAAAATCCCAAGCACCAATATAGGCAGGGGGATGAACGGATTGAGAGCAGCCCTGAGAAGGACTTGGGGGCATTGGTTGACAAGAAGCTCAGCATGACCCAGCATTGTGCACTCACAGACTGGAAGGACAACTGTGTCTGGGCTGCCCCAAAATCAGCGTGGCCAGCAAGCTGAGGGAGGGGATTCTGCCCCTGCACTACAGTCTCATGAGATCCTACCTAGAGTAAAACATTCAGCTCTGGGCTCACAATGTAAGCAGGATGTGCAACTGCTGGAGCAAGTCCAGAGGAGGGTCACCAAGGTGATCAGAGGGCTGGAGCACTTCTACAAAAAAAAGCTGAGGGAGCTGGGATTGTACAGCCTGGAAAAAGGAATACTCTGGGGACACCTTATAGCACATTCCACTACCTAGAGGGGGAACAAGAGAGTTGTGGTGGCACTTTGTACGAGGGCATATAGTGATAGGGGGAATGGCTTCAAACTGACAGAGTGTGGCAGGTGTGGATTTGATACAAGGAAGAAAGTCTTTGTGAGACACTGAAACAAGTTGCCCAGAGAAGCTGTGGGTGCCCCATCCCAGGAAGTGTTGAAGGCCACACTGGATAGGGCTTTGAGCAATCTGGTTTAGTGGAAGATGTCCCTGCCCAGGTGATGTTTAAGGTCCCTTCCAACTCAAACCATCCTGTGTTTCGATGATAAGTATCAAGAGCATTTCTGTGTGCCTGCAATTAATTATACAAAGCACTGAGGACTGTTAACATTCCAGAAAACAAACAGGAAACAATTTCAGGCTTTTTTCTAGGGCAGTGCAATAACAAAATAAATAATTAGCAAGGAGGATGTAGATCAGGAAAGTAATTAATGTTGTTCTGTGCATTACGATCACCTGATTTTCATACAATGTCATCTTGGGAAAAGCCAGTCGTTACTAGAGATTGCATGACTTGTGAAGAAGGTAAGTTAATTTTTAAACCTTTTTTATAAGAGTCACATGTTGAAGTCATACCACCAGGTGGGTGATGCTTGAACAGGCTGTGTTCCAAAATGTGAACTCAACACTGAGCTGACACAGCTATGTGGCTACTAGATCAGTGTTGGCTTACTTTAGGCAGCTCAAGCCATGGCTGTAACAACTAATCAAAAACCACAGAGTAGCTTTAGAAGATGCACCTTATGGGATCTCTAAAAATAAGTTTTCTTAACTGCTTCCTTTCCATCAATAAGCACCCAATATCTCTCAGTGTACATGCACTTAAAATTAATTCACCAAATTTAAACAAGGTATTTTTGGGTGATGTTCTGGGGTCTTATGTACTACTTCAGCCAGTTTGATGTGTTACCTTAATTTGCTGAAGAAGGTATGAGCATAAATTCCCTTCTGTAGCTTATGATACAGAATGGCGCTCTGCAGAGGGACAAGGAACAAGGAGCATCTGGTAGACCACAATATCTTGGATCACCACAATCACATTGGACAGGCTGAATGCTGAAGGCTCCAAAGCACGATCCAAGAACAAAAGATCAGAGTAGACCTTTTTTTGTCAAATGTGGTGGAACCTCTCTCTATTTATCCTTTAAACGTGGCTCAGGAGCAACGTACCCCTCAGAACAATTCTCAAGCAGTGTACTGTAACACCAAGTACGCTCACCATCTGCCTTAGAGTCTTTTCTTCAGCTCCAGAGTGTAACTCTCACTCTCAAACTGTCGTGTACAGCTGTTCTAAAGAGACAGACAGATCAACCACTGCTGACAGAATTTTCCTTTCAAAAAGTGGGTTACACAGCTATTGTATATGCAATGAGTACAAAAGCCATGCTATTTCTGCATCAGCTAGTGCTTGTTAGTGTGTATGCGAGAGAAAAAGTGACAGCATCTCTCACACTGGGTTGAGAACACCAGCTTTACTCTTACAGGGAAGACAAAGGGTTTGTCTTAGAAACTGTACTGGTCAAAGCCCAAACCTTCTATAGAAATATCTGTAGAAAAGCCCTCATTCTATTATTTCTAGGTGGGGAATAGAAAAAAGGGGATTCCTTTTAATAGAGGGCTTGAGAGCATCAATTAATCTTTTGAGTTGGCCTCCCTCCACCCCTGTGACACTTGCAGGTAATCCAGCCTACTAATGGGGTCTGAGAGCAGCTACTCAGCTGTTGCCCTCTCCAGAATTTGTTTCTCATCCTGCCTCTTTCTGGGACCAGACTTCTTCATACTTCCCAGATCCCAAAGCTCAACTCAGCACTTCACTTCGGGGTAGATTTCTTGAGTAGAAACACAGCAAAACACAGGATCAATCAGTGATCAAGGACTGTCCAGTCAAGTCCACTTAATTCAGCATAAAGAGCTGGACAACTGAAATCCTGTTTCGTTATTATTGCCTTCATGATTTTCTTTATTATTTCATACCAAGCATCAGGCACAGACTTAAGCACTAGTCATAAAGTTATATGCTGACTGCAGGCATAAGACCCATCACTTCCAAAGCTATACCTGAACATTTCTCACCTCTTTGTTGTCTAACAACCTTTCATGGCTGACACATGCCAGATCAGGTACCATTTTGTGATTAGTCTAGGCTCAGGAACCTTAGTCAGTCATGTTCTCACATACCTGATCCATCTGCTGTAAGGAATTAATCCCATAAAACCCGCGTTCTTTCTAGATATTGCGAATCATCAGCATCCTCACCATCTCATCTATCAGCCATATGGCCACTAGATTGCTGTTGACAAAGTTAATCTTTCTGCTTTTCAAGTCTGTACAGCTGACATTTATTTAAGCTGGTGTTCTCTGTATTGTGACATTTCCAGCTTGTTGTCCCATGTCTTCTGATCATGGACAATTCATTAATTTAACCTGCTCGGCAAAATCATTAAACTCTACCACAGAAGAGTAATTTGTTCCTCACTACTCAAACTAGACAAAGTTCCCATTTCTTAAAGAACTTCTAGGTTTCAGCAAAAATAAATTTTTTGGGTTTGAATTGTTCACCTCAAAATAATATGCAGGATGGAGATGTAACCAAGAAGACTGTTCAGTAACAGTTTTGATGTTTATTCAAGACAGAATATGCAGAAAGCAGACATGAAAGTAAAGACTTGAAGGAGCAATCTATGAGATTGCTACTTCAAAATAATTTAAACTTCCAGTATGAA
Source organism: Corvus kubaryi (assembly GCF_017639235.1). Classification (NCBI taxonomy): domain Eukaryota; kingdom Metazoa; phylum Chordata; class Aves; order Passeriformes; family Corvidae; genus Corvus; species Corvus kubaryi. Next base: position 27,552,079 of record NW_024580667.1, on the reverse strand, counting down.
CAGTCTCAAGTTCCCTTGCTACCCATGGGAGGAGTGTCCCTGTCCATGGCAGGGGGGTTGGAACTAGATGATCTCTAAGGTCCCTTGCAATCCAGCCCACTCCATGAGTCTCTGATTCTACCCAAACCACACAAACTCCTTGTATCAGCACTAGAGTATGTGTGGTCATGGAACAAGCTTGATGAAGGAAAAGGTCCCAGGAAGGATGAAGGAAGATTAACCTAGAAAAAAATCATCAGCTTAAAGTGACATGAAACCACAGACTCCAAGTAGGATTTGCAGTGGGTTTGTAATGAGGCTATTCATGTATGAAACTGAGTAACCTCCAACAACGCACTGTGCTGGAATCCTGACAAGCCCATGTGTTTCCACATAGCACGCAGCTGCTTTAGAGGTGATTTTTTATTTCCACAGCTTGTTCAACACAGTTAGGGCTCACTGATGAGCCCTGCTAAGACACTTGTAAAAACACTGTTGGAACCCTGGTTTCCTGAATTTCATGCAACTGGATGAAGGAAAAAAAAAGAAAAATGAGCACTTTCTAATGCATTTAAAGTGTGTGCATTAAAAAGGAGATCAACGTGAAGCAAGGCTCCTTTATGCTTCTCCTAGATGAACAGGCAGCTGTGTACATCTTAAGCTGATTGCGTTCTCAAAGTGATCCTGTATGTTAAGGCAGAACTGTACACTACCTGTTAGAAATCTAGAAGGAGCTCATACAACCTTTCTGATGGACTTTATTAATAGAGAAATCAATCCACAGCACCTAGATCTCCTTCTTTGAAAGGATGCAGTAGTCAACATTAGAATGAAAATAATTTTTATTTCAATGTACATGAACAGAAATAAAATATAATTCTTTAAACTTAAAGAGATATATTGCTGGGCTGGCCCAATCACAAGTGTTCTCTACTACAAGGCAGCAAGACTAGACCCACTTCACTGCTTTTTGGACCAACTGGATTCAAAGTACCACCTCAAAAGGGTCCTTCAGCACAAAGCAAACTATTTTTTTGAAAATGAAAAGAAAACTCATCAACTGTTCACCTAGCCAGGAATTTTAGAGTGTCCAAGAAAGATCTCTCTTGAAAATTCTGTCCATTACTGAAGAACAGTACACAGTATGCGGCACTATATCTAAACTTAATGATCAAGGCTTCTCTCAAATACTTTCCTCTATTCTACTCTCTTGTACAAAGCATCTGCTATAAAATCCACACATTCACAACCACAGAATGATACAAACCTGTGAACTAGGCTGTTTTCAATAGGCTTGTTGCTATGTGCTATTACCTGCTGTATCAGATCTGACATGCAGCGTTCATAGATGCTAAAAGGGCATTTCTCTTGGCCATCTATTTCAGAATTCACAGAAGTTATGACTGTTTTTACAACTTATAGTGCAATGCAATTAATTTATTCAATGGCATGATATGGCACCGTAAGAGAAACAATTATTTGTTAAAATACACAATTTCTTTACTGATAATTTTGTGGTGCTTTACTGATAATATAAGTAATAAATTTTAAAAGACAACTGGAAGAAGAACTGATAGAGAACAATCTTTTTTTTTTTAAGTGTCTGTTATCTCCTTTAATAAAGAAAAACAGAAAAACAAACCTTGTCAGATTCTGTGAAAATGACGAAGCACAGTTAAACTGTGGCCTCCTTGCCACATGATGTGGATGCCTGGATACTATGAGGATTAAAAGAGATTTCTCTTCCATTATTTTAAGCAGCAAATACTCTCAGATACGGAGTTCCCCAAGCCACAGATTGCTTAAAGTAGACTGTGGGGAAGCATTGCTCTCTGGTCACCCTGTTTTCATTCTTCCTTGTGCATCTCTTTTTAGCCACTGAGACTGGATCCTGGGCCAGAGGGACCTTTGGTCTGACTTCATACAGCTGTTTCTAAGTTACTTCAAAACATTTCATGAACTTATACTTAAGACAAAGGGCTTAAGTTCATCATTTGCCATGTTATTTAGTTAGAAGGACCAAGATTTTCAAATTACAAATGACATCCAAAAGAGAAAAAAAAATACTTAAGCTTTTTCCTGCTGTGACCCAGTTGTATAAAACTGTATAGAAAAATGAGAATTATGTGCAGATGTAATGAAAAGCAGTAAGCTTTATAAAAAACATTCTTAGAAATGTACCACGCATAAACAAAAGATGATTTACAAATATATTTAGCGGCTCTTCTAGTCATCATCAGAATCTGAATCATATATCTTTCCTCTGATGGTCTTCTTATCCAGCTTCGTAAAGCTTGTTCCATATTTCTTTTGACTTTGAAAAGGTGGCTCCATCAAGTTTCCACTACAGGAAAAGGACAAGACAAGTTGATTAAAACCATATTCATACAGACAGTAAGCACCATCTCTAATGACCTGTTTCTCCAGAAAAACACATTCTAAGAGAACACAACGCCTACTTCCTACAGCCACCCTAAGCAGCACTGTGGGGTTGCTAGCATAGCACATCCTGGTCAAAATGGCCTGGATAACTGGAGTTAAGATAGGAGTGTGAAAGTAAACAGCACCTGTGAGTGGAGCTGTAGAGAAAAACTGTCAGAAAAGGTTTTTCCTGCAAACTGATCATGCTAAAGATAACCATCTGTCAGATTAAACTGTAACCAGGGAATTACAGAGAGACTTTTCAAAACAGGTGAGGAGCCATCAGTACAAAAGAAGCTAAAATGTTGTTATGGGGACTTCAGAGTCAAAACTGGGATTTGCCAGAAGTCACCTTGTGCTATCTCTGCCTAGGCCAGACAGAACAGCTTCCCCACAGGACTGCACTTCTACAGGACTATGGGGGAACTCACACCTCAGAGTGCCCCATGATCCTGCAGTGGCTCTCTCACCAGCATGTGTGTCTCTGGGAACAGACCTGTGTTCCCTGCTGGGAACAGCAGGTTTTCACATGAAGCTGCAGCACCTGCTTCTCTTCCAGCAGGGTTGCACAAGGAGGTGAATTCCCTGGGGCTGCTCAGAAAAGGGTGTGCCCTGCTTTCCCTCACATGACCTGTGAGGGGTTTGCATCCAAGTGTCAGTGAGTGAGTGAATTAGCTATAAAGGGGTGTTTAAAATTTATAGTTCTTTACAAAATATTAATACTATTTTGCTGATATTAATCCTAAATATACAGTTCACTGATTGCTATTTAATTACACACATCAGTACACCACTTGAATCCTGATTTTGGGTAAATAATCTGACCTGAACAGTTTTTCCCTTAAATAAAGTATATCCTTTTACCATCTGCTATCCCACAGGTCGAAGGAAAAGAATTATTTCTAAGCTCTGAGGAGGCCTATGCCCTTTTCAGGAACTCCAGAGAGTGGAACAGTACTTTCAGAGCAGTGTGGAAATGTGGCTCGCATTGCAAAGCCAGGGTCTGCCAAATGAACGAAGAACAAAGCTCCCCCACACCACAAGGAGCTAAGAACAAATACACAGTACTAGTAGAGTCAAGTAGAAGTAAAATTATGCCATAAGCCAATGTAGCAATGTTTAGCAAATTCAGTGGTGCTTGATACAACTCTAGTGAAGGATTTTTCCCATAAAAGACTGTTGCTGTCTAGAATATGCATCCAAGATGTCTCTGTGTATTTGCTTGTTACTGAACGAGGACATACCAGTTGTTTTAAAATTATAAATTTCAGTCATTTCACCCGAAGTTCAACAGCTATTAAGCCAAATTGAGTAGTAGTTCCTTTGGCTTTAAGATACAATACTTCTTGCCAAAAATTAGCCTAATTAGACATTTAAATAAATTCAGGTAACGAATTTAAAATTTAAAAAGCACTAAAGACATTCAAAACAATAGAGCAAAATTAACCTAAAAAGATAGATGACATTTGAGTCACACTGGATAGCAAAGCAAAATTTTGGTAAATAATCCTCCTGTAAAGTTAGACTATTGTGGTGACAGGTATGTTCTACTGCCTTTTGTTCTGTAGTCTTTAACGTGGTATTGATGATGATTCTATTGTATTGTTACTCAATTTATTTACACTTCTTCAAGTTATCTTTCATTATCAGTACTGTTCGTTGAAGAAAGAAGTATATTCATGTATGTAATATTGACTAAGATGCAGCTTAAGGATGACTTGCTGAGTTTTCTCTCAAGTGGATTAAAACCACTCAGACTTCACTGCATTGCAACTGTGACATGAAGCATCTATAGCTGCTTTGGAGAGGATTACATTTGATACATGACTCTGGAGCCATATCAGAGCATCACTGCTACTCCATACACTTCATGACAAGAACTGGGTTTATCTTTATTACTCTACAAGAAGGACAACTCAACACTCATTACAATGTCTCAATACTTTGCCAAAGAGATTCGCTTCTTTCCCTTGATGAAGCACACAGTTTAAGTAACTAGATTAAACTCTTACGTGTCTTTTAGCGTACAACATATTGATGTTACAGCCTTTCAGATTCTCTTGTCTGCAAGCTCATTCTCTTTGCACTTTATCTGAAAATAACAGAATCATGAAACTCTTAATTACCTGTAATTAATTACGTCTGCACAGCCTAATCTCCATTCTAAGGTTTCTGTAGTGAAGTCATCAGTGTTACCGAGGTCAGTAAAACCCACGACGTAGTCTTGTGTTTTTCCATCTTTTATTAGTGCTAGAGTGGGAATTACTTTGATGCGCAGTCTCTCGCACAAGAAAGGAGATTTTTCAGCATTTAATTTCAAGAATTTTGTCTCAATGTGCTTTTTTGCCAATACAGTCAAATGTTTGTCCATTATTTGGCACCTGTGGAAAAATTGACCCAAAATATACAACATGTTAGAATAAATAAGCTGAAGAATATGCATTTGAGAGCAAGTTTAAAAGGAGCAGTAAAGAGCTAGTTCTATCATGTTGATACTCAGACACGACCTTTGTAATTGAGAATTTAGTTTCAAGCGAAAGTACCTTTCAGAGGTAGCTGGATTTTATGACTAACAGAGGAACAGCCTGGAGTACCTTTACTGTACAATTATACCATCCCTTTCTCTAATTTCTTCCTAATTACTTTCCATACACTGAAAGCCTCGCTCTCATTTCTGGAGGCCTGCACTTATTGACGAAATTTCTTTCTGACTTCTATTGTTCCAGCTCTAGCTTCATGCCTGTCAACTGGAAAAATTTCTCTATAGGAGATTTCTTCAGAGAAGTACTCTCAACGTGTTACAGCATTTTGGATTTTTGAAGTCACTGTCTTCACAGCTGAGATGCAGTAACTCAGTGTAAGCGAAAAACAAGTGATTTGCACAGTAGTGCTATAGGCAAAAATACTTTGCTTTTCTGTTGCCATGAAATAGGAGTGAGCATACAATATTATTGCTTCTCAGCTATGGGATAGTGACATGAACTGCTCAAAATACTTGTCAGATCACAGAGATTTGTGGAATTGTCACCTACAATCTCAGCTTTCTGAATTGTCTTCTCTAGCTGCATGAACTCTGCGATGTGACTGTCCTTAAACTCAAGAGGAGAGCTGCACAGATCAAAAAGCTGGACTGGCAAAGGTGAAAGCAACTTGATACAGTGGTTGGAAAACCCAATACATAAGCTTCAAGCTGTCTGTCAGCATGACACATTTTACAAACCACTTTCTCTAAAGTTCTCCTGTCTGAGCCTACAGACTTTGCTGACTCAAGAAACAAGAACTCAAACCTGTCCTAAGCTACTTTATTTGCAGTGACTTCCTTTCACCTTCTTGAGTAAAAGCTAGCCAAATAGAAATGCTTTAAACACTTAGAAAATGTAGGACACAGATACCTCACTGCAAAATCGAGCCTTGACCTCTTTCAATTTCTCACATGGAGGCAGTTTCAGTTTCTATAAGCTAGGGAGAACATAACACCTTTGGGGGAAAAAACCCCCAATGAACCAAAACCAGGACAACTGGCTCCTCCTTCAATACACTCCTCTACTTCGCAACTGCATTTTAACAGAACACATTGAGAGAGACCCAGTGAGGAGCAGCCTACAACCCAGAACTTCTGAAATTCTTCCAAGGAAGTGGAACATCTTAGTTTGGGTTCCTATTCTGAGTCAGCACATATTCTCAGATCTAAGTGTCTCACACTCTAAAAAAAGTGACAGAATCACAAAGGCACAGGCACAAAGGGAAAGCAGCTGCAACTGATCCTTTCAAAGTAAAAGGTTAAATTCTCAAGATGCTTAGACAAGATTTTTGGTTATATTTTATTCCACCCAGAATATCTCTATCTGGAATGACCAAGGCCATCTTTTTGAAATGCTGCTCTTGTATGGTCTACATTTACAGACCTGGTGGCCTCAAACGAAATCAATAATGAAACACAGCAGTCTCTCAAATACTGTCAAAGAGGTCATACATCTATGCTCTAATCAACTATGTAGCAGACTATTAATTGCTGTCAAATCATGTTCAGATTAACTGTAATGGAGAAAATACATTTAAAAAACAAATGTCTTGAAAAGTGACTAAGATCTATAATGAAGCAATGTGAATACTTCTAAAAATGCCTGTTCATGTGTGGGATTTGAAAGAACAAAAAAACACATCTGTTTTTGTAGATATCTTTAAACAAAAGGTTTCTTCAGCACAGCTTATTTACTATACCTGAATGTTGTATCTCTATAGAAATGGCAAACCACATTTTTACTTTCTTTGACTTCTTGGAAAAAGTCTCTCTCGCTTGGGATTTCTCTATATTCTCCATGTCCTTTTGAAAGCCACTCCTTTTGGAAAACATAAAAGCAAATAATTAGTACGGAGGTTGTTAGTCTACCTGTTGTGCAAAGTCTACAGCTTTTAGAAAATGGAAGAGGGGGGCTGCAGTGAAAACCCATTTCATATAGTAATGGAGAAACAAATTACTTCCTCCCCTTTAGTTTTATTTTGAAAATACACAAATAAGGCCACCTTGCTTATTTGGAAATACAAATCTTGTACAGAGCTACATAAATTTCTGTAATGCAGCCTGTCAGTAAGACAAGGCTAGTTCAAAGAATACAACAAAAACTCTTGGCATTTGAAAATTGCCAATCGACAGCTTGGGCTACTCTCTCTGAAATGCTTTTGTACACTCAAAGAACTCTTGTCTTAAACTTAGTCAAGTCATGACATGAATTAAATAAATTTCTTTTAATTTTTTACTCTATGAAAAAATCAGGGAGAAAAAAGCCTACTAACTCATCTGCAATAGATGATATTTACCTATTGAATATACACTGAAGGGATCTTTACATGAACCAGGCTCACAGAAAATCATTTGGAAAACACATGTGCACCATTAGTCATAACATCGATGGAGAAACAGAATGTCACAAGCTAAAATTTAGAGGTAATTTCAGAAACTGTCTGATTAAGTGTGCAAATGCAGTTTCCAAAGAGCTCATCTTCCACACTTTTGACAAACACACTTAGGGGAAAAACCCACAGCCTGTATATTACTAAAAGTTAACTGCAGTGTATTAAAACAAGTACAGACAAATCTAAATTTTTAGAAGTAGTGCAGTATGACAAAATTTGACAAAAACCTTCATTTTCCATTTGGGATAAAAAACTAGATAAATCACTGTTCCTAATCTTGCAGTTTTGTCTTTGCCAAGTGAAGGAAAAAAAAAAATGTTTCCCAGCAAACCAAAGGTATCATGTAAGCTAAATTAGGATAGAACAAAGAATCTCCGGAATATTTACATTAAAAATTCATGGAAGTATGAGCACATGAAGAAGTCATCATGATGGCAATCAAGAACTCACTTATCCCTCAACAGTGATTATGCATTAATCCCCCTCTCCACAGATTTATTCCAGAATAGTGTGACACCACACTCCTTTTACTGAGCAGTATCCTACATTTGCATTTGAAAGTGTGTGAGAACAGTGATTTAAGATCAAATGACATGAAAAAGTTTTTGCATGAGATCTATCACATGTTCACATCCAAGGATATCCGTGTTATGACTTCTGAAAAAGAAAAACACTAGAATCAAATATAAACTGAACTTCTGGAGACAAGAAAACAGTGTGCCACTTTCTCTACTTCCATGTTTACAGAATCAAAGCTGCTGGCACTGCCGGTCTTCCAGCATCCCCACCATGCCACGACATTTCACTGCATTCCCATTTCGAAGTCTGGCATTAGCTTTTAAGGACTTCATCACAGCCACAGCATCTCCTTTCAGCCAAGTCACTTCTCCCCCAACACAATAAATTTCTTGTTTAGGTTAGCTCAGATGGAATAAGCTAAGAAACTTCCACCTTCCCTACTTATAATTCAGGTCTTGCACCATATGCTACCAAATCATGGTGTACACTGTTGTTCAAAAAGAGCTCTGAGGGAGCATAAAGACCACCTCATTTGACATGAGGTATCAGGTCCCAAGGGAGAATTTCCTTCCTGTAAGAGGAAATGAGCGATAATACAAAGACAACATTTTATTGGCTTAGAAGGAGTATGACAAATCATTCCAGCCTAGGAACAAGGAAAAATCCTGTTTCATCCTTCTGTAAAATACCATAAGAGGAAGGCACACATCACTTAAGTAACTGCTGTAAGTAACAATCCAGAAGCTTCAGAAGGAGCCTAAAGCCTTATGATTAGGTTGCCTACAGGGCTTATGCTTCCAGACAGCAATGCTCAGCAAACACTCAAATCTCTGTATGAGACTCTCTATCCTATCCTTATTGTAACAACCACAGAAGTGCTTCTCTCCTCCTATTAAAAAACACAAAGCATGCACACATGGACAGACATTGGCCTTCCTGGATAATTTAAAATTAATAAACACAGAAAAGGAGAGAAAGAGGAAAAATCCACAAAACCAACCAAACAACCCCAAAACACTTAGTTCACATATATTATTCCCCACGGATTTCCAAAATGTCTGTTACACTCTACATATCAGGAGCCTGTACTACAGAAATTACTTGTTTCTGCTGCTGGCTCTTTTTTAGGGCCTCAAGCCTCCTCTGTTTAAGGCGTTCCAATTCATCTTCGTCCATTTGGTCCAGCTTCTGTATTTCAGCATCCAGATGTTCTTCCACAACCTTGGTTGTCTGAAGTATTTCATTCTCCAGAACTTTTTGAAGGATATCAACAGAGGTATCAGCAGCCATCTTTAGCTGGAAAGTGATCTCTTCAGAGCTGTGGAAACAGTGAAACAAGGAATTAACATTTACACAAACAATTAAAAGCCTGATCTCTCTTTGCTTGCAGTTCACACCATAGACAAACAAAATGCTGTGCTATTTCAAGACAGGAGTAGACAGCAGATAGTTCTTTTCTTTACTGCAACCCACTTTGGAGAATACTTTCATGATGAACACAGATGGCAAAGATACAAGTCAAGTCCTATTCTCTAAGCCCCAAGGGCAGCTACTGAAAGTGCACAGGAATCTGAAACTGCTTGTTAATATAAAGAAGAAAAATTCACCAGTTCCAACAGGATGCTCATCCTGAGCCATGTGTACCTACTTTAATAAATATTCTGAAACAAGAAGATTGATTTGGAAAGCTCCAGGTTGCTGGGAGGAGGTAGAAGATGCCTCAGAACAAGTTTAAGCAACGCTCAGTATGTAAGTCCGTGCCAGTAGTTTACATGCAATTACTTTAAGCCCCTCAGGCACATTAACATTTTTAAATCTGAATTAACACTCCTCTCCTCAGCTACACGAAAGACAAGGTGCTCAACAGCAAATGCTTTAGGCTAATACACTGCTTTAATTAGTACCAGAAAATTACTGTTGCAAACAGCACCTTATGGCAGCCAGCAAGAGGATTTCAAAGCCACTACCTAATTGCTGTGTGAAGAAACATAGCCAAAATAATTTTCTGTAAAGTTCTTCCTGTCCAAACACATCAAAAGACACAAAACACTAATCAGGGTGTATAAAGAGTTGTGACAACACAATCAACTCTTCTTCCCAATAAACTTACACTGCAGAAAATTATCAGTGTAGTGATCGACAGTTTTGGAACAGTGACAGTGCACAATCACCCTACTCAGTCTCTCAACCTGCTGACCACGGCTCTGACGTGCTGAATTTTGGTTCCAGGCTACTCTTGGCTCTATTTCAAAGCAGGCGAACTGCCAGCGTCACTGGCTCTGTAAACACCTTGCATACACAGGCAAGAGAAACATTTTAAGTGACGACGGGTAAAGGACCAACATCATGGCAGCATTCCAGGCGTACTGCAGCACCAGCAGTGCCCAGCCCGCTGCCACGCGTGTCACCGCCACACTCGCTCTGACCCGCGGCACCCTGTTCTACCTCCCTCTTTCCAAAGCCGCTAACCACAAAGTCTGTTTCCTCTCCCTCTTTCCTGTGTTTCCAGAGCAAATAAGAACCTTGCCGGCGAAGATCAGAGGTCAGCAGGTGTCCAGGAGACGGAGAGACCCTGCTCAGCTGGGGCAAAAGGAAGCTCGTCCTCTAAGAAAAAAGGAAAGAAAACAGGACCAACCCCCCCTCCCAGTCCCCACTGCAATCCGAGGTTCCCAGCGGTCCCCGGCTCCCAAGTCGCGGAACCCCGGGTGCCAAGAGGCTTCTCCTACGCAGCCAGGAGCCTCGGCACCACGGGCAGAGATGCGGTTCTGCCGGGAAGGGGCGCCGGGCTCCCGGCCGAGGGGGGCGGCACACGGCAGGGGCACTGCGCAGGCGCCACGCGCCTCCCTCCGCGGAGCCGCTACACACAACGCCACAAACAATCCACCCACCCAGCTCAGGACGGGCTTTCCAGGGACGCCGCGCCGCCCGCCCTGCCCCGGGCTCGGTGCTGGTGGTGCCACCGCCCGCGGCCGCAGCCGCAGCCCCAACCCGAACCCGGACCCGGCACCCGCCACTCACCCTCCGCTTCCTCGCGCGCCGGCCGCACCCCTCCGCCGCTATCGCGAGAGTCAGCGCGGGGCGCACCGCGCGCGCGCGGAACTCCCCCCGACGGGCTGATTGGCCGGGAAAGCAGGCGCGCGCCCCTGCGGAACAGCCCCTGTGCTGTGCGCGCGCACACACCCGCGGAACTACCCCTGACGCGCTGCCTGCCCGCGGGACCGCGGGCGCGCGCCCCATGCCGGGTGCGTGCGTACTCCGCTCCTGCGGGCAGGAGCCGCGCGCTTGAGCCCCGCCCGCCGCGCGGGAGGAGCGCGGCTCCTCCGAGGTGGCCCCTCCACCCTCCGCGCCGCCGCAGCTCCGCCCCGAGGCGTCCCGGCCTCCGCCAGCAGCCGCCGGCTGGGGCGCCGCGGATTCCCCCTCCCACCGCCGCGGTGCGAGGGGCGGGGCTTGGCCGCGAGGGGCGGGGCAGGGCACGCCCCCTGCTCCAACTCACTTTCTCGCCGCTCTGGCGGCTGTGTAGGCGGAGGTGGTAGTGCCTGCTGCCGCTGCTGCCACTCTTTGGGGGATTCCTGCTCGGGGTTGGGCGTGAGACCGAGGCCGGCCCGAGCGGGGGTGTGGCGGTCGGGAGCCGCGGGGCCGGGCCCCGGAGCGATGGCGTGAGGTAAGTGAAGCTGCGTGAGCCGTGCCGAGAACGCGGGCTGTGCTGCAGCAGCTGGGGCTCGCCGTCTCTTTGCTTCTTCCTGTAAGTGCGGTGGAAGATCCGCTGATATAAATAATGGGACAATAAAGCCTGTTTTTTGAAAAAAGCAAACAACAAACAACAGCAACAAAAAAAAACCCCGACACAAGTGTCCTGCTTTCTTCTTTCTTGGAAATCTGGCTCCCCGGTACCGAAGTGCGCTGACGGGGAAGGCGCGGTGGGAAGATAAACTCGGCCTTATCTGTAGTCGGCCAGGAGCCTGAGTGGGAGAGATAAGGAGCTACTGCTGTATAAAGGCAGAGGGAAGTAAGAAGCCAGGGTGCGAAGCAAGATGGAGGTGGTGATCCTGAGCTTGAAAGGTGTAGAGAACAGCGAGCCTTGCTCTGTCGACCAAAGGAATTACGGTGGCAGGGATGACAACAACAGAACACGTGGAGCTCTCAAAGCCCATTAAATAAATAAATAAAATGATGTCTGTGCTCCCTGTGAGCGTTGTTGTTTCTGCTCCATCTTGCTTTGCTCCTGAGGAACACGGCCATAAGAAGGTGGGGTTGCACCTGAGACCCCCTCTGCCCAAGTACCTGGTGTTTGCTGCCTGGCTTCCACGCTGTCTCTGTGAACGCCGGCCACCTCCTCCTGCCCCGCAGCAGCAGGAGCCGGGTTCTCCTGTGAGAGGGCGCAGCACCGTGTGTGCTCCCAAGGCTCTTTGGAGGAGAGTGGGAGGGAAAGCTTTGTACACTGAGAAAATCTGGCTAAGGGGAAGGAATTACTGTACTTAATGTTGCTGCCTCGCAGACAAATTCCCTGCCAGGGAACGTCTCTCATTCCTGGAGCTGCATTTGGTCATTGCCATAATGCGAGTGCTGCCTCCTCGGACCCCCTATTAGGGAAAAGGCCAGTCAGTCAACCTCAGGGTAGATGGTACACTTCTGGTTACACTTCGCCTACAATGCGGGGAGATGCTGGGGATGACGGACCAGCAGAGCCCGGTGAAGGACTGGGGGGGTGTGCCTTGTGCACCCAGGAGGTGTCCTGGGCACGTCCCGCACAGGAATTCTTCCTGGTCACTGTACTGCTGCCCTTCTCCCTGAAAGCTTCCCCCTTAGCCTCTCCATTCCCCCATTTTGACTTAGCTGTCCCATTTGCCTCCAGGTAAAACCTTTTCAAACGTATTTATTTTGACTATCAGGCAGGTTTCATGGCCAAACAGGCCACAATGCTGCCGGCAAGTCCTGGGACCCCTGGGAAGGCAGGAGGGCTGGAGGGAAACTACAGATTGGGGGCATAATTTAGATATTTTCCGGGGCTGCCTGAGGACCAGGAGGGAAACTACAAGATCCGGGGCGCCACTTAGACATTTTCCGGGAGCTGCCCGAGGTCCAGACTGCGGCGAGCAAAGCCGGTTTCACAAAGCCGGTCGATCGCTGGAGCGCTCGAGAGCAGCCGGCGCTGGGCCCGTTCCCCCTCCGGCCGGCGGGGGGCGCTAGCGCGCGGAGGCCCGCGGCGCGGCCGGGAGCGGGCGGGGC